>NC_041334.1:20141068-20494818 GCF_004354835.1 Perca flavescens | reverse complement strand
ACATTTGCACAACACAAGCACAGATACACATATTTATACCCCCTCTTCTATCTTTGTTGCTAGGTCAGGTGCACATCAGATTCCAGATTGACTCATACAGTATTTCTAAATACATATGCCAATCCTCCTACTCCAGATTTCTAGCATCCGTCCAGAGGCTGGGGAACTAGTTATAGCATGCAAATGCACCATTCTGCACAAGGGCAGCAATCTTTTCACATAAAAATACAACATACTGCATACTCTTAGTGATTTCCGCCATGTGATGGTACCTCTGTGTATGAGATGGTGCATCGGCTCAGCATGACATCTAACCTTGTTAAATGTTTCAACTCCTTAAATGCCTCTGAGATGTGAGCTATGCTGTAATCAATCTCCCTGATCATTAAATACTCATTGCTTCCTGGAAAATCCTCTCCTACATTATAATTCCTTCCTGGATAGCTGATTGCAATGCTGCTTAAGATTTGCCAGATTATGAAATATTGTAGGCTAAATACTGTCAGCCCACCTAACCGCTCTGGCAGTGGATTTTGAGGAGGCAGTGAGAGGGCAGAACAACTGTAGCGATACACAGATGAGTCACAACAATCTCACAGAGGATTAAGGGTGATTGCAAAGGAGTCTTTGTGCTCGAGTCCATCACCAAGTAGTGAAGCCTGAACAGAGTATATACCAAATGTACATGCACAATAGATGGGAATACGGGATAAGGGACTCCTGGTACTGTATAATTTATTTTATCAAAGTTCATTGTAATTGTTCTAATCAAAAAACGGTAAAAGCCATTTTGGAAAGGAAATTTGAGTCCACCTATGAAAATTGAGATGAGAGATAATGCACTTATAGCGTTAGATTGACTTCCTTCTTAGATCGTCAGCTTATGAACTTAAAACAAACAGTGGGCATGCTAGTGACTCAGCAGATTAGGTACAAGCTATTTACTGTACCAGAAATGCCAATTAGAAAAATTATGATTATGGTATTAATCGAATGAAAAAAGAACTACGCCATAAATAATCAATACAGGCTGCTTTGGCCGTCTGGGTCCAGGGCCAAGAAAAGCTGTCCCTGCTTCTGTGACTCTGTAATGATCCTCTTAGATTGTTTTAGAAACCTGGCCATGAAGTTTGGCACAGGGATAACACTAATGTAATTATAATATGATGCTATATCATTAAAAATAGAATGATTAGACTTGGGCTTCAACTTCTCCATCGAGATTCATCTCTCTTTTACTTTTCTGATTTATCATATATTGTTTAGTCTATAAAATGTAAAAAAAAAAAAGAATTTGAAAAAGTTGAAAAACTGTACATCTTTGTTTTGTTGACCCAACAATTCAAAACCTAAAGCTATTTAGGTAAAATATGATGATATAAAACAGAGGAAAGCAGCAAACTTTCACCTTGAGAAGCTAGAAATATTTGGGATTTGTTTCCTAAAATATGACTGAACTGATTATCACTGCTGTTGTCAAATAACTTCCTGTCAACTGACAAAATGTTTGAATAGATTACAATCAAAGAATTACAGACAGTCTGTAAAACTTGATGTCGATAAAACCTTGGATTCCTCTCATCCTTTTCACTGTTCTCACTCCATAATGTATGGCTGGTAATGTGCTGATTTATCAAACACAGCATGATCTGTGATTCAAATCCGCTTTGATACCTACCTAACATCTTGTTTCCAAATAGACAAGACAGGGATGTAAAAAAAATATTAAACTTTATGCCTTCATTTCTGCAGGAGAGGACATAGATTATTTTTTTTTTCAGTCAGAGGGAACATGATGGCATATTTTAACAGTTGGCCCTTTTTTGTCTGTGGCTAAAAATAGATCTCCATGGAAACACTATGCATCCCACTCGTTGAGTGGAAATACCCGCGACTCTGAGCCTTAGAGAATATGTGAATATGTCAGTAAGTGTGTGCGTGTGTGCATGTGTGTGTATGTTCTGTGTTCAGGAGCATGCATGCATGTGTGTTTGTATGCGTGTGTGTGCGCACGCAGGTATGGACTGTACAGTATGTTCCACCAAAGAAAAGACAGTAGAGAATAAAATGGCGTGATGACCTCCAAATGTCCTTGAAAAATAGTCACAGTACAGTGGAGCAGCGCAGCAAACAAATTACATAAATTATATATTTTTTTAAATTAAAATCTTCAAAATAATGGAGGAAACAACATTTTAACATGTCTGACTGGGTCCCAGTAGAATCTGCCCCCCCTTTTGATTTTACATCTTCCTGCATCTCTGTCTGAACTCCCCCCCCCCCCCCCCTCCCACCCAATACTGTATACTGTGCCACAGTGTCCAAAACAAGTCACCATGGCAACAGGATTCTATGACGACGGTGGTGATCATGATCATCATAACGGCACAAAAAATTGAAGCTTTTTTTCTGAAGCGAATCAATAGCTTCAACATGTATTCTCAGCTTTCACCATTTTAAAAAGAGAGGGGGGGGGCATAAGGAGGGAAGACAAAGAGGGGTTGAAGTGTGACTCAGAGAGCACAAAACAGTGAGAAAAAAAAGAGAGATAGACAGGGAACGAAAGAGAGAACAAGAGTAGGCTGGATGTAGAGTAACTCTATGAATAATAACCCATTAGCGGCTAAAAGGTGGATAATTATCATGCTCTTATTAGAAGATGGAGTGATGGAGAAATGTGTCACTGTGTCCTTGAGAATGACCGCCATAATAATAACCCCAATTTATGCAATAAAGGGAGGTTTGCTACTGTGCGTACAAATGCAGAATATAGTAGAAATAGCTTCTTAAGGATGACATTTAGAAAAAGAAAACAAAAAACACAATGTTATGTGTAAGTAAATGCCATAGATAGGATGAGAGAGTGGGATGAAAAGGAGAGTGAAAAGAAGGAAAAGGAAGGTGCACACAAAGACAAGGAAAAGGAAACAAAGCGCAAAACCAAAATCCTTTGTATGCTTTTTTGGGTCATGCTATGAAGGTGGTGGGCTTGTGTCTGTCATGTAGAACAAGGTGGAAGATATTAAAGCACTACATACATTATCACTGTGGTGCTAGTTCTAGGGAGGAAAGAACTAGATGCTTTTACATTAGCCGTCTACTTGTCGTCCTTGTTTTAGCTGAATGACATAAAATATGTGCCTCTTTCTGTACATTTGTTCTTGGCACTCGAGCTATCGAAAACCAGAGTTAAATTCCTTGTCCTTTTGGGATATGGGTTTGCATTATTGTACCTCGGCATAATTAACACATATTGTCATGTTGCTGATATGTGTAACCCCCCCCTTTTAAAAATGCATCGCCGTAAAGTTTACTCAGAGTACATTTGACTGACCTATATTTTACTTTTTATTTAAGTACATTTGTACACAAGGACTTTTACTTGAGTAAAATGTCTTTAAAGTAACAGTACTTTCAATTGAGTCCAATATTCTAGTACAGGGGTGGCGAACCTGTGGCTCTTGAGCCGTATGCGGCTCTTTGCCTGCTCCCTTGAGGCTCTTACTGTGTGGCTGGGGGCTGTGTTATTGGTGGATTTTTTTTTTTTGAAACATTTCAGATAAGATAAAAAAGCATTTGAATGTTACATTTGCCAATAAATTTGAGTTTTTTTTATGGACAGATTCTGCAGCCTGAGGAAAAAAAGCAGCCACAGATCACCTTCCTCATTAACCCTTTTACTGCTGATTGTTTGAAAGCCCCTCTAGTGACAAATGAGTGAAAGAGTGGCCACAACAGAGTACAACCAGACCTAAAAAGGATTGTGGATAACAAAGACTGTCAGGTTTCCCACTGAGTCAATCTAAGTAAGAAAAAAAAACTATGAAAACTGCTATGTATTATGACTTTCATTAGATCTGGAAGTCACTGTTGCTGTTGTAATGTGGACGTGCATGTGTTGTGTGGCTTTTTGCTATGGTGCGTGTTTTTTTGTGGCTCTTTATGCTGAACTGGTTGGCCACCCCTGTTCTAGTACTATTTTCACCTCTGGTAAAATGGTTCGTGGTTGACAAAAAAATATGTACTCATTCAGTTTCCTAGTTGATCCATTTCCACAGTGTATATACTGTATGTGAGGGGATTCATCACAGTTGAGATAGAGATAGAAGTCGCAAAAAAATTTATTTATGCACAATCTTGTAAACTGCAAAGGTTGACCCATGTCACACATGGCACTCCCCGACTAGGGATGCAGAAGGATTCACCCCAAATAGTATTTTAAGCAAGCCAAATAATATACAAATGTACCATACATATTTAAATGAACGCATTTATGTCTATGACGTTTTATTTCAATCAACCAGTGTCTGAAGTCCAATGTCTGAAGATAATTAAATTCAAGCCACTTGATCAGAGTTTAGGTTGAGAGACGGTCATCTAATTAGCTTCTTTAATTTAAGACAATAGTGGAAAATATAACTAAATTGAATTGAAATGATTCACGTGAGGGGGGCCGCAACCAACGGCACAGCAGGTCCACCAACTATTAAATGAAGACGTAATAAAAGCTGACTTTAATTCTCAATCACAATTCACTTGCTTTTTTGGAGGAAACATCAGGGGCATGATGTTAGTACAGCATTTAAAACAGAAAGAAAGGGGTGTCTTGTGTTTAGAAAGGGTTTCTCAAGTTTTGTTTTAGCACTGTCTTATATGGTGTTGTCCTTGCTTTAGATAGGTCTCTTTGTGGTGTTTGCGTGCATCTTTGTCATTCCACATCAGGATTGAGAGTGCAAGAGGGAACGGCAGGAGGCAGGCTCTCTCTGTGAGGACGAGTAGATGCGACATGTCTTTAGTGCAGCAAAACAGGCAAGCAGATATACTGTACTGTATGTAAGCAAACAACTGAGAAAATACATTCTCATTTCATGAGGAGTCACAAGGTCACACTAACACGCATAGATATAGCGTACATTTCCCAACAGACAGCCCCACCTGAAGGGTAATGGAGTGGAAAATGACACTGAGCAATTTCTGACACCATGTCTTTTCCATCACGGGGGATGTGTGTGTGTGTGTGTGTGTGTGTGTGTGTGTGTGTGTGTGTGTGTGTGTGTGTGTGTGTGTGTGTGTACGTTCATATGTGTGTGTGTGTGTGTGTGTGTGTGTGTCTTTTGGACCTGAAGATTTATACAACCATCTTCATCCAGCTGTCTCTGTACAAGACCCCCTACAACATTTATCCCCATATATACTGTACTTTAAAGTAGGAACACTAAGTAATAATCAGTTGTCCTAGTTGTCCGTAGAGTGATTGGTGTGTGTGTGTGTGTGTGTGTGTGTGTGTGTGTGTGTGTGTGTGTGTGTGTGTGTGTGTGTGTGTGTGTGTGTGTTTGTGTGTGTGTGGATGTTTATATGTGTGTGTGACACCATACTACGACCTATTATGGTATGTTTCTGCTGTTGCAGACACAATGACAGTTTCATATTGCAAGATGTACTGTGCTACACCTAGGAGAAACAAACTCCGGGACAAGGCTCAGAGGCAGATTTTCATGTTCATCTGAGAGGAGCTTGGGGTGCGGCTGCTGCTTTTACAGGAAAATTACTTTGATTACTTTAATGTTTTGGGAAATGGACTTCCTCACATTGTTGCTGAGAGTTAGAAGAGAAGACTGATACTACTCTCATGTCTGTACATGATTTAGAGGTGCTGGCAGGCAGCCAAACCTGTGGATGTGGCGCACATCTTCAACGATTAATATTAGTTTGTCAGTGCTACAAGCTGACCACCTTTCTGTCTGGGTATTATAGGTCTTTCATTATTAAGACAAAGAAGCCACATCTGAATATATTCACAATGCCACAAAATTTGTGTTTTCTATAAAAAGGCTCAAATGCCAGCGCAGTTTTCAACGGTCTCCCAACAACCCAAATTAAATGTATGTTGCAATGCCGAAAATATAATATGCAAGTGTGTGTGTGTGTGTGTGTGTGTGTGTGTGTGTGTGTGTGTGTGTGTGTGTGTGTGTATTTGTGTGAGTCTGTGGGGGCAGCTGTACAAGTGGGTGAGTTTTGCTGTCACGCACTGTGCTCTATGAGTCTGACTCATGCAAGAGATGGCAGAGTGAGGTGAGAGAACACAGCTCACAGCTCTTTTTCTCTCTCTCTCACACACACACACACACACACACACACACACACACAAACACACACACACGCCAATCACTCTACAGGACAACTGATTATTACTTAGTGTTCCTACTTTAAAGTATATATGGGGATAAATGTTGTAGGGGTTCTTGTACAGAGACAGCTGGAAGAAGATGGTTGTATAAATCTTCAGGTCTAAAAGACTAAAGAATGCATCCCACATTCATTTTAAAAGCTATTATGTTGTGACCCAAAGTACACATGCTCTTTTGTTTCTATGACAATAATTCTTGCACTCTTTATTTTATAGTGCTTTAAAAAAAGCAGATTATGTAATGTTATGCAAGAAAAATAAACAACGAAGACCCATAGATATGGTTGGTGTATGCTGCTCATATCACAGAATTAAAATACCCAAAGGTTTAATTTACACCTCTTAGAAATCGTTGTTTGGAGCCTAGCAAATAGCACATCAAAAGCAGCACTTAGGGGAAGAAACGGAAAGAAGCTTGACAGTGACTAATGTAGGATGAAGGTTTCAGCGCAAATGGTCCTTATCAAAATTCTTGGAACAGTTTTCATTGTGTGATAATTCTGTACAGGAGTGATATCCAGTTCATATTAAGGATCCATTGGTCTGTGCAGTCCCGGGTGCATGTGACCAACAAATTAAAAAATTATGTGTATGTGCATTAGGCCTGCACGATTAATTACATGAAGATCCTCTATGCAATGTCAAAGTTATGTAATGACAATTCTGCCATGTTTGCATTGGTAGGGAGATCCATTGCATCAAATCAAGCCCCCCAATTTCTCCTTAAGCTGGGTTACTCCACCTGACCATCTCTGAGGGGGCAATACATTAATGTAAATACATATAATGTGTGAGAGACAGAGCAGTAAAATGTGGTGAAACAAAAAGCTTCCTAAGGAAGAACAAAACTGTGACAGAGTTGAGTTAACGCTGTGCTTGTACTGTAAGAACATTGTGCAGTCTGCTGTGTGGGACCGAAGTTATAGACAATGATGAATGTTCAAAGCACCTACAGTACAAATGTGCTCATTCAACCTACTGCAAGTGATCAAGGTGAAAAACGATTGAACAAATATAATTCTCTTACTGAATTTATTAGTTCTGTATTGTATCTGTTTCACCATCTGAGCTTCAAACACTGTAATCTTAGCTGCATAATAAGACATCTGTTTACAGCTTGTGTGTGTGTGTGTGTGTGTGTGTGTGTGTGCACAGGTACGGACTGTACAGTATGTTCCAGCATGTGTGTTTGAGCGTGTTTAGACACAGACAAGGACAAATTGCAATAGGGTCAGTAACTTCATGCTGTAATTTCAGATTGTTCAATCATTCAGTCAATCAATCAATCAATCAATCAATCAATCAATCAATCAATCAATCAATCAATCAATCAATCAATCAATCTACCCATACTGTACATCCGTTAATTCTCTCTTCCACCCATCCATTAGCACTCTGTCTTTTATTCATCTTTCCATTGATGTTATTCATATAATTGTCAAGTAAACACAAATTCAGTCAGTTCCTGGAATGTTTCTACAGCTAGTACTCCTGTTTGTTTTTTCTATATTAATTATATTTTTTATTTTTTACTTTTCTCTATGCGTCTCTGTTCATGTCTGTCCTTGTGCAGCTTTAACACCTGCATTTCCTCTCTGGGGATAAATAAAGGCTTATCTTATATATTGATGTCAGTGGTATCAAATTTTTGTAAAATTTTTGTAAAAAAACACTGTAAAATTGTAATATTTTATGGGTCCACTTTCGGGATTTCTGCGGTGCCGCCGGAAATTCTGCCGGATGTCACTCTTTTCGGCCGGATGTCCGTTACTTTCCGCTTTCTATGTGTTGGAATTTTAAACTCCGGTTGATTTATGAAGACTATGATTAACCTTTTCTCAGATCTCTGCATGGTAAATCCAGACAGCGAGCTAGACTATCTGTCCAATCAAATTTTTCTGTTGCCTAAAACAACCTTTGAACGTACACGTTCCACCAAAACAAGATCCTTGCAGACACTAGTTTGCAGTGGCACCGTGGCTCCGTCTGGTGCTTAGCGCCGCCCAAGACAGCTGTGATTGGTTTAAAGAAATGCCAATAAACCAGAGCACGTTTTTCTCCCATCCCGAAATGCTGTGTGGACTGGTCAGACCCTCCTCCGCAACGCTGTGGAGGAAGGTCTGGCAAAGCGAGACTACCCTAAACCCAACAGGAAGTCCGCCATTTTGAATTGAAGATGCATTTTAACCATATGCATTAACCATTAACTCCTCCTACAGATTTAACGTGATTGACTTAAAAATTGGTCAGTATAATCTGAAGACCTTCCGAAGCTAAATTGCGCCCTCTAGTGGAAACAGGAAGTTGCAATTGTTATACTTTGATATCATCCTCCTAGCGGGTTGACTGGATCTACCTCAAATGTGTGGAAGAAAGCCTTAAGACCTTGATGATGCATCATTTTGAATTTTGTGAGTCTGTGGTAAAGGGCTTGGCTGTGATGGCACGGCGCACTTTGATGTTACGCCATGAATGAGGAAATTGTTGTAACTCGAATGTGCATTGTCCAATCTGCCCCACATTTTTCATGCAGGATGACAGTCCAGGTCCGAAGATATCGTGTCCTGGGCTTAGGTGTGGTAAATTGGCTCAATAGTACACCGTATAGAATTTCAAAGAAGTAGCCCCTGCAGTGTGTTTCAACTTGATTTATGAAATTAGGTAGGCATATGCATCATGTCCACACCTACAAAAAAGCCTCTTGGAGCCATACCCTAAACCCAACAGGAGGTCCGCCATTTTCAATTAACCATGAATTTTCTGGACGTTTTGGACCATTTGCAGGCATTGTACTTTAACAAACTCCTCCTACAGATTTAACCCAATCAACTTCAAAATTGGTTAGTACAATCTTAAGACCTTGCCAAAGCAAAATTGCAAAGCTTTTGCGCTTTCGTCCAACGGCATGGGCGTGGCAAGGTGTCAAATTACCACAAAATGCAGCGAAACAGGTAGTGGTTTGTAACTCGAGTGTACGTTGTCCAATCTGCCCCCAATTTTTTATGCTTAATTAGAGACCAAGCCTGAGGACATCTAAAAGTCAATAATGAGTTATAGTTATAGCGCCACCTACTTGCAACAGGAAGAAAGCCCTGACGAAAATCATTCGATTTAGCTGAAATTCACATCATGTTGTCTACACACGATATACAGCAACATGACGTATAAATCCTGTGTGTTCTCTAGTGCCACATAGTGGACACAGGAAGTGGTGCACAATTTGAAATATGTAATTTCAAACGCTATGTACTCCATGGAGGGAATTAAGTCTAACTCTTGCGTGCAGTTTCCGACGGTCAGAGAAATACACGGCCGCTTCGACTCGGAGCCGCCTGCACTTAATGGGGCCAAATTAATGTTACTTGATGCTTTATAAACCACTTATTAATAAATAACTTAATTAATTAATAATTATTCTAAGCATTAGTTGCAATAGCCATCCAAACAATGTTTATAGAAGGTTTACAAAACAATTAACCATTGACAAAGTATTAACGATCTATCTAAAGTTATAAACTATTTTTTATATTACACTAAACAAAATGATAAAATAACAAAGTAAATATTATAAATCATCATTTAATTGTTTGCTAACAGTAAAATAACTATAAACTAAAGTTTAATTAACTATCAATTTACCGTTTATTAATGATGGTTGTTATAAACTGTTACCGAGAGGGTAAGTATTTTCCCCTTAAGCCCACACACTTACACAAACTGCACACAAACACAGTGGATGCACACTCACACATATCAGCAGCCTTCCCCCCATTGGCATTCAGGGCTAAGAGGCTGAAAGGGAGAACGACAGTGGTCTATCTGCTGTCTCCCATCTGGGTGTCAGTCTCTGGTTTCGCCCAGGGGCTCAGATGAGCTCAGGACACAATAGGGACAGCTATTAAAATTCAAACTACCAGAGTGAGTAATGAAATAGTCATGACAGCAAGGGAAATCTACACACTCTTATGAGCTCCTTTTTGTCTGTATGCCTGGAACTGCAGGGAAATACAATGTGTGGAGTACAGCAAGAGAAGTGCTGATTATTGTGTATGTATAATAATTACTTGGCATTGTTCAATATAATTTTGTAAACATATTTGTACATCAACACAGTCTTGCAATAGGAGTTTTCAAACACTAACACTGTAGGGGAATTACAGTGGTTAGATTTGAAAGAGTATTGATCTTTGTTTGCGTTATGCAGTAGAACTTTGATTGAACAATGTGACTAAGCCCATGAAACATCATCCAAAAAGTTCCATCAGCTGCACAAATGGATGCATCTCCTTCAATATTCCTGACATGAAACAGATGTACTTACACAGCATTCAACACAATTGATTTTTCCACATGCCACTAATGTAAGGCTAGCAGGGTCATATTTTTGTACTGTAAATACATACTAACATACTACCACTAGTAGTAGTAATAGTTTGAATGCATGCCTTTTACTTATAATTAAGTATTTTTATTACATTAATATATCAGTACTTTTACTTAACGAGAACACCACCTCAATTAAGAATTCCAATATGTTATTACCATGGAGGAGAGTGCAGATATTATTTGTGAACATTCTCTCTCAACTCTCTCTAAAAGCCAGAAACCAAAGAAGTAAGTCTCAAACTTGTGTCATCAACTATAAAGTCTGGAGCTGCACCATAGACAATGAATCGGGGACTGATTTTGTGGACCCACGGAATGTCTGTTTTCTTTTTTATACCCAAATGAGCTTTATTCTTTTGTAGTGTTCTCAGTTTTAAAACAAAAAATGTACCAATATAAACTCAATCACAATGATCATTTACAATAACTTTCGGGTAGAAAACTCCTGCATCCTGTACATACAATTTAACAGCACTGGGCAAACGGGGAAGAGGAACAACTGGATATAATCTCATCTCATTAATCCAAAATGCATGACTGATGCTTTCATATGTCAACACTTTCACTAACGTTAGGTTGGAGACCTAATTTATAAAGAAACTTTTGTGTCACATACAATGGTACAGTACAATGTTGTGGAATTCAATATCTGCATTAAACACGCCCTAAGCCTAAGGAGCAGTGGACAGCCACATAGCAGCGTTAGGGGAGCAACTTGGGGTTCACTGTCTTGCTCAGTGACACTTTGACATGTGGCCAGGAGAGCCTGGGATCGAAACACCAATTTTGTGGTTGAGGCTGACCTGCTCTACCTTTGAGCCACAGCCACCCCATTTACCTGTTGGGCCACAGACTAAAGAGAATGACACCACCCAAACCAGCAGTCGGCGGTGAGTTGTTGCTGTTTGTAACACTAGATTTGGTTAATCAAAGATGCTAGCAAAGCAACACAGTACAGAAACAGTCAGTTCCAGACTTTATACTTGATGGCATCACAAATTCAAGTTTTAGCTCTCTAGTTTTTGGATTTGGTAGAGAGTAGTTTATGTTCAGTTATATTTTTGGACTGTCTTAGACTATAGAAATAACATGCATACATTTTGAAAATGGGGGTAGATCCCCTTTAGGTATGTATTCACTGGATAAAATTGCAATAGCTGAATAACACTATCATGAGAGAAGGGGTAGATTAGTGAACTGTAGAAGCTGAAATTATGTGTTTGCACATTAGAAACTAGGCAATGTCTGAATTTGGTGCTTTGATCCTAGGTAAGTGTGACTATCTCTGTGGCAGTATCCATATTTCACTAAACAGGTTTATGCCCATGGGCAAGGCATGGTATTTTAAAAGTTAAGAAAAGGCAAAATTCTAAGTCAGAGCAAGACAGGATCCATGTTCCTGGTTCTCTCTTCTGCAGCTGCTGGAATGTAATGGATCATGCTCTACAGCATGTGTAAACTCAACGTTGAAAAATAGCTGCTCTTGTGGCCTTGAGAAAGGCAGGGCTGGATCTGGTCCAAGACTGTATCTGTTTGTGCCCTTAAGAGTGAAATGCTGTCTGTCTGTGTTGGCGGCCTTGGTACCACCCTTGTTCTGCCCCACAGCGGGAGAAAGAGAGCAGAGAGGTCAACTCAGGAAAAGAGCTTACGTGGAGAGAAACAAGACGGTTATAGCCCGGGACTCTGCATATTCAGCTAAAAGCATCACCATGCCTGTCAACTTGCTATCCATACTCCTGGCTTCCAGCAGCCAGTTCAGATTCAGGACATTTCAGAGGACAAAAGCTGAATGTAAATAGTCAGTTCTGGCATTGTATTTTTGAGCAATTAGCTTTATCTAGGCAGACATTTCAGGCAGGAACTAAAATAATGATATGTGGTCTGGTGGCCTGATAGTAGAATGATTACAATAATCTGTAATCACATTGGTAATGTAATGTAATGTGCGTAAATGTAAAGTGACAACGAGATTAATGTTCATATGAACTGAAAACCTAAAATTCAAGTACAGCTTAAAGATTCGTACCACAGTTGAAATATTATCATTTCATGTTGGAGGTAGATGCTTATTTTAAAAACATTACATTATAGAAAGTTGACTGAGCACATATATGTTTATTCAGCACTGGATTGCTTTACAGTCAGTTTCATATTAGAAATATACCAAGACGACAACCACATCTATCTTTTATATTTTCTGTCATGCCTATGTCAGTGCCAATCTGTACACTAGTAGCATATACAGGCGGATATACTGTATACTGTTGTGAGTCAGCACCAGGCTCCATGGTATGAGCACAATAGAGTCTGGTTTTTGGCATCTGTCCTCTTAAGTCAGTCAGGCATCTCTCGGGACAGCTGACTTCACTGCAGACCATGTCCAGCATCTGCTTGTGTGTGTGTGTGTGTGTGTGTGTGTGCGTGTGCGTGCGTGCGTGCGTGCGTGCGTGCGTGCGTTGTCTACATATCTGCCAGTCTGACATGTTGTGATTTAATAGAAGAAAGTTTTCACAGCCTCAATAATACAACTACTATACAGTATCACACATAAGCACATTCAAATATTGCTCCTTGCTTTGTTTAGACCAATGTCTTCAAAAACATGAGAGAAACATAAATAAATACACATAATGAGCTGTACAAAATATTAGGGATATCTTCCTGATAGAACTGCAACCTTTAGGCTTGCTCTAGACTAGGGATGCATTTCAGTAGACATCTAATGGATATAAATTTAGTTTTAGTCCAAAACCTTGTTTAATCCCTGTCTGGGAAACCAGCCCACAGTGTATTTCTCTTGAGACATTTTCGAAGTGATTGTGCTTCACAACACGTCCCAGTGGCAATGTTCACATGCCATTATTATTCTTTCATACACCTGCTCATCTAACAACTTTATAAATGGTTAATACTTTTTTATTTTTAACATAAACAAAATATCCTTTTGGGTTGCAAGGTTGGAGAATATTTCACAGCTTCTTTATTAATATAAAGACCTCATATACGTAGTTATAATTGTAAGCAAGTTGTTGATTTAGAGCGGAGGGCTTTTCAGTTTACAGTATTCCCTGCACTCACCACTTGTCCCTTGGTGCTTGTGTGCATACATTTGTATTTAAGCATTGCTCTAGTCATTGTCATATGGTATTTACTATCAGTTTGCTATAATCATTGCTTTTGTGTAACATTTCAATACTTACTATCCCGGGTTTGCTTGTGTTGAAATGATTACATTCTTAGATCAAGCAATTGTTTACTTTAAAGCAAACACACAACCACCGTTAAGTTTCAGTTAGAATTATGAAGTTGCAGGTTTGAACAGTTAATTTTTTGTTTCTGCATTTCTGTTTGAAATGTTTTGTAGACTCACCTCAGGGTGATAGTGGTGCTGTCCAGGGCTGATTGAGAGCCCTATAAAAGCAGTGGCATTTTTTGCTGCACGAGAGAGAGGAAAGAGCCATGCTGCCATAAACACGTGCGTTGTTTTATTTAGTTAAGTAGTTTTTGTTATTTTGTGCAAGTGTTTCTTTTGAAAGTTTCAAGTTTTTTTCCCCTCATTTATACATGTTTGGCACACTGTAAATAAATCTGCACTGCTTGGAATTTAAGAAGTCTGCCTTCCTCAAGGTTATTTTACATTTGTGTGTACATCCTGGCAATGCAAAATGTATTTGTTTTTTCCATTTGACTAGTGCTTGTTACTGATCTAGAGGCATCAATAAAAAATGTATTAACCATTAATAAAATACGGCTTTTTTCCAGTAAATCTGCTTAATATTACACTGCTAATGCAGAGTGATTGACTGCACTGCCTCAAGGTCAGTGCTACTACAGTACACTGCAGCAGATCACCTGTGTGAGTAGTGTTTTTTGTGTGTGTGTGTGTGTGTGTGTGTGTGTGTGTGTGTGTGTGTGTGTGTGTGTGTGTGTCTGCCCACGATGTGATTTTGCTCCCTGGCAGAGCAAAATGGCTGTACATCATTTATAATCGGTTCTCTGGGAGCCAGCTGCCTCTCTTTATCACTGCCTCCTATTTCATTTTCTCTTGTTTTCTACCTGTTCTATCTATTTTACAATGTCACTAGGAGAGGGGAGGGCAGAGAGGAGAGAAGGAGAGAGGGAGGCGCAGTTGCAGAGCAGGAAAAATTGTCCTTATTAAAAGATCCCTTGTGGGACAGAGATTAAATAGACGTCAGAGGGGGACATGCTCATGGTGCTGTGACTGTAAGACGCGATAAGTATGATCATCAGGGATGGAGGGAGAGAGGAAAAGAAAGGGAGCAAGGAGGAGAGGTTGAATGAGGGACAAACAAATTAGAGCAATGAAGAAGAAGAGGAGAAAGAACAACAGGGTTAAGATTAGAAAAGAAGAATGTGCAGAAATGTAGCAGCACAGACTGAAATGTGGACTTTATTTCAAGGGAGAGATAAAAAAAGATTAGAAGGGAAACAGGGAGGAGGTGGGTGTGAATGAAGAAAAATTAGATAAAAGGAGATGAAATGGGAGAACGGGAGAGGTGTTTCAACCAAACTGAAGTTACAGAGCGGATAGAGGGAGACAGAGAGGCCAGAGAGAAGGTGAGAAGAGGTGGACAGATGAGTGGGGTAAACAGTTTTCTGAGTTATGTTTAGAATTCATAAAGGTCTCGTCATGGGAGCAGTACAGAACATAGCGTGTGAGATATGTGGGAGGAATAAGAAGAGTGATAGTAGCACAGCACTGTCTTGATATCACAGAGGAAAAGTACAATACTATGTATGATACTAAAATGGACAACTGTATCTGCCAGACTAGGTAACAGCAGTATACAAAAAAGAAAGATAAGTAGAAACTGTTCACTAATTGTTCTATACATTTTTATACATCTTTATACACCTTCATTATTTTATCCGTCTGAGATTTCACTTCATCTGTGTCCTTGACATTAAGGCAATGTCACAAAATAAAAATGGATGCAAACACACAAATCCCTAGTTGCAGATCAAAAGAGTCATACACTATGTGAGACACTATATGTGTGTGTGTGTGTGTGTGTGTGTGTGTGTGTGTGTGTGTGTGTGTGCATGAGTGCGTGTGTGCGTACGTGTATGCGTGCGTGTATGCGTGCGTGTATGCGTGCGTGTATGCGTGCGTGCGTGGTATCAATTCACATTTGGATACACAAGTCAAGCATCAACAACCACCTCCCATGCCACCGTGTATGATGTATCATCTGCCCACCATCTACCACTGTCATTACTGCCTCAAACAGCCAAGCAGGAGCATTCCCCCTCAGGGATCTGCTGTAAACACAACTTTCTTCAATCAACTGATGGTCACCAGCATTTCTACAAGCCATTTTTTTCCCACTTGTCTAAACCTACTGTGTTCTACATTACCTAAGGTGAATAATTGTTCGTTAATAGTGTTTCCATTTCAACAAAGTAAAATGTATCAATACCAATCAAAAATCAATTATCCATTCCGGTAATATATTTTTAATAGTTTAGGACGTTAGAAACGGTGTGCTACTTTTCCAGCACTATTGCATTCTTACTAACTCAATAAAAGAAGTGATAGTAGAAGAGAGAGATGATGAAGGTTATAGATGTAGAGCAGGTCTATTTAGGCTACGCTGTACACCGGCCCACTGGGATACCAGCGACCGACCAGCACACCGAAATAGAAATGAGAGCAGAGGAGGGAGAGAATGGAGGATGGATGCTGTAAGGTGTAGTGAGACAAAGGAATGGGAGGTAGAGAGAGAGAGAGTAAGATGAAGGGCAGGTGGAAGGGTTGATGAGGAGAAGGACTGGAAGGGACGAGAAGGAGAGGAAGGGAGGAATTAAGATGATTCAAATGAGAAGATAGAGTTGCAAAGTGGGAGAAAATATTTTTATCATAAGATAGCACTTCATTCCATCACCTTAGTGTGTAAAGTCATACTGATGGAGGGCTCTGCAGACAGCGAACTGGAAGTTATAAATAAAGGTGACTATCAATGACAGTTATGAAGCCGACCTTTTAGAGATGCTGGTAGGTGTTCTGCTTTGGATGATAATACTATTAGGCGTACTGTATACATATATCAAATTTAGCGCAAGCTTGTAGTGATGCATGTTTAAAAACATTAACTGCTTCATTTCCAATTTTGTTTTTTTTACCCAAATTTTCAGTCATATCTGCATGAAAAGCCTAGAACTGGTGGACAGGTTTCCACACGTAACTACATTTACTCCTCCTTTCCGGCACAGTCTCATCAAACATCAAAGACCATCGACGCCCTAAGCACCTCTTCATCCTCCCGACCCTCGAGGAATGGCTCTGCCCTGAGCACACAATTCCCTGCTCCCTACCCAGGAGGACCCACCAATGTGCTGCAGCTCTCGACAGTCTACAGTTCAAAACAATAGTTACACTGTAAGCACCTAGCAACTGTCTTTTCTCCCATCTCAAGAGAAGCAGGGTGCTTCTTGAAAACTAAGCTGTAGCCTGACATTCCATCTGGCCCCTGAATGACTCATGCCATTCGACCACTGACTGCCTGAGGGAAACACTAGCTTCTTCAACCCACAGTCACCTACAAGACATCACATAGGTAACTACATCCCAGGTGCTGTTATACAGTACAAGGAAGCAGGCTACTGAGAAAATTGAAGGTTAAAGGGATACTTCATCGATTTAGCATTAAGCTTTGTATCAGTAGAAACATGGTAGTATTTTCGAATGACCGTGCTACCCTCCCTCATGTGCCCCTGAGACGAGAGATCTTTGTATTGTGGGTCTGGAAAAAAAAATCTTCCGATGACGTAAAACGACGATTTTCGCGTCAGCGGAAGATATTTTGCCCAAAGGCAATGGACTACAGCCAGTAGTAGGAGCTACTTCCGCATGTTTTCAACCCGCCCATAGAGGGTTGGACTGTCGTCTTTACCCGAAGGTTGCCGAAGCAAAACGAGTGTCAGCCATCTTGAAGCTTTGCTAAACTGGCTCCGTCTTTTTCTATGGTCTTTTCAGCAGTTCAACAATTCTGTGCATTCAAACTACCGCACATGTGTACCACCGGGATACATTGGTAAAGATCGGAGAATATGCAGGAAACTTTATTACAGATGGAATACTTGACACAATACGCGAGCTTCGCCAGCTACGGAGACCAGCACCTCAGCCTCCGGTGTCGCCCAATGCTGCTAGCCGGGGAAAGGGACCTCGACAGCGGTGTGCAGAAGTTAGAGCTGGTGGAAAGCTAACGCTAGCCGGCCACCTGTTCCATCAATCCTGCTTCTAAGTATCCACTCATTAGACACCAAACTGGACAACATCCAACTTCAACGAAACTTCCAACGCGAGTTCAGAGACTGCTGTGTTTTTGTTTTTGTGGCTGTGTTTATACTCTGTGTTTACAGCCCACCAAGCACTAATGCTAGTATGCGTTAGCAGAAATTTACGGAGCATATAATGTGTGTGCACTAAATGTAGCCTGTTTCGTGTTTATATATTTTAAATGTGTAATACCACTTGAGCCACGGTGAAACGTTGTTTCTGTTGTATATGGTTAAAATGACAATAAAACACACTTTTGACTTGACTCAGTTTACTGCCTCTCTGTAAGTGGTAGGCTTGGGGGTGCATTCTGGGATTTGGTGTCTTTCATCCACATGAGCCAAAAACATATTTTCTGGCTTTTTTCGGCCTAGAATTTAGAATTAGACGTGCCACTCAATCACCATTTCATTATCCACATTGTTTATTACGGTATCTTATGCAATTTTGATTTGAAAAATAGGAATTTTACTTCCTGGGGATGGTTATGTTTTAACCACAATTCATGTTAGGGATATACCGAACCCAGATATTTGGGGTTCGGCCGAATACCTAACCCACTGGTTAAGGTTCTGCCGAAACCTGAACCAAACCAAACCATAAACAACATGGAATCAAGGAGAGGGTTAACAAATTTCTCACCGTGGTCAGAAAGAACAGGGGAGACACTTTGTTTCTCTCACTATGACCCTAGAGTCGCTTATCACTCTGAAGCTAATCGCCGTCACTCTCTCACTTCTCCCTCGCTCGCTCTATCACCCACACACACACATGCCGGCTCGATGCACACACCAGTGCACAAGTATAAACATCAGGCCGCTTACATAGGCTACGGCGAAAGCTCTGCATGGAGCCTCCGCAGAACTGTAAAACAGGCTTAAACAACGTCTGGTTAACACAAGTTTTTAGCTGTGATTGTCCTTCCTTTGCTGTACCTGAAGTTGCTGCATTTTGGCTGCTGTCTGTAGATTCCTTCATGCACAACTTATATACTTTTGGATGTTTCATATGCAAATCTCTTAACAGCGGCAATGTTGTGTATTGATACTCTTTGACAAGAGGAGAAACTCAACACAGCATTCTATTGAGTTTTGCCTCTTGAAAAAAAAATTCTAAAGTTCGGCAGAACCCGAACCCTGTCAAATAGCCCAAAGTTCGGTGTGCATCCCTAATTCATGTATTACATTCCTTCACTATGGGCTTAGAAAACTGGTCATCCATTGGGGTCACAATACCTGAATAAATAAGTTAAAGGAAGCTTCTTTTAGTTCCTGAAACGTTTAGATTACTAACGTCCGAAATACAGTATGTTTCCCCAAACTATGGCTATCATGTGTATGATGTGTTTTGTGTGTGGGAGCTATTGTAGCGATCCTCAATCTTTCATGTATTCTCCAACTACTTGCTTAGAAATGCAGTGAGAGCCGGATTCTCTCACGTTCTGTCATATTTAACTTATATTTCTTATTAAATACATTAAAAAAAACTCTCTACATTTTACAGTTTCATGTACTGTAGCAACAATGTAGCAGGAGTCTGGTGTCTGCTGCATCTAAATGCACGTGGTCGAGAGTGCAACCTCTTAACTGGTTGCATGTCTATACTTAAAGAGCCATTACTGCATGTTGCAGTTGGCTATAGCCATTCATGAACTGTTAGTATCATGTGAAAGGGCTTGTATGGGCTAAAGTAAATGGGCTAATAGGGCAACTGTGCTCAGGGCCTTTTAGCATCGAACGCAGTCCCCTGGGACACATTCATATTACACACACTGACACATAATGACAGCAAGCAATACAGAATACCTTCAAGGGTATTTACCACGATCATATTTTGGAGGTAACATATGTTCTGTGGAGCAACCACGCACCACACAAGGGTATCCACAGACATAAACATAGAAACACCTGAGATCATTAATGCAAATAGCACCAGATACCATTACTCAGTTTCTAGTGAATGTTCCAATGAGAGATAATACAATTCATCATAACAATTAATAATTATAACCCGGGATGAGAGAAGAGGAGCATTGTGTTTGTTAGCAGTAAGGCAAGATCTCAAACAAAATGTGGCAAACTTGTTACCCATTGAAAATTATAGGGAAGCACCTAATTTATCCAAACAGAGTGCTGCACAAGATACACAATGCATTTTTGTAAATCAAATGAACGCCAAAATAATTAATGGCACACACACATTTGAGATTTTACAGTTTTGAATAATCTAGCTGGCAGAGAATTTGCATTTACATACATTCTAAATTACACCGTAGAACCACACACTCTTTTCAATCTTTTAATGATTTTTATTTCAACCATTGGTAATATCAACAAGGAGGAAGTGTAATTTTGCACTGTGATCCAGAATAATGTCAGTGTGGAAGCTGAAATATCAAAATGCACTAGCAAACATTAAATATGAGAATGTTCAATGTTTTAAATTAGCTTTATCATGTAATTATGTGTAAAATGACACATAAAATGTGCTTTCCCCTCAATGTCAGAGATAGTGTTGCACATACAGTGGCACTGGTAAGAGGTTAAACAAATAGCATCACCCATAACAGAAAGCATGTTAATAATTACAATATTCCTTTTTCTACATCATAGTTTAATTACTTTAATTTTATTTTTATTGCAAGTCTGCAGACTGTGATCCTGAGTTAGTGTTTACTGCACTGATATAATTTAATGTTTGTGTATCTAATCAGGATGTTCATGAGAATGGGAAAATTAAATCATAATTTTATGTCTGTTATGATCATTTGGATTGCTAGTTCAAATTAAGTTTCATTTCTGTACTGCTGTAACACTGCAGGCATCCTTTCACACTGATATTGCAAATATGGTGACAAGCCATATGCACCGCATCCCTTATCTGAGTTAGTGTTCATCAGTGCTTTTATTCTATTATATCCCATTTTGATTCGCTCTTTATTCGACTCGGAGGATTCTATGAATTTATCTACTTTACTCTGTCAATGTCTTGCTGCAGATATTACCGCAAGCTGACCTAGAAGAGGTGCTAATGGATGAGAAGACCAGTAAACCCAATCTTCTTCTATCAGCCTATAAGATTACAGGTTACCTCTGATGTCACACAGGTGACACTTCATGAATATTGATCAATGATTCTGACATCAAGGGAGGTGGATGACTTCAACACTGTTATAAATATTCAATACACAGATTAAGCCATTAGAGAGGTCTGTTTTCCGTATGCTCGCCGTACTGCAGCTGAGAGCGAAGCAACAGAAAATCTTACCTTTATGCAATATGTAGATAAAGTAAAGGGTGGGCTATTTAACAGTATATGTCTGTATAAATATTTGAATAACCTAAAAAGGATATTATGACATAGCTTAGGTGTGTAAGTGACACCACAATCCATGTGAAGGTGTTCATGAATAGTGTTATGATATAACTAAACGAACTTACACCAGGATTACAAAAACATGAGGGGAAATATCTGGCATTTGCATATATGAAAGGGGAGTGAGGGGGGCTAAACTGTCCAGAGAATTTCTATGCATACTAAACAGGTCTAACACTAGCTGGCCGAGAAGAATTTTCATTAGTCCCTTCAAACAGGACTCCCTCCTCTGTCTGCTGTTCTGTTCAAACCAACAGTAAATACAACAGTAAATTCTAATGATCGGCTCAACATACAGTAGTATAACACATCAACACACCTCATCATGAGAGCCTTCATACGACGCACACACCAGTGCACACATATTCACAAACAAGCACATACACAGACAAACACTGGGACTCACCTTCTGTGGGTGAGGTTTTCAGTCGTTTGCACAGTCCCTCTACGCCTGTGTAGTCCTCCTGGAGCTTGACCACTGCCTCTGTGCCACGCAGCTCCATCAAGGAGCGCAGCTCCATGACGGAGCAGCCGAAGCCTGCCGCATGGTTGTCCTCGTTTCTTTGGTTCTTGGCATAAAAACCGCTGTTCGACATGTCCCCCATGATGTCGGCTAGTCAAATCAGTTAGATTAGTGTTTGTTATTGCTTATAGATCAATCAAAAGCTTGCACACCCGAGCGATAGGGTCAGTCTCATCCAAAATGGGTATCAAGCAGGCAAAGAGAAAAAAAGAATGCCACTTGTAGTTAAAATAGGCAGATGGAGAGATTAAAAAGGGTGGAAAAATCCGAGGGGGATCAATCGAGGAACAGCTTCTGTTTCAAGAGAGACTATCAGATATCGGCAGACCAAAAACTATTAAAGAGAAGAAACAGAAGAAGTGGAGAAAGAGCAGCAGAGAACAAGGAGAGGAGGGGATGACGAAACACAAGTGGGGAGCATCCAGGTGAGCGTTGGACAGCCCCAGTGGTCAGGTCCTGAGAAGGGCAATGATGGTTGCAAGTCCTGTAGGTCTCAGGCTCACCACGGCTGCAGTCCAGACCCTCTCCATGTGTGGCTTCCCATTGCTGCTATTCTGCTGTTGCCTCTGCTGCCTCTCTGTCTCTACATGGTGGTCTTCCCCATCACTGCTACAGAGAGGGAGAGAAGGAAAGCGAGAGAGCGAGAGAGAGAGAGAGAGAGAGAGAGAGAGAGAGAGAGAGAGAGAGAAATTCAAAGAGGACAGAAAGTGAGAGAGACACAGAAAGAGAGCACAAGGATGAGCGTTGCGTTCTCAGAGCAGGAGTGAATACAGCGGTAGGTGGTGCACGGCTGAAGGACAGCCTCTCCTGGCTGCTGCTGCAGTAACTGTGGCTGTGCTGTCTCTATCTACTACTGGTGCTGCTACTGCTACTGGTGCTGCTAACCTCATTCTGAGGACACACCGACTGCCAGAGAGAGAGAGAGAGAGAGAGAGAGAGAGAGTTACAAAAGAGAGAGAGGGATGGAGGAGAGAAGAGGATGCTCCTTTCTGGTGCAGAGCAGAGAGGAGTTGTGCGCGGGCGGGAGGCTGGGGCTGCTCTGACGACAAAGCGGAGAAGGCAGCACGTAACGCTGCACTGTCAAGGGGAGGATGGGCTGAACTGTGGAGCTGCTGCTTCTATCTCACCTCTAGTTTCTCTCTCATTCTACAATAGGTGACCTATCCTATGCAATCACTCTATCTCAGTGATCCCTTCTTCTCCGTCCATGTCTCCCTCTCGCCTTAGAACTACACTCAGCTCAGAGAAGATAATTAAAAGTCTGTGACCAGTGAACACAAATTGCAAGTAAATTACCACAATGGAACACATTCTTGGTGTCAAAGGATGAGGCTGGTGTAAGTCTATATATGTGGTTTCTTCCCATGAAAAGACTAGGGTTGCAAAGGGGCGGAAATGTTCCAATAAATTTCCGCATGCTTTCTGGAAACTTTCCATGGAAAGTTAAGCTGGGGAACTTTGGAAATATTCCAATTTGGAAATTTTTATGGGAATTAATGGGAATTAATGGGAATTTACAAGAATTAACTGGAAATGTTGGGTAATAATACAAACTCCATCTTATACAAACATAAATATAAACAAACTGTGCAGTGGGTGTGGCCTCAATAGCCCTGCAGTAGGCTAACCAGTAGCCCAAACCATTGACCTTTAGCTTAACATATGAAGGTAGCTAGCATGCTGCCTTTGATTTACTATGGTTATAGTTATGGTTATATGCGTGCTAAGCTAACCATCAGCGCTGTCTATTGTTTCCAGCCTATCAAGAACAAGTGGGCTATACAATGAACACACATAGGTTAAAAGCAATGGGTTATGTTTCTCCCCAAAAAAAAAAAACTCCCATATTTTAAAAACTTAAATAAAAAATGTTAGATAATTTCCTGAAACTGCTGTTGCTGGACACTGTAGTTGTTAGCAAGTTACTCTAGCATCCATGGTTTAATAGACATTTGGTGCTCTAGTGAGCGCTATAGGAAATAAACACAGTACCCAGGTTCATTGTAATAAAGTAACATGTCAACCAGTGCAATGGTGTGGCTCATTGTATTTTTAAACAATAAAAGATCTATGGCACAGAGTAATAAGCAGCACAAGCCAATACTTAGTACCAATACTATAGGAAATATAGAATATTATCATCCTTTTCAGTTTCTCACAATCTACTCACATCCACACAAAACATGTAATATCACAATACAATGCACAAAACTGAGACTGTCCTCCCCCAAAAAACGCTCCCATAAATTCTTTGTTCAAGCAACAATTACAACTCATATTTACGTTTATAGTGGCGTAGCACTCTAGTGGCCTCCCACAACTATTACGGAAAGCAAAGCATTCCACGTAAGGACAAAGGTTGTGGTGGTGTATGGGTCAAACAAACACAGGACTTTCATCCAGGAAACCTGGTTTCATGTCCTGTTTGAAAATCAAAACTAAACGCTGGGCTGCTCGATTATGGAAATCATAATCTTGATTATTTTTTTTCCTCGATTTTATTATCCACGCTGTTTTCAAGACTAACTTTTAATGAAAAGTTGGAGTTAACTGGCAAAGAAAGACCTACACCACAGCCTTATTTGGAAAACCAATGCTTTTGAGAGGCATTTCAACTCCAGTAATTACACACAGACTTTGTTTTCAAGTAATGGAACAATCATTGGGTAAGTTATTTAAAATCAAATAGGCTGCTGTGCTAACTTATTTTATTCTGGCTGCAGCTGCCACTGTTGTGTTTACGTTACGGTTTATTTGTGAAAAGTGTCATCATGCAAAATTACCGGTCAATCTGTAAATTTACCAACGTTATGCACATTTATGGTACTTCTGCATAAGGACCAAATAAACCATAACATACATATATATTACATAGGCCGCTGTGCTAATCTAAAAATATTATTTATTAACAATATTGCAGGTTTGTGGTGGTGGGTTCCAAAATGTGGTGATCGCTGTTCACTGTCCATGGTCCTGTAGTGTCTGTCATTAATGGTTACCGTGTGCGCGCTGTCATGATGTGTAGTAAGCACATGAAATGTAGTTGGTTTTGTGTAGAAGGGTCTGTCATGCATCGTAAGGAGGATTTGCATTTTGCTTACGAAATCCGCGTTTTTTTATTCTGGTGTTAACTCTCACTCTCTCCGTCCTGTTTGCTTGTTGCATTGCTAAGGCTGGACTAGCGTCTTCATTTTTGTTTCAGATCTGGAATTGTCATAAGTAACTTTTGCAGTACTTAAAGAGAGGACTCAATAAGCTATGCTGATAGTTAGCTTTTTTTACCGGCGAGGGAAGGGGGCTCAGAAGGCCAAGGTGTAAGAGTCACGGTTCGCTAGTGTGTGGTTTAAATATGAGGACGGAAAACGCTCCTGTGGGTCGTATTTCCTGCTGCCGCTAGGGGCACTTATTATGAAGCTCTCCTGTGGATCGTATTAAAGGGTAGGAATAAACGACCATGGTTATCGTCATATGGTTTGGAGGACTTGTTGAAAAAACACCATTGATCTGTCATCAGTAATTTACATGGGTGCCTCCATTTTCAATCAATGAAATCAGTGACCAGTTAACCTCTGGCTTACAGCTGCCCTACATCACTTTCCACTAACTCAGGGGGAGACGTGGAATCAAGTCACCACTGTATGGCAAAGGCTAATGTTAATCAACACTGAAGCACAAAAACTGGCTGGCTATATGTGTCTCCGTCATCTGTAATGCACAGTATTAATACTATAGAGAATTTGTTTAGGGAGCCCCAAGGAGTCATAATGCAGGAGTACAGTGGGGGCCACCAGAAGACTCTTGGTATATTCAGTTGAAATCAGCCAAAACTACATCACTGAAAACATAGCTGGTCAATCCATTCATTTAATCATGCAATGAGTGAATTGGTCATTCACTCTTTGGAGGTCATTAGGGTCATTAGGGTTTTAGTGTACAGTCTGCCCCACCTCTGCTTTACATCACACACCAAAGTCCTACTGTATGTAAAACGCTGGACTTATCTACCAAAACTAATTGAATCTTATATATATACAGTGAGGAAAATAAGTATTTGAACACCCTGCTATTTTGCAAGTTCTCCCACTTGGAAACCATGGAGGGGTCTGAAATTGTCATCGTAGGTGCATGTCCAAGGTGAGAGACAAAATCAAAAACAAAAATTCCAGAAATCACAATGTATGATTTTTTATCTATTTATTTGTATGATACAGCTGCAAATAAGTATTTGAACAGCTGTCTATCAGCTAGAATTCTGACCCTCAAAGACCTGTTAGTCTGCCTTTAAAATTTCCACCTCCACTCCATTTATTATCCTAAATTAGATGCACCTGTTTGAGGTCGTTAGCTACATAAAGACACCTGTCCAACCCATACAATCAGTAAGAATCCAACAACTAACATGGCCAAGACCAAAGAGCTGTCCAAAGACACTAGAGACAAAATTGTACACCTCCACAAGGCTGGAAAGGGCTACGGGGAAATTGCCAAGCAGCTTGGTGAAAAAGGTCCACTGTTGGAGCAATCATTAGAAAATGGAAGAAGCTAAACATGACTGTCAATCTCCCTCGGACTGGGGCTCCATGCAAGATCTCACCTCGTGGGGTCTCAATGATCCTAAGAAAGGTGAGAAATCAGCCCAGAACTACACGGGAGGAGGTGGTCAATGACCTGAAAAGAGCAGGGACCACCGTTTCCAAGGTTACTGTTGGTAACACACTAAGATGTCATGGTTTGAAATCATGCATGGCATGGAAGGTTCCCCTGCTTAAACCAGCACATGTCAAGGCCCGTCTTAAATTTGCCAATGACCATTTGGATGATCCAGAGGAGTCATGGGAGAAAGTCATGTGGTCAGATGAGACCAAAATAGAACTTTTTGGTCATAATTCCACTAACCGTGCTTGGAGGAAGAAGAATGATGAGTACCATCCCAAGAACACCATCCCTACTGTGAAGCATGGGGGTGGTAGCATCATGCTTTGGGGGTGTTTTTCTGCACATGGGACAGAGCGACTGCACTGTATTAAGGAGAGGATGACCGGGGCCATGTATTGCGAGATTTTGGGGGAACAACCTCCTTCCCTCAGTTAGAGCATTGAAGATGGGTCGAGGCTGGGTCTTCCAACATGACCATGAGCCGAAGCACACAGCCAGGATAACCAAGGAGTGGCTCTGTAAGAAGCATATCAAGGTTCTGGCCTGGCCTAGCCAGTCTCCAGACCTAAACCCAATAGAGAATCTTTGGAGGGAGCTCAAACTCTGGGTTTCTCAGCGACAGCCCAGAAACCTGACTGATCTAGAGAAGATCTGTGTGGAGGAGTGGACCAAAATCACTCCTGCAGTGTGTGCAAACCTGGTGAAAAACTACAGGAAACGTTTGACCTCTGTACTTGCAAACAAAGGCTACTGTACCAAATATTAACATTGATTTTCTCAGGTGTTCAAATACTTATTTGCAGCTGTATCATACAAATAAATAGTTAAAAAATCATACATTGTGATTTCTGGATTTTCTTTTTTTTAGATTATGTCTCTCACAGTGGACATGCACCTATGATGACAATTTCAGACCCTTCCATGATTTCTAAGTGGGAGAACTTGCAAAATAGCAGGGTGTTCGAATACTTATTTTCCTCACTATGTATGTATATGTATATGTGTATATATATATGTGTGTATATATATATATATATATATATATATATATATATATATATATATATATATATATATATATATATATATATATATATTTTAAAGTTGTCTTTGTTTTTAAAGTTGTTTCACCTTGTTCCTGGTATTGAGTAAAAGTATCATAGAATGGCCAGGTAATATTAACACATTATTTATGTCTCTCACAGCGAGTAGATGTAAAACCATTCCTAGAACCTAGAAAACGCGCTGATGCTGGAACAGCAGGCCTACTGAAATGTAAGTTAACAACACAAGCTAGCCTGTTACAAGATGCAGTTTGTCTGCCGATTTATAGCAATGGGAATCGACAAAGTTCTGTAGCACAACTGACGTTGAGAGCAAACTTACTCTTGGTACTGTTGGCACACACTGCTTTATTCTGCGACCATGAAAAAATCAGCAAGTTGTCCAGTCACACATATCAAGTTTGATGATACCGACTGGACTAGTACCAGAAACAATAGCTCGGGAACAGCGGGGCACCGACCTTGTCACTGCAGGGTGCTAATAGATCCCGCCAACACGTGAATACACATCTGTAACTCCACAGGAACCAGGCCTGTCTGGTAATGAGCTCAGGCACTTACTGAAGTGACAAAGTCAGACAGCATTGGCAATGTCACCTGGACAGCAAACCTGCTAAACATTTCTGTAAAGCATTTCCAACTAAGGCAAAATGTTTTTTAGTCTCCAATCTGAATCTGATTAATATAATAATACACTAAACAACAGATACTGCATGTTCTTGCTTAGTTGGGTTTTGAATACTCCATTTATTAAACAAAAAAGGACAACACACGGCAGGACTGCATCTTTCTCTCTGTTTTTTCTCCAACCTTTCATGCTCCCCCCCTCCCCATTTCGCCTGCCGATCAGGTCCAATCAATGTTGGCAGTACTCTTTGCATGACAAGTCAGACATTTGTCATCTGCCAGATCCTCCAAAACTGTCAAATGAAAGCAAACAAATGCTATCCCAGGAAATTAGGAGGAAACCAATAATGCTGATGATCACAAAATACAAAATTAAATAAATGCATAATTAGATCACAAGATGTATTACCTAAGTACTGACTACCAGTAACCCAAACACATGGCAAAAAATAATCCTGTCCATTGTACCCTCTATAATGTAAAATGTAAGACAGGCTTAAAGGTCCAATATGTAATATATTTACTGTAATAAATCCAAAAATGACCCCAATGCGTCATCAGATATTAAGGAAACATGCTAAGTTGAAATACTATCTTTTCTGACAACAATGCTAATGCCAGTATTTTCTCCTTTTGAAATTTACGTTCTGTGACGGAATTTCTGTTTGTGTTTTGGCCTGTGTGTTGTTATCAACTGGACCAGGACCAGGCAAGCGGCCACGGCTGTTTACAACGTGTAGCCTGTTCAGCGTCTGTAGCCGACAACAGTGAGTTATTTGAAGCCAAGAGAGGGGGGCTGTTAATCGGGAAGAGAGGACCTTGAGTTTGCAGTGTGTTTAGCTATTGTTGCCGTAATTCTAAGCCAATAAAGTGTGTTCAGTCGGGTGGAGAGGACGGCAAGGAAGTGGTATTTTTAGCGGTTCGCACCGCAATTCTAAGCTGAGAAAGTGTGTCTATCTAGCGTGTGGAGAGGACGGTGAGGTTGTGGGGTTTTTAGCGGTTCCTACTGTAATTCTAAGACAAAAAAATGTGTCTGTCAGTTGGGTACAGAGCTCTGCATGAGTACGGGCTCAGAAGACGACTCTCTCCAGTATTTTGAACTTGTATTGCAGTAACTATTTTAAACACTAGCTGCCAGTATTACATATTGTACCTTTAAAGTAGTTGTACAAAGTGTAATTCATACTTTTGTTTGTTGCAACCTGCCCACCTTTTCTGCATGTCATTCTTCCATCATTTCCAATATTTTTCTTGTTTGCAAGAAAAATTAATTGTAGATAGAAATGCAGAATTTCATGACTAATTTAACACAGATATATCAGAGCAGCTCCCTCCACAACATCTGTTCATTCCAATCCCAACCATGTAAGGCGGTGTGTTTCCATCTTCACATTATCATGTTAGTGATGTAAGTGACTGGTGGTGGTGGTGGTGGTGGTGTTATATTCTGCTGGCGTGAAGCTGCCTATCTTTAAATTATGATGACATGCGCAGGAGTGGAATGATTGAGATGTGGGAGGGAGGGAAATGAGGAGAAAAGACAGAGGTGGGGGGAGAGGGAGAATGTAGGTAGCAAAAGACGATGGAGGTTGAAAAACAGAGGAAGGCAGAGACCCAAGGAGGGTTTAAAAGAGTATTACAGAATTATGAAATAAAGAGGGGAAAGCATAAGCATAATGATTGGGTCATGTGTAAACATGTGGATGTTACGGGAGAGAGAGAGAAGCTTCTGTATACAGGGGGATGCATGACTGCTGCAGTACTATTTATTGTCTATTGTTTATTTTAATTTATTATTTTATAACATTACATTATATAGATTGCGTGCTAATGCACTTTTCAACTTCTTAAGTTAATTTAACCCTTAAAGGATGGGTTGGCTGTAAAACTGAATTGCCCCTTTGGGGACTAACAAAGTTATCTGAATCTGAATCTGAATAGAAAGCAAGGGGAAAGGTAAGATAGAGGTCCTTTTTAGTGCTCCTTTTTATATAATGTAAACACACAGCCGCACTAAAATGCAAAAAATGTACATACAGAATTGATTTCCTCTTTTCTTGGAAAAGGAGGGCAGCTATAAGTAGAGCTATTGTTGGTGTTTTATATGCATTAACAGATAAAAATGATGAAGGCAGTGTGCCACAATGGTTCTTCCTCACTGTTAAATAATTTGAACATCAAAGGGTGAGCAACTTTATTTTCCTCAAGTATGGGAGATATGGAGCGCTTTGTGAATTTGTTTGCAAATTGCCAAATCCTTCTGTCACCGAATTTCCATCACCACCACCATTCCCAATGTCTTTATGTGCCGTACTGTTCTGTTTGTGTGTTGCTGTTTTCTGTTGTGTGTAATTCCCTCAAGGTGTGCACCTGAGCATGTGACGTCATTCCCGCAGCTGAGGCTGCTCAGCTATAATGAGGGGGAAGCGTTAAGTACCAGTGCTGAGCCGGTGACAATCAGGGGAGTGTCAGTGGAAGCTGTGTGAACCTGCAAGAGCCAGAGTCAAGCCAGTGTGAGCCAGAGCTAAGAGACAGCCAGAGTTCCAGCGTGCGCCAAGCTAGTGTTTATTGAGCTCATTTGTTTATTAGAACTTCACTTCTTAGTTTACCTTTTTGAGAAACCGTCTTCCTTTTGAAGATCATTTTCAGTTGTTTGTTAGTTTAACAATAAATTATTTGATTAATCTTTAACTGTTTCTGCCTTTCCCTTGGTTATTTAATTGTTAGACATGATAGGGGCATAGCAGTCTTTGTACTGTCTTTGTAGCGGTCTGTCTGTATACTGTACAAGCAATCTTTATGCTGTTGTCCTGCTTGCCCATCTATCTGTAGCTGACTAAAACCCTGCTGTGATATTCTTCTGTCAACCTCCCTGCTTACTTGCGAGTCTGTCTGCATAATTGTTGGCATGCTACCCCATGGCTTGAAAGTGAGTAATGAGTAACATATGATCAAATACTTAAGGAGAAAGTGTAGATTTAGCAATAATTAACAGCTTTTTACCTAAAGTGCAAGAACACTTAATTGGACTTTATGAACTTGAACACCATATGGGGAACCACATTAAAAGATGAAGCTCCACAGCCAGATGCTAATACCATCTGACCACCATACTGTACAGTGTGTGCCGTATGACAAAACTACTGAAAATACACAGATCTACTATAGCAGAGATAAAAAGGGCTATTAACATAAAGCTAATCCAGCAATATTTGGGGCACAACGTGTTGTAGTAATATTTCTTGCTAGATGTAGTGTTTTTGTGGTACTTTTGTCTTTTTTTGTTTAACTTATTGAACCATGAATTAACATTTTTGTCAAACTTTCAAATTATTGCTTTTTTCATTTAAATTGCAAATTATTAGTTAGTGCACATTAAACAGAAAGAAAATGTGCTACAATACCACTGAGCAACCCTGTGGTGCTTATTCTGTTACAGTGTAGGGGCACTGTATTTTTTTAAGTGCCTTATATACTGTCAGCTTCAGTCAATACTTTATTTTTTTTTATTTTTAACTTACTTTTTTATTTCGAACATACATACACACAACGCATACATTAGGAACGCACATTAGGAGACACTCGTACAGTTTCAGTTCTAACATATAATCATGCCCTCACGTCCTATCTTCAAATATTCTGTCTTTCTTAAAAGGAGGGAACATGAGCAACATGTAGCAATGAGTACATACCTTTACTGTCAACTGTACTGCAATATGTGTAAAGATACAACTAAAGTGGAAGAATAAAAAAGCTGACTAAGAACCGACTAAGTGACTATCTGTATTACTGGTAACCATCTTTGATCAAACCTGTCTGACTTGAGCTGCAACCTCGCTGTGATTTTTCTCCATGATGATCACCCTTTTTACCCTTTCTCTCCATTCTGTTATACTGGGAGGCTGTGGCTCTGCTATTAAAAGCAGAATTGTCAGGAAGGAAGTCAAGTTCCTATCTGCGACATTATCTAGGACTATACCCAGTATGCACAATGCTGGATCTAAATTAAAGTCAATACCCAAAAAAAAAATATATATATACACTCAACTAATATATCACCGCTGTCCTGTCCTATCAATATTTTCCAATGGTATTTGAGGTTGTAAAGGCTTGAAGATTTGATTTTAGGGCATTCAGCTTAAGGTTCACCTTTGACGCTATAGTTTTATAGTGTTATAGAGCCAAAAATCCCATCAGGCAACTTTATGTAATTGTATCTTGATGACATCATCATCACAGTCTCTCTTGTTCTATTCATCTTCAGGAGAGGCTTGTTCAAATTCCCACATTACGCACAATATAATATTGTGCATTCTATCTTAGTATTGCTTTAACCTTTAAGTTGAATTTCTCATGCCCAGTGAATCGTCTGCTGGGTCTCTCTGTTCTGCTCTGTGATTATAAAGAACAAGTGTTAATGATGAAACAGTGTTCTACAATAATTGCTGCTTTCTCTTTGATGAGAAGCTCCTAGTCTGACAAGCAGTAGGTAGTTTGCTGTCCTCCCCAGTGAATCCATGCGCATTCTCCCTGTGTCTGTCTCAAATGTCCTTGAGCACAGTAAGGCAGAGCTGAGGTAGGAGCTGTGCCCACTGCACCATTAGCAGAAGCAGCAGCACTGACATACAGCTCCCCCTGCCTGTGACAAAAAATAGTGCAGAAGAATTCACTGATCATAGAGCTGCTCTGCTCACCTGCACGTCCATAAATATTGTAATTTCAGATGACATGTTAAAAGATGCTCATGGGTTTGTATCATGACATGAAGAGTGTCATTTCAAAACATGTTTAATCAGATACATTTCTTTTAACAAGGTGTTCATGTGGGAGGGAACAGATTACAGGAACCATTCGATTGTAATGCAATCGATACAACGCCACCACAAACTGCAGCCTCGGAAATGACAATCAACAGTTCACTGACAGAAAAACAATTATAAGCTTCACAAAGGTAGCATTTAGAGCAATGCTTTTGGATGAGGCTGTATACGATTGTGAATGTGCTTATAATAGTGTGTCAACATTTTGTCTACTAAAACATATACAAAGGAAAGAACTTGCTGATTCTGTATGTTTGTTACGTCGCTGATTGGTTCATGGTGTCCCAATGTGGAAAGCAGAGATCAGAAAAATTAAGGCCTACGGTGACTTAATAACACTGTGTTTGAGCACATATACGGATGTTTCAGTGTTGTAGTCAAATAAACTCAATGAACTCAACAAAAAAAAAAGAATTAGCTCTACTGTTTAAACATACCTTGCATACAGCCTCAGTTTCTGCGATGAACCATTTATGAAATGTAATATAAGCTACAAAAATGTGGGGAATGAAATAATGAATTTCAGCTAAGCAGCAGAAGCAGTTACGCAATTCTTTGGGAATCCCCAAACACACACATACAGTACACACATTGTACAGCAGCTGCATTGCAATACTGAACTGCAATATCAAAGTGCACACACACACACACACACACACACACACACACACACACACACACACACACACACATACACACACACACACACACACACAAAAAGAGAGAAAGCCACATTAACTGACATTGTCTCTAAGGTGAAGTGTTACAGAACAACCACACAGCTAGCCTTCTTTGAGCCACCATCAGTGCTCTCTAATTGGGTTGAAAGCCGCTGTCATGCCAACTAAGCGCAGCAGACACAGTCTGACGAAGAGAAAGGTTATTTTAGAAACCAATGCAGGAGCTCGGAAAGGACTGCAGCTCTATCACATATCAGGAGGAGAAGATAAAGTGGAGAGCAAAAAAGGAGAGAGAGAAGGATGAGTCAGAAAGAAGGGGAGAAAGAAAGAGAGAGAACAGAAAGCGTATGAATGCACATGTCCATGTGTATGTGTGTGTGTGCTTAGCCTATGTTGGTAGATGGTGAATTTTTTTTTAAAGGAAGGCAGTCGGCCAGGCAACCCTGACAGCCGCAGGGGTTGCTGTGTGTCACTGAAGAGTGAGATTGAGAAGCAAGAAAGTGAAAACAGGTGATGATATGCTACAGCTGTATAATGGCTGGCACTGAGCGATATAAGCCCTTGGTCCAAATAAAGAAAGCCCTAATTTCACTACACATCTTTGAAAAATCCTCTCTTAAAGAGGACAAAAAGTGCCTCAAAAACATGTCAAAGTGTGCCACTGTGGGCAACTCCATCTCTCCCTCACTCTTCTCTTCAGGCCCACCTACCTCCTTTGCTTTTCTCACCTTTTCTCTCACCTTGATACTTTCTGTCTCTTCAATGGGTCATTTTTTCATTAACATTGCTTCATTCTTTCAACAACTGCCTTTCTTTTCCTGACATTGTAGCTGTTGGAGGTCTGCTGTATTCATGGCCACCTGAATAATACCTTGCCCTGGGTGATCCTAGTGAGAAAATGGCAATATGCATAATAAGCAACACTGTCAAGCTGTGAAGGGAGATAGGGAGATGCTATGTGGATGCACATTAACAACTGTAACCAAATAAATACTGGCATTTTATTGCCAAGCATATTGAAATGTAACAAACAAATGTAGCATGAAAGCCATTATTAGTGAAAAAATAGCTAACCCAAATGTTCGAATGTAATGATCTAATAATACGTGGTATAGTGTTTGCTTAATAGTGGATGTTCTAGTGCATTTACAGGCAATGGTTTTGCCTCTGTAGGAGATCATCCTATAAATGAGGAGTTTTGCTATCTGCTAGACTGCTGATAAATTCTTCAATCAAACAACTCCTGGCCTGATTTCCCTGCCCGGAGCATGGCCTCTAGTTGCCAATCACTTTGTACAGGAGCTAAGTTTTTCTCTAAAGCTTAGCTATTCTGAAGTTTCATCAGAAAATATTTTATTTTAATTAAGAGATTCTACTAGCACTACTACGGTGATAAAATGGCATGAATAATAAAAAAGTGAGAGGGGCATTGAAGTTGAAATGAGAAACTACGGGGGGTGAGGGGGGCACATTAAGGCAGGGTTTAGTTCTGGGTAGTCAGTACGGTATCACCCTGCTAGGTGAAGTCTTTCCTGTAACTCCTTTCACAAACAGTGAAACCATCACACACCAAACAGCACACTTCATAAATCAGAGCCAAGCACATGATCAGTACAGGGAAATAAGCAAGGCTCCATACTGTCTCCTCTAACATAAACAATGTGATAAAACGGAGAAGGTGCAGCTTCTGTATGTTCTTTTAGCCACACTAATGGCATGGCTTTAGGGTTGGCAATGCCAGTTTTTAGGTACACTACTTAAGTCCTGACTGAAATATCTCAACAACTATTTGATGGATTGCCATCAAATTTGGTTCAGATATTGTGCAGTCCACATGTAATAGAACAGTATTACTCAGAGAGACATTTGCTTAAGAGGGTTTCTAACCACAAAAGGTCCTGCAAAACATACTGAGTCATCATCATTTTTGAGGTTGAATGCTTAAAGTGCTCATATTATGCTTTTTGGCCTTTCCCCTTTCCTTTATTGTGTTATATATCTTGTTTGTGCATGTTATAGGTTTACAAAGTGAAAAAGCCCAAAGCCCACCCCAAAGGGACTTACCATCACCAACAGAAAACACTGTTCACAAACTGCACCAAACAGCTCTGTTGTAGTCCAGCCTTTACTTCCGTGACGAACAAACTCTGTAACACACGTTATAATGCTCGCCTAGCTGGTAGCGTGGCACGCCCTCATACTCTACTGCACATGTGCGACTCCCAACAAAGATGAAACAGAAGTGAGATGCCTCACTCTGTAGCTAAAGAGAGAGCTCAACACACAGGGTGAAAAGAGGAGCTACAGCAATGTGCAGTACAACAAAAATATGGTGTTTATTGAAAATGAAACCATGTAAACCTATTCTGGTACAACCTCTAAATACAATTCTGAACTTAGAAATGGGCATAATATGAGCACTTTAAAGCTTTTGTATAATGAGGCGGAGACTGTGAATTTAACCTTGTAAATTCTGGTTTTGGGTTAAATCCATAAAATCATGTTGATGATATAACTAAGGGTCTGAATACTCATCTGGGCATGTGCAGAGACAGATACAAAATTCAGCATTTCTTTATCACTAATGCCACAAAAGCCTGGACTAGGACTATAGCATGTACATAGGGATTTATATTAAAAGTGGTTTTAAGTTAATTCTGTTTTAATCTTGTTTGTGCAGGTGGAAAATTGTATTTTGGACGAGTTTATCTACAGTCTTTATTGCTGACAGAAGAGGGGAGAACTTCAGCAATCGTCTCACCTCTGTAAATGTCACAGAAAAGGAATTCTGCAAAGTCATAAATGAGTGCCAGCACACATTTTGTGAACAAAACAAAACATGTTTTTAGGCCACATTCAGAAATGACTCTGATGTGAAGAGGCTGAGATTTTTTTATTGGAAAGACGATGTTAGTGTTTGTCGTGTGGTGAACATTTATCAGATCCTTGGATTGTTGTGGCACCTGGATCGTGGTTGCAGCTGCTGCCATGGTCCTACTCTGTCTGAGGTTTCTGCCTGTTAAAAGAAAGTTTTTCCTCGCCACTGTCGCACCAAATGCATGCTCTTGGGGGAATTGTTGGGTTTCTGTAAATTATCTGTAAAGTGTCCTGAGATAATGTTTGTTATCATTTCACACCATAAATAGAATTGAATTGGATAGTAATAAGTAAGCACAATTATCTGTGACCACAGAAACAAAACCCAGTTTTTAATAGCTAATGAGTTTGACCCCCATCTTCTTCCATTTGTTTCCCTGTGGGCCATGATCCTGACCTCAGATTGCGCATCTGTTCCCAGTTTTGTAAGCTTTTTTTAATGGAAGCACTCTGTTGCTTTTTAGCATGACAAGCTGCTTAATCTGTGTCCGGAAAACACACAGAGATCACAACACATGATACAGCTTCTTACAGAAGTCCCTTCTGTGCATAAAAAAAGGCACTCAATTGCTTTGTCATTTCAAGGAATAGAATAGCATATCTATTTTTAACATGAAGAAATTTGCTTGAGGCTAAAAAAAAATCTAAGGTACAGAGCACCCAAATAAAAATGACAAAATAACTGGATGACACACTTTTTGACTGGCACTGACAAATTGTTTCAGTTGTCAAACATGAACAGACAGAGCACACACTTGAGTATAAGCTTGATTTGGGGAGCATTGATGACAAGGTGAAGATGGGGATTAAACAGTGCTGGAGTTTTAAACCCTTCATCATCTCCTAAATCTCACAAAAACAAACCCTTGTGGTGCAGCTACACTACATGAACACAAACAAACATTGAAGTGAAATATCTTTCTGCTTTATTCTTCCCCTTGCTCACACACTTTGAGGCAATTTAATAAAAGGTATCAAGTGCATTTTTTGGCAAAACATGGGTGTTTCACACACATCTTCAACCCAGCAGCACAGATCTAGCCTCAAGGTACCAATGCACAATTCAAGGTACCAATACACAATTTTTTTTCATGTTAAACATAGATATGCTATTCTATTCCTTGAAATGACAAAGCAATTGAGTGCATTTTTTTGTTACCTCAGTTTGACCATGCATGGGCAGTGAACCCAAGATTACCAATCACCAATACAGTATTTGCCTAAATGTGAAATATAGTCACAATCTCCCCTTCTTTTCTTGAGTTATGGTGTAGACTAATGGCCAGCATTATGATGTCAAGGTGAAGTTGACCTTTGACCTTTAGGGTATAAAATGACATCACTTCATCATTTGTAGACAGTTGTGTGAAATGTTGTCTTAATTAGTGTATGCCTTCCTGAGTTAGGGCCAAAAACATGTTTTGTGAGGTCACAGTGACCTTGACCTTTGAGAACCAAAATATAATGTGTTTATCCTTGATTACAACAGTTTTTCCAAAAATTTAAGAAATTCCCTCCAGGTTTTTCTGAGAAACTGCGTTGACAAGGAAGGGACAGACAGATGGACCACCAAAAACATCATGACTCAGGCCACATTTATCGCAGGCGTGGAGACATAAAAATCAAATATTTGATGACCTCAGATGGACTGTAAAGCAACTGAATAAAGCCCTTAATTATAAAATTACAAGATGATTTGTGTCAACTGTGTCATTCTTCCAAACTAATGCAGGCTCAGTCTGATCCTGAACATCAGTCATAATAACTAAAAATTGGCTACAAGTGGCCTAACAAATCAGATAACATTTACATTATCTGCTTTGTGTTGTAATATTGTCATTCCAGAGGGACAGATTTTTCATATTTTCTGCTTGGTGCTTTTGTACCACTTTTGCCCATTGATCTGTTTTGTCCCTCTCTTAATGTATGTCTATAACTACTCTACATGTTTTTATTTCTGGCTTTCACTTTGCGTATTTGCTTTAAAATAAACCGCCCGCCTCTCTGCCTGTTTTGACTTCTGCTTTGCCTGTTTGCTTCCGATATGCCTGCCTGCCTCTTTGCCTGCTGGTGATTCATTATACATTGCCAGAGTCTTCCTACAGAGGGACATTTAGAGAATGTTAGGATCCTATACTGGGTGGGGGTTGACATGTGCATGGGAGGAATTGGTATCTGTAACAAATCTGTCTGACGCCGCCACCAACAATAGCTAGCAAAACATCCGGCACTGATGATGCATCTGTGCCACTGTTCTGGGAGAACAGAAATTGGTTCAGGCACAAGAAGAAAAGAACTGATGCCGGTGTTCCAGGTTTCACTGAAAATAGGCCAACAGGCAAAAGTCCCAGGAAGATTAGACTAGACATAGTTTGTTAATGATGGTAAGAATGTTATTCTAGCTTTGCATTCAGCTGTGTACAGGGAGATAAAAAGGAACTGACATTTTGTAATATTGGCTTCAGCATGCGCGCAGTAGAGCACGTCTGTCTAACTGTTAACAGAACAAAAGAGAGGGCTTACAAAAGATGTACCGGTAGCCGTTTTAGTCCACCAGAACACATTTATCCCATTTTTATCGTGAATTAGCACCAGCTGCACTCTGCTTTTCAGATGTTTCAACACAGAACTGAATAAGCATATTACAATGTGACACAGTTTGTATGTGTTAATTGAGTAGATCACAAGTTAGGCATTCTGAAGACTGAAAGACAGCAAAACTAGACTTACTTGTCTTTTAGGGGATGGTAGATAAAGGCTACTATTATAGCAAGCATTTTAGTCATGCCATGCATTTAAATTCACGTATTCACTCAGCGAGATCACACACCTCATGCTTTCCAATAAACATGTACATGCTGTGTGCGTGCGTGTGTCTCACACACACACACACACACACACACACACACACACACACACACACACACACACACACACACACACACACACATTAACTTCCTGCTGCAAGGTCACTGGAAGAAGACAGAAAAAAGACTGCTGTGGCCCTCTCCTTGCTCCAGATGAGCCTGTAGAAATCATGAGGGAGTTATTGGTCTAATTAAATTCAACACATGCAGGCTAAGTGTGTTAGAAGGGAACTAAAGACAGAAAAAGGAGGAGAGAAGAAAACAATTGGTCATTATGAGGACAATGGTTCTTTGAATCTAGTCTTGGTACACATACTGTAACATGAAGATAGTACACTGTAAAATACCCTAAGGCTTAATGGTATTTTTTGGTTTGTATCATATTATCAGCCCATATTGTAGCACAGATAGTTAAACTGGGAGTTTATCTACCTTTTGATCTGCGATTTTTGACACATTACGTGACATTTGACATCTTGCACCCAGCACAATTGCCTTGTACACCGACGCATGTATCATTCCTATTTTGCACCCGACACACAGCAGACTTTTCCCTCCACAGACACACGTTGGTAAATTAGGGAATGAATTTGGGGGTGGTTCAGCGAAAAGAGGAGGCGTGTTCAGGCGCAAAAGTTCCCTGATGCTATTTTGCAGTTTCAGAAAACAATTCCGCCACAGACCAGGAAAAACCTAGTCTTAAGTCAGTGGCGCTAGTCTAAAGTCAATAGTGCTTTATTCAGATGCTATTTTAGGGGCGCATGCTTGGCCATAATGTAGGTTGCGCACAACATGCATACACCTTGCTTCCCTCATCTACACGGACGCAGCAGTTCCCATTTTTGCAAACCATACAAAATTACAAGGAAAAATATTATGGTGTTTGGATAGGTCAGGAGGCACTTTAGAGTACAGTCCTCAAAATGTTGCAGCATTCTTTGTGGCTTGTTGTGTTTTACACAACATTTCCATGAATCATGGATGTTTTGATGACATAAATGAGGAAATATTAGAGAACTAGGGTGGGATTTGACACTTGAGGGTCCGGGAGTGGCAATGCGCGATGTGCTCCTGGTGGAGCGGGTGGACGGAGATGGAGTGGGGGGAGGAGGAAGAGGCACAACAGGTGCAGGTGGTGCGTTTGGAGCCTCCATGGCTGCAGCAATCCTCTCCAGACTTGAGGAGATGCGCCCGAGAGGCCGCAGCAACATTGCCACCCGGACAAGACAGGCATTTATTACTTTGCCGCATCCCAGAAAGCTCCTGCTGGCGTGCGCCAGGCAAATCTGCCATCATAATAGCAATCCACCATGGAACAAGCATGCCTGCTCTTAAAGGGAATGTGAGATGACGCTCTGATTGGTTATTTTCACGTTACGCCCAAACCACACCTAGCTACTTAAGACCAACCCATTTTAGATTTGCGTCGGGCGCAAGACTCATTTACCGCCGGTATAATAGCAACAGCGCCCAAGATCCGCCCACAAAGCTACGTGCGTTTTGCGTTTCATACTTGCGTTTCAGATCGTTAAAATAGGGCCCTAAGTGTAAAAATCTACTCCTTATCTGGATGCACTGAATCATAACAAACCTACCCAACCTAACACGTACAAACACCGGCTAAAAATGTGTGTTTCTGAACTGCCATTTTACACACACACACACACACACACACACACACACACACACACGGCACACACATACACTCGCACAGTGCGTTTTTACCCTTTAGATGGGAATGCGACAGTGGAGCGTTTTTAAGATTTCCACTCTGGAGGGTGGTTTCACTTTTTTGCGTTTTTAAGCCCCAAAAACGCCGTCAGCGTCTAGACAAAAGTCTTATCTTATCTAATCTGATAAAATATTTTTACATTTTCACCCGCAAGCATAGTCGTGTAAACAGGGCCTAATTGTAGGATATGAAAATTGCTGACTTTGGTGACCCCAGGGGTAGTATCAAAAAAGACACTATGGCAAACAGCAATGCACGCTGCTAATCTTCAACACCCTATAAATCTTAACAACAATTCTATTTCATGTACATTTAAATGTTTACAGATGAAAAATGCATGTCATAGTGATAGAGATGTGTGTGTGAAGTGAAGCCAGGAAAACTGCTCTTGGAAGATGAATTTAAAATGAGAGGTGGTCCAAGCAGGTAGAACCGCAAGTGCAGTTTCATGATGAAAACAAGTGTCAAAATTGCACTATATCATTTGATCTGTATAAAGATAATATAAAGATAATCTGTGCAAGTGAGTTTATTTGAAGCTACATGCCCACAAAACATAGCCCTCCAACTTTGTCTCTAACAGCTTTGTACCTTCTCAACTAAAGCGCTCAGTAAGGTTAATCACCGATTGGCTCCCTTCATACTGACGTGAACAAGATAAAAGCAGAAGTTTTGAATGAACTTGTACAAAAGTGAATGCATTTACCCTGACATACTGTATAGTTTAAATATTTAAGGAACAACTCAAACTTATGAAACCAAGTCCACACTCACCAGGACACAACAAAAAAAAAAAGAAAAGAAAAAAAACCGCCAGGAAATACACCAAGAAAATAATGCATGACAGGTCAGGAATAGACATAGATAACAGCTATTAATCACTAAGATATTAATCACTGTCTCTTACTGAGTCTCTCACACACACACACACACACACACACACACACGTGTATGTGCACAAACACACTCCATACTGTCAGATTCTCACATAATTGGTTACTGAAACTGGAAGTCGTTTCATCTGGATAAGATTAATTAGAAACACATGTTTGTTGCTGGACCCAGCAAAGTGACACTACACTCAAAGAAGTGGGCATCAGTGTCAAGTGACTGCTTGCAGTATCTTAAACTGATGATCATTACATATGATGATTTAATCCATGATTTAATGCATGACTCAGGATGATTTAATGCATGATTTAATACATGACTCATGATGATTTAATGCATGATTTAATACATGACTCATGATGATTTAATACATGACTCATGATGATTTAATGCATGATTTAATACATGACTCATGATAATTTAATGCATGATTTAATACACGACTCATGATGATTTAATCCATGATTTAATACATGACTCATGATGATTTAATACATGACTCATGATGATTTAATGCATGATTTAATTCATGGCTCATGATGATTTAATACATGACTCATGATGATTCAATGCATGACTCATGATGATTAAATATATGACTCATGATGATTTAATGCTTGACTCATGATGACAGACGGACAGACAGACAGACATATCAGTCCCTCCAGGATTTCGCAGCCTTTTTTTGAGATTGTTGCGACCCAAAATGCCTGATTTTGCGGGACCTTTTGTAAAAAAATTTCGATAAAAGTTGCGATGTCTTTTGTTTGTGGCAATGAAGTTGCAGGAGACAGTGAAAGTTGCAAAAAAAGTTGTGATTTTTTTTTAGAGTAAATAAAATAAAAACGAAACTTGTTTCGGGTAGAATAAAATTACTCCAGGCTGAGTTTTCCTAGTAACCTTACCAAAAAAGGCTGCAGATGTTGGTATAATATGAAAATGGACTTAAGACAAAAAAAATATAATTTATTGAATGAATCAAATTTGAACATATGTGTCAGTGGCTTGTTGATCTGTACATTGTTAATTAATTTCCTAACCTGGCCTGGGACACACATTTATCAGTTTGATAAAGTACTTATTGGACTTTAACTTATTGCATTTACAATAACGAGCGTAGCTGTCCTCAATTTAGGTCATTGTGTCGTCTCATCACCGGTTTTTCCTGCATCCACCGTGTGTGTTTGTGTGTGCGTGCGTCAATCGCGGGGGGAACTGAGCATCAGCACCGCCCACTGTAGAGAGCCGACAGGATTGAAACAGCAGCAACTTCAGCGACTTTAGAGTGGAAAAACGTTACAGCGTACATTAATGTTAAAATGTATAAAGGTTGGGAGGACGGTCTGAAATATTTTGCACGGTCTTTCGTGTTGTGTTGGTAAATGTGAGATGTTCGAGTCGCACACGTCTTGTCTTCATATTAGTAACAAGGAAATGAAACGTGTTACGTCAACCCGTTCTCACTCCCACTTGGTCAGTGGCTCTCAGAGTCACATACTGACAGCACGTGGGACAATTACTGGAATTGTTGGGTCTTTGTACATTTTAGAGTGTGGTCTAGACCTGCTCTATCTGTAAAGTGTCTTTAGATAACACTTGTTATGATTTGATACTATAAATAAAATTGAATAGAATTGACTGGGATTGGTTGAAGTTGCGGGAAACTGCGCTTATTGGTCAAATTTGCGGAAAAGTTGCGGTGATTAGTCAAAATTGCAGTCACACTAAATTCCTGGTGATTGGTTGAATTTGCCTGAATTGGCGTGATCGCGACATCGCGAAATCCTGGAGGGACTGATAAATACTTACTGTACCTGTCTTTGGCTTAAGTCTCCTGTTAAAGATGTGTGTGTTGAAAAATGACTGTCAAGTCTGCTTTTGCACTGTGTTTGTCGCTATGCTACACAGAGGTGATGATGACACAGCAAAATTGAATGCACTGCGACGCTAACAGATTCTCTCTTAACTATATGAGATATGACATAGGAGGGCAAGGTAGGGATTTTCTTTGTAGGCTGTTGTTTTTTCTTGTACACATCTGTTGTTCTTTTTAATGGTTGTTAAATCACATTTTAAGTATCATGACGAATTTCAGGAAGAAATACTATAAATATATATGTACATTTTTCTGTATGCATTCACGTGGAAAAGGGAACCTTGGTATTTCAGATTCACATGGTGCCTTTCCTCTACATATTTCTAGGCTTGTATTATCTTCCCTTAAGTTAAAAACAGTAGTGAAATATCATTTCACTGCATGCTGATAGATAGATAGATACTTTATATCCTATAATGTCATCAAATGTGTAGTTTAAATATCTAAAATAGTGACAATAATGACAAAACACAATGAGACAGCCGGTGCATAGTTTTTCCTTCTTTTCTCAATTTTCACTCTGTGTGCACATGTGTGTGTACTTTTCTTCATGAATGTCTCATCACCTGTATAGTTTGTGTGCCCAATAAGACATAAAGAAACTGAGTAAGAAAATGTAAGGGAAAAAAGGGACAGAAAGAGGACTGACACTCTGCTTCTGAGCTGCCTGACTGTCTTGGTGCAGAGGAGCTGATGGTTGAGGTCACACAGTCATCCCCCAACAGAGGACCAATCAATTTCCTATGACAGCCTGTCTAACTGTGTGGTTGACTGACTATATGACTGATGGCAAATGGCTGGCTGGCTGGCTGTTTGACCGACTGCCTAGCTCTACTGTTCTCTGTATGGTTTTCTTTTTGTGGTGCACAGTAACTGGCTGTCTACAGAACTGACTGACAAGTCAGCCAACAAGCCAGTGACCCTGTCCGTCAGTTGGCATGATGATCAGTCAGTTGATCAGACAAGCAAGAAAATATTCAACCAACCAGCCAGTGACATTACCAATTTATTGGACACTGACTGAAATCAGCCACAGAGCCAGTCATCCAGAAAAACAGACAGCCAACAGATCAAGGAGGAGAGGTGATAATGTTCCCTATTAATGCAGTCACCATGCCAAATAATCAGTTAGCTAATGCAGTGAAGACAGCAAGCCACCAAACACACAGGATCAGTTACGGCAGTGGAGCCTGCTGCTATGACAGAACCAGTCAGTAAGTGTGACAGAGAAGAGAGACTGCCGACTGCAGCCAACAGATGGCCTGACTGAGTGAGGAGGTGTGCAATAAAATATCTTCATCTAGAGATATTACAAGACAAGGGGACTTGATTTCTCAAAAAACAAAAAATCTGAGATTGACATAGAGAATGGTCCTACAAAACATGCTTGATATATATGTATAAGTAGATATACCTGTACATACATACAGATTTGTATCTGCATATATATCATCAATATATAGATAGATGCACACAGATCAAATAGATCTCCAAGCGTGAATCCATTCTGCAAGATAAATATTTCTACCACAGATCATCCTCTCCTCTCCCTCTCTAACAAATCGCCTTCTTCCTAACTACCTTGCCTACTGATACATGGCTACAATATTTTCCATTCTCTGCACACCCACAAACCACAGACACACATGGAACAATGTGTACAGATTAATATTCACACACCACAGCCTCCCCACATGCAGATGATTTACACAAACAGAATCAAAAGCAACTAACAAAACTAGCAAACACAGATAAGCTGTTCATTCATTCACATTTTACATGAGGACAATGCATACTTACATGACAGCAAGGTTATCCCCAGCATCACAGTGGCATGAAAATCCTCCCACTTAAAAATGATATTGCAACAGCACATGCAGTAGTAGACTAACCACCACAGCGGTGTGCAGTATGTGTGTGTGTGTGTGAGTGAGTGAGTGAGTGAGTGTAGGTATGCGTGTGTGTGTGTGCGTGTGTGTGTGTGAGGACTCGCTAAGCTGCACACTTACTGCTACTGCCTCAGCTGGGGCTGTCTCAATGCACAGCCTGTACCATGTCGGCAGGCGGCAGGGGTGGGCGTGTGTGTGTGCGTGTGTCCCCGCGTGTGTGAACACTGCTGCATAGCAGAGAAGCTGCCCTTCACTTGACAAAGATTTTTCGTGACTGGATAGAGGGATCAAGATATATAGATGAAAAGATAAATTGATGGATGGGTTGATGAGGATAGAGAGAGATGAAAGGTTGGAAGCATGGAGAAAGAAAAAAAGAAGGGAACAGATATGACGATATTCTGTACATCTCTCTTTCTCTCTCTTACTCCCTCTCTGTGACATTTTGCCCTCAGAGAGCAGGAGGTCCACTGTAGATCTCCATGCAACCTTTATTTTAGAAATGACTGGAGAAGGAAGAGAAATGGAGAAAAAGGGGGCGAAAGACAGAGGTAGATAGATGATAGATGATGTAGAAGAGGATGTTGAAGTAAGGAAGGAACACGTGTATGAGGAAAAAACAGGGAAGGGGGAGTGGAGGGTAACTTTCAAGGAGTGTGGATCGTTGTCAGGCTCATTTTTGACTTCTGCAGATCGAGATACCTAGACAACACATACAACTATACAGCTCACCTCAGTGGACATGATGGCTGCAGAATCTAATACTCTTGTGTGCCTGTACATGTGTGTATATGTGTCTGGCTCATCCACACACACGTTCACACAAATACACACCTGTTCTGCCCCAGCCAGTCATCTGGCAATCCAGCAGGCCAGCTTCGACAGGAGAGGATAACAGCTTTGTGTCATGTTGTCATCACGTCACTATCCCACATCTCATCCTGTCACAGCTTGCAGGGAGAGAAGGGGAGGAGGAGGGGAGCGAGAGCCTTACTATGTCAGGCTGCTACCACCCCCCCCTTTCCCCCTTCTCACTCTTATTTGTTTTGTCAGTGTCTATTTTTCTGTATGTTTAACACTCTCTCTCACCCCTGTTGTGTCACAGGTGTATTATGTAAATATTAGATGTTGGACAGCACCAGCATCACTAGCAACATTTCCCCCCACTTTAGGTTATTTCCACTAGGATGAATTCAGGTTAAAGAGAGCTGAACCATGCACATCCAGGCTGGGGAGGGACAGCCGATACAATACATAGCATGTGCTGACATACCTACAGTATTGTAGACGTCTCAGATTTTACCTGCTATACAGCAGCACTACTGCTGCACAATTATTCCACTTGAGCAGCACTGCATCCTCAGTTATCTGACATGTTTTGAGTCACAAAATTATGCTTTCAGCACAAAGTTTGCAACAAAGAGAAAAAAGGGGCTACTATGTGGCTGATCTAAGAAAGGACGGATTCTGTCATGGTAAATGTCAAGCTATCTGGCTTGTTTGCTTGCAAGCCTTAACTACTGCAAACGTCCCACTGTGGCTAGGATTAATCTGAGACACCATGTCTTGCAATGGACTTTTACTGTAGAGGATCATTTTAAAGAAACTCAAACTTTAACCGCTCAGCTTACTGGATTTCTAATTGAAAGTAGCTTGCCTCCTGTTGTCAATGTTGCCTTTTGGATGTTTGCAGTTAAATAGGCCATATATTATGTAAATAGTAAGTGAATTGGTCTAACTAAGGACAATGTGCACATTTTTTATCTAATCTGATGAGATAGAAATTCAAATCACAGAAGATTGGCAAAAAGGAGTAACACCTTGACCACAGCATCACCAGGAGAGAGTTGCCAAAGTAGCCGCAGCAATGCAGTTGAAGACAGGTGAAATAGTACAGGCGTTTGGCAGGCCTTTACATGGATAACTTTGTACTAACTTTGAGTATATTAGTTCATATATAATGATGTTGTGTATTGAGGAAGCCTATGGTAGGGTGTGGACAATATAAGTTTTAAAAACAACCGTTAAGACCATTTATCTGAGAGAGAGAGAGAGAGAGAGAGAGAGAGAGAGAGAGAGAGAGAGAGAGAGAGAGAGAGAGAGAGCAGTGATGGGGATCAGAAACAGCCCCTGAATATCAATGCAGCACGTCTGAGAGAATTCAGGGCTGCAGTGCACCAAAACTTGGGAGAAAGAGCACGAGAGGACAATAACATCACAGGCAGCCAGAGCTGGGGGTACCTGTCCGGTTCTCATGAACCATATGTTCGAAAAGCTACGAAAAGATAAGCACTGTAATTCGTATGATTTCCATGGTTTTTTTTGCTGTGCGCACCACATTGACTGCTGCTGTGTAAGAACACTGCTCGTTGCCACATAACGCTTCATTTCTCAGGCCTAAACTTAACCGTAATCTCAGACAAAATGACCGGCAGCTCGCGGTATACGGCGCACAGTCACCTATTTTCAGGTAACTGAACCACCAACTACTGCTGACCTGACGGAGCACCATGACCGGCAACTTGCGGTGCTCTGTACCCGGCAAACATATTGATCCACCCACATGAATCATAACACATCATGACATTCCTCTAATTTGGATTTCCTATTTGAAGTCACAAGTAAAATTGTCCTTGTCATTGTAATTATAGGTTCAAATAAAAAAATAATATAGTTTGTGAACTCAATTTGTGACAATCAGAGAGATAATGCTGTACAGTCTTCCTGCTAAAAAGTACAATGCCACACCTTAGTTTTAGTGGAAATAAACGATAGTTCTTGTCTCATTAATATGAAAGTCAGCTTCTCCTTATTCAAAATCCTGCAGGTAGGCCAATTTTAAATAGATGCTGCAGGGACGCCTTCACACTAAAGAACAAACACACACACTCTCTCTCACACATGTGCGCGCGCGCACGCGCACACACACACACACACACACACACACACACACACACACACACACACACACACACGTATTTAGCTTAAGAGAAATGTATGCCAGCCATCTTAATGAAATGACAGTCATTCAAGAAACCTATTAGACACATTAGTATAAGGCTCCTCATCCTCTGTGTCCTCTCTATAAATGGCTTCCTGCCTATACCCATAAAAGCTCCATTTCCTTCCAGAAGGGATCTGTTAACCCATAAAGTGCCATGTTTACCTCAGGTCAATCAGACATCTCATATCCTTGTCACTAGCCACCAGCCTATAACCATTAGCCTTATTAATTGCTGAAGCCTTACACCATCTCCTGAGTGCTGTAGTAAAATAAAACCATGCACTGTGTCTGTGTGCAGGCACGCATACAAGCATATGGTTAATGAGATAACTCCCAAAGGTCACTAACCTTTCTCTATGAGAGGTCACCATCACACACCATCCCTCTTATCTAATATATTACTCACACGCTGCATGTCTTTGCTACACTCTAAAAACTCCTGGGTCAAAAATAACCCATTATTTGTTATTTTTTAACCAAATCCTGGGTTAAAAAGGGACCAACTAATTTCTGGGTTATTTCAATAGATGATAGATTTGATGAAGTATGAAGTACACTGACCGGAGCTGGATTGGAGCGGGAGTTGCTAATGGTGAGAAATTGCTTCCTGTGTGATCAGGATCACTATGGCTGGTATGGCCAGGATCCTGTTTTTGGACACCATCATCCCGGCTCTGCTCCAGGAGAAACTCTCCCAGCTTGGTGTGCCTGACTCCACCTGCAGGTGGATCACTGACTTCCTGTCTGACAGGAAGCAGCATGTCAAGCTGGGGAAACACGTCTCCAACTCACAGACCATCAGCACCGGATCCCCTCAGGGCTGTGTTCTTTCGCATCTGCTCTTCTCCCTGTACACCAACAACTGCACCTACAGTCACAAGTCCGTCAAGCTTCTGAAGTTTGCGGACGACACCTCCCTCATTGGACTCATCTCTGATGGAGACGAGTCCGCCTACAGGTCGGAGGCTGACCACCTGGTGAAGTGGTGCAACCAAAACAATCTAGATCTCAACGCTCTAAAGACAGTGGAGATGGTTGTGGACTTCAGGAAGAACCCAGCCCCACCTGCCCCCATCACCGTCTGTGGCTCCACAATTGACACTGTGGAGTCTTTCCGCTTCCTGGGAACTACCATCTCCCAAGACCTCAAGTGGGAGCTGAACATCAGCTCCCTCGTCAAGAAAGCACAACAGAGGATGTACTTCTTGCGGCAGCTGAAGAAATTCAACCTGCCAAAGACAATGATGGTGCACTTCTACACAGCCATCACTGAGTCCATCCTCACATCCTACATCACCATCTGGTACGCTGCTGCCACTGCCAAGGACAAGGGCAGACTGCAGCGTGTCATTCGGTCTGCAGAGAAGGTGATTGGCTGCAATCTGCCGCCGCTCCAGGACCTTTACGCCACCAGGACTCTGAAGCGTGCTGGAAAGATTGTGGCTGACCCCTCCCACCCCGGAAACAAACTCTTTGAGCCACTCCCCTCTGGCAGGAGGCTGAGGTCCATCAGGACCAAAACCTCACGCCACATGAACAACTTTTTCCCCTCCGCCACTAGCCATAAAACCACCCTGACTCTCCACCTGGCTCTTCATGCCACTGTTCTCTCTCTGCTGTAATGCTCTTTGCTCTTTATTTATTTATTTAATTTTATTTTATTTCTATCTTTATTTTTAATTTAATACATACTGTGTACATATCCTTATACTAATATTGTTTATACCTATACTTATATTGTTTATTACATTTAGAGAATGTGTGATGTGCACCAACAACACCAAAACAAATTCCTTGTATGTGTTAAAAAACATACTTGGCAATAAAAACCCTTTTTGATTCTGATTCTGATTCTGGTAGTACCAAACTCACTGCACTGTAGTCTGCGTTGTGTGTTGCTGTTACTGACTAGAGATAATTACGATTAATATTTAGATATTAATATTCAGACAGTGATTACATTTAACTTTGAGTTACCTAAATATTTTCAAAGAGGTACAGGCAGAAAGTTCAAAGACAGTGTTTAAAAAGTGCAATCCACATGTTTACATATGTTTATTACAGTAAATAATAATCTAAATACTACTAAGTGTGGTAAAGCCACATATTTGTTTTTATATTTCTGCAATCTGCACTTTAGTTTGTGTGATTTGTTTCTGACTTTCATATGAATGTTTGCTTGGTCAGTGCTCAATCTACTACTGTAATTTAAGTAGTTAAATAAAATATGTCATTCATATCTATCTAATCTTGTGTTGTTCATACTATACAATGATTTATGGTTTGTCTTTGTTGAATAATACAGAAGACAAAGATCTTAAAAAATAATGGCATATTAAATCGCAATACTGGTGAAAAATCGTTCAGCCCTAGATTGTAGTATGGGCTGATGTGGGAGGCCCCTAGGTTGAGGTTTTTTTCTGTATTAGCATTTGCCTGATAAGCAGGAACTGGCTGGTCTGTGAGGTTAACTACATTTGGTCTTCCATGGTGAATTAGTGAATACATTTTTATGTTTTTTGAATATGGTTATCAGTACTATTTTTGGCCTGTACATGCATTTTCCAGGGTGTTAATAATCTCTTTATCTCATTACTTAGGATTGCTGATAGTAGATTTCCTGCTGACTCACTCACAGTGTTACACTTGTTGGAGCAACGTCTTTACATATTAATCACATCGAAAACATAAGGATGACGTCAGATTTCACTCAGTAAGTTTAATTCCATGTATTCAAACTTGTATTTAACATATTCATTTCATATATTTAGACTTTCATTCCATATATTCAGAGTTTCATTCAGTATATTCCAACTTCATATATATATATATATATATATATATATATATATATGCATACACTACACATACAACACCCCATTTGTTTTTGTTTTTTTTATTGAAATTTTAGCAGTTCAAGTCCAATGAATAGCTTGAAATGGTACAAAGGTAAGTGGTGAACTGCCTGAGGTTAAAAAAAAGTGAGGTTACCCAAAACTGAAAAATAATGTACATTTCAGAATTTTACAAACAGGCCTTTTTCAAGGAACAAGAAATGGGTTAACAATATAAAGCTGTTCTGCAGCAATGGAGGTTGATCAAGCTTTGAAAGTTGGTGCTACCAATTCCCACAGGTGTTCCAACTTGTCTGGATTACTTACAACCCCCTCTGTTTGTATAAAAGTATTGTTGGAACACACTGTGGTACCATACCTTTGTGAGCATTATTTGAACAGTATTGTACTGCAGAAAGTAGTGTGTTGCTATAAAAATGGTGGGAAAAAGGCAATTAACAATGGAAGAGAGACAGACCATCATAACACTTAAGAATGTTGGTCTTTCCTACAGAGAAATTGCGAAGAAAGTCAAGGTGTCAGTGAGTACAGTATTCTTCACCATCAAAAGGAACTTAGAAACTGGGGGAAACTCTGACAGGAAGAGGTCTGGCAGACCCAAAGCCACAACAGAATCAGAAGACAAGTTTCTGAGAGTCAACAGCTTGCGTGATAGGCGGCTCACAGGACAACAGCTTAATAGTGGTCGTAATAAGCAAGTCTCAGTTTCAACTGTAAAGAGAAGACTTTGAGCTGCAGGTTTGATAGGTCGAGTTGCAGCAAGAAAGCCATTGCTAAGACGTCAGAATAAGAAAAAGAGGCTTGCCTGGGCCAAGAAACATCGTCAATGGACTACTGAAGACTGGAAGAAGGTGTTATGGACTGATGAATAAAAATCTTGGGTTCATCACGCAGGATTTTTGTATGCCGTTGAGTAGGCAAAAGGATGGTTCCTCAGTGTGTGACATCAACTGTCAAACATGGAGGAGGAAGCATGATGGTCTGGGGCTGTTTTGCTGGATCCAGGGTCGGTGATTTGTACAGAGTGAAAGGCACCCTGAACCAAAACGGCTACCACAGCATTTTGCATCGCCATGCAGTACCCTTTGGTATGCGCCTAGTTGGTCAGGGGTTCATCCTACAGCAAGATAATGACCCAAAACATAAGTCCAAGCTATGCCAGAACTACCTTAGCAAAAAAGAACAACATGGTAAGCTTAAAAACATGGAGTGGCCAGCACAGTCACCAGACTTAAACCCCATTGAGTAGGTTTAGGATGTACTGGACAGAAAAGTGAAAGCAAAGCAACCTACAAGTGGCACACATTTATGGGAACTTCTGCAACAGAGTTGGGAAGAACTTTCTGAAGAATATTTCCATTGTAGAAAGAAAGCCACGAGTGTGTTCAGCTGTTAGATCTCCCAAAGGTGGCTACTTTGATGAGTCAAAAATGTAGAATACATTTTGGTTTATAAATTGATTCCATGATTTCTTTTTTAACTTAAATTGTTCATTTGTTCTATTCTTTCATTTCAGAGTACAATAAGACATTGAACTGCATGAATTTCAATAAAAACCTGAAAAAATTGGGGTGTTCTAAAACTTTTGACCGGTAGTGTGTGTATATATATATATATATATATATATATATATATATATATATATATATATATAATTTCCTAAAAGTCATACTATAGCAGCCTATTCATATTAATTGTTAATCAAAGACCATATTTACAGTTTTTCTTGATTGCTTTGACCTTCTTAAGGAAACTGGGATCCACTCGGTTTTCATCATCACTGTCTCAGCAGAGCAGAAGACACCTCTGGCAAATGTGTTAACCCTTTCTCATTGGATTGACACATTTTCCCCACCCTTTTGCAGAACAGTTAACACGGATGTCATTCAAGCAGTCCAAACTCCGTTGTTTTAGCTATGGTAACCAAACAGAAACCATCTGTTCCTAACTATTAGAAACTACCTACATCAGTATGAAATATCTGAAGCACCTGTTTGACACTCCTTAACACAAATCTTCAATTAGCAATCTGTCTGCAGGGTTAGGTCATGTGGCCCCATAGATCAGTCTGCAGGGTTAGGCCATGTGGCCCCATAGATCAGTCTGCAGGGTTAGGCCATGTGGCCCCATAGATCAGTCTGCAGGGTTAGGCCATGTGGCCCCATAGATCAGTCTGCAGGGTTAGGCCTTGTGGCCCCATCATCAAGACAGAAGAGAGTGAGTATCAATAGTGGCTATTTCTTATACTCTACAGTAATAGATGTTTATACTTTACTGTAATAGATTTTATTTTGGTTTACATGTATTTTGTGTAATATTTACAGTATTTCAGTTTTCAGCCACAGTTTGAAAATAAGAATCAATGGAATCAATAACATTTGCATCAAAGCATTTCTGATTCTGGATCCAATTCTTTGCAAGAAGGCAAATTTGACAACAAATGGCACTGGCATGAAAGCTACGTACAGTAGTAGGCTACAGTGACAAGCAATGGTGCACTGATTCGCACTGAGTGCTGTATTTTGTATTTTGTTGTCCACTGTGTGGTTGATTGGAAGAGCTCATACACTTGTTTGCAAGTTGTGTTGTTTGAAGGCAAAATTTGCTTTTGTTGCATATTTTAAATGTTTTGGCACGGTAAGAGCCTTTTGCAAACAAAATGTGTCATTTTGACCTTGAGTGCCACTGTTTCAGCCTGTGTGTTAACTGTTTTGAAAATGTGGAGTTTGAGTTGACTGCTGCATCAAAGCAATCAAGAAAAACCGTAAGCCTGAGGTGACGTCTTTAAATTGCTTGTTTTGTCCGACCAACAGTCCAAAACCCAAAGATATTCAGCTTGTAATAATATTAGACAAATAAAAGACACAAATCTACATATTTGAGAAGGTGAAGCTATGGAGAAATAATGTTAACACTCAATCAATTACCTAAAGAGTTACCAATTATCTTCAGCATAGAATAGGCTAAATGTGTAGGTAAAGACTGATAGTACCTTCCCACTCACAAATCCATGGGAGACTCCTCTGTCTTACCATTGTTTTGAAACAGGACAAGCGAACTAACAAACAAAATCTGGGTATTTAATATGTGGGCAATCATACTGTGACTCATACAACCACAACCAGCATAGCAGGCAATACACTTGTATGATGGCCTCATCATCCCATCCCATTTTACTCTCATAAACCTCTCTCTACACTGTTATTTCCCTTGTCTCTTCTCTCAGTCCTTGTTCAAGAGTGATGGAGAGCTTCATCTAACTCCCCAAGGACAGCCATATGACTAATGGAAACACACACATGCACGCACGCACGCACGCACGCACACACACACAAGCCTGATAGTCGCACAAGAACTCAGACACCTACATCCGCATACACACTCTCCCACACACAGAGCCAGCAGACAGGGAGACATCATCTGACAGTTGGGGTGAACTCAGTCAAATTCTCTTTAGCTAAGCTTCCTGCATACCAAACCCAGAGGCAAGGGTAGGCAGAGGAGAAGGGGACATTGCACAAAGACAGATAAGTACATAAAACAGCAGCAAACACTCACTTCACCTATTTTCAACGAGGTTGTACCCCTTGGTGTCAAAAATAGAGTTTTGTCAAAAAGATGAAGTAAGAATTTGTCTGTTCATGCCATATAGCTCAACATCCTTGTTTCTGGTTGCTTTTTTATGTTAATTAATTTTCTCAAACTGGTCTTTGCAACAGAAAAATCCCCTCTAAGGAGTTTAGTAATTTAGCAAAACATTGCATTGATTATTAAATATTTATGTCACCATATTTGTAATAATAAAACAACTAGTTTGGACAGAAACTCAGTATTTCAAAAAGCAATAGGTAGTCACAGTATTACTGGGATTAATATGCAAAGTAGCCAAACAACCTGTGTCTTTAAAAACAGACAGACATAGTTCTGTCATGTCCCATATAGCATGTAGAGTACATTGATTATATGACATGAAAATATGCTTCAAGCACGCAAACAGGTCTGGGCTAAAAAAGGTGAGAAGGATTCGGCTAAAGGGGTCCGGGGGTTTCACCCCGGGAAATTTATTTGTACATTTTAAAGTCTAGTTTAAAATCTCATTGTGTAAATATTTTGTGAAAGCACCAATAGTCAACACTACAATATCGTTGCGGTATCGATATCGAGGTATTTGGTCAAAAATATTGTGATATTTGATTTTCTCCATATTGCCCAGCCCTACATTTGAGTCATAAAAAGAAATTAAACAAACGGGATTACCTGTGTTGAACGACTTTATTTTCTATTTATTACCGTTAGGTTAGAGGACAGGGTAGAAATCAACTTGACAAATAAAAAATGAGAATAATGTATTCTGTTCTAACTCTCCCTACATCAAAAGGGCAAGCTTTGCATTTCTGAATTTGGACATTTAATTTTATGAATATAAATTATAAATTATATTACATTTAGAGCATCCAATCTGTACATTTAATATTAATTTTGTGAACAAAGGACCTTACATTGCTCATATAATGGTCATTTTCAGGTTCGTACTTGTATTTAGAGGTTGTACGAGAATAGATTTACATGGTTTCATTTTCAAAAATCACCATATTTTTTACACATTGCTGCAGCTCCTCTTTTCACCCTGTGTGTTGAGCTCTCTGTTTTAGGTACCGACTGAGGCATCACACTTCTGTTCTATCTTTGTTGGGAGTCGCACATGCTCAGTACCTAGGTCAGCACTACAAGCCAGTCAGAAGCAGAGTATGAGGGCGTGCCACGCTGGCAGCTAGGCGAGCATTATAACGTGTGTTACCAGGGGCGTTGGACTGGGGGTAAAACCAGTATTGATTACCAGGGCCCAAGGGGAGAGAGGGCCCTTGAAAAGTCTGGAATATATTTTATTTGACCTGGATATTCTCATTTCCTAATTAAATTTCATAATGCATGTCAGATGAAATGTAAAGTTAGTTTATTGGCTGAATAACTTGGTTGATTGACTGACTACATTTTGTACACAAAAAAGACTATCTAAGGTGTCAGCCACCCCTTGCTAATGCGCCAAATGGTTTAGTCCATCTGCACGCATTTTGTTTACGTTAGATCAGTTGAGCGTCTGGTGGAGCGCAAACTTCTGCAGTAGAAATGTCTTTCTCAAAGAAAGCCAAATCAGGCTACCAAAAAGAAAGGAAAGACAGGAGAAGGAGAGAAAACGAAAGGAGGGGAAACAATTGGTAACTGACTTATTTTCAAAGAGAGGTGAGCACAAACTAGAAAACGAAATCCATGGTGCTAAACTGCTTGAATATCTCCGTGACCGTTAGTGCTAAAAACAAACTGAGACAACCGATTCAAAGAGCAGAACATACACTTTCAAATGATAATTTGTTTATACATGTAATCTGAGGTTAAGGCTAAATAAATAAACTACACTAACAATGCTGTTTGCATACAACACACCATTGTAATAGCCTAATTTAAAACATGTTTAATTTTAAATGAATAGGCTATAGTGTCTATAATTAGCAATAATAGGTTATGTCAGATTCAGTAGATGTTAACATTGTGAAATACATGGCCCTCAGTTTCAGAAACTGTCACACCAAGGAGCAACAGACCCCTCATCATCCTCTTTGGATTTGAGACAAGGTGAGTTTATATCAAAATTAAAGCAAATCCTGTTTAGCCATTTTGACTGAAAGGTGTTAAGTAACACTAACACCTTAGTGTGTTTTATTATATTAGGTTACAATTAGGATAAGAGGTTAATATCAGATGTATCCTTCATAGAGAAAGATGACAGAGAACATCTGATTGAGGATGATGGGAGTGAAGACAGCAGGGAGCTCTGAGCACAGTGAGGAAATGAGAGCTAAGGAACTGGAAAGTAGGCAGAGCAGTGTAGACCAGTTTTTGCCAGAGGATCCAGGACTATGGCCAGATAAATTAACAGATGATCAGAGAGACACCATATTACGCAGGCTGGCAAGTAAAGGTACAGAGAAAACAAACAAAATGTAGTCGTAACCACAGTAAAGTAGGCTAGAGAATGTTGAGAAAGGAGGTTTGAAATGTGTGTCATCAGGCTACTCTACGCATTACAGTTAATAGTTATTACCCTATAAACATCTAGGCCTAAAGATTCATGTGTACAGAGGCCCGATTTTTTTTTTTTTGGGAGGGGGGTGAATTGAGGAACATGGGGGCCCATCAGGACTGCCTATGCATAGGGCCCAGGGTCTTGTGCTACGCCCCTGTGTGTTACAAAGTGACGCGCGTTCGTCACGGAAATAAAGGCTAGACTACACAGAGCTGTTTGGAGCAGTTTGTTAACAGTGTTTTCTGTTGGAGATGGGGAGTCCATTTGGGGTGGACTTTGGGCTTTTTCACTTTGTAAACCTATAACATGCACAAAAAGATATATAACGGGAAAAAGCCAAAAAGAATAATATGAGCACTTTAAGCACTCATTTTTTGAAAAGTACACAAGAGGTGTCAAAGGATGAAATTCTCATTCTGAAGGAAAGCATTTCATTCTCACATTATTAAATCGTTCTGTGAGACAGCAAAGGCAAGATGATTTATAGTTTAAGTCAAAAGCATCCATTAAACATCATTTTTAATTATTACTATTGATCAAAAGTGCAGCAGATCAAATAAATTAGCAGCTATTGAATTAAAATAGTTTCTACTAGATGATACCTGACAGGTCATATGGTGAAAATAAATTACAAATATACTTCACTTGGGCAAAAGAGTAAAGGTAATCCAGCTCACTGTCTGAAGTTAAACAGACAACTTGCCATGGTGGACAATAAGATATATTATTTTCTAACTCTCCCTATACCTCCCATTTGACAAACTTTGCACCATGATTTTGGACATTTAATGTTCCTGGGCTTTGAGAAGAACAGCTCTAATGCCCTCTGGGCTCAACCCAGTGATGGAGACCCTCAGTCAGGCAGGCAGCCAGTTGTTCTCCTCGTAGCCTGTTAAGGCCTGATTTGACCTGAAATTTCAGGTAAATACTGCTAGCTAAATGAATGGGAAAAGGTGCATTTGGAGCACACTGTCAGTACTCATATTTTCGATAAGAAGATTAACGTTATGTAGTTTGTCATGTAAGTTAACGTTTAGTGCAATGAGGGGAAGCTAAACACGTTCATCCCACAATGCAAAGACACAAACACCGGTGGAAAATCGGCATAGCTTCCCTTTAACGTAAGCTATCGTATTTTGATTAGATATAACATTACAAACGTTATACATCGTTTGTCATGACAAGCTGGAGAGGAGACTGTCAGCTAACGTTGTTAGCTAACACATAACTTACGTTAACTTAGCTAACATTAGTAAATTATCACGTTAATTATCAATAATAACTTCTTCAGTAATGCTATCCGTTTGCTGTCATACATTGATAATGATAAAAGTGCATCTTGACTAGTGGATAACTGCAGTGGATACTGTCTCGGATGGAGCCGTGAACTTTACAGGTCATGTCTCCTGGCATGTCTGTGTGTGAGCGTGCACGCGTACAGCGGGGTCGGGGTTTCTTCGTTGGTGTTTATTCAGGGTTGCGTAGGAAGCATTAGCATAGAACACAAGAGAGATTATTTTTTTTTAATATTTTCTCATTAGATCTGCACAAATCACGTAGTTAACCCATTTTGGTTTCAAAACGGTGAATTTTGAATGGCAAAATCTGGACAAAATGTTCAAAGGCTTAATGGCGGTGCAGAAACTGTGCAGAAAGGCTTGTGGTTCAGCACTTGTGGTGGTGCTGAAATATTAGTGAATGACCACATGTTCCATTCTTAACACTTCACAACAAGTGCAAACACAGGACTAAGACTCACTGCTGAGACATCCAGGACAAACAGAGCTTTTACTTTTTCTCCTCCCCATTTCAATAACTGACTTTCTACAAAGAGATCAGTTAAGGTTGCACATGGAAGGTGTTATTGAAATGGCTAGCTCTCTACACCTGGCATTAAAGTAAAAAAAAGAAAATCATATTCCTTTGCTTTATTTTATTTTTCATCCCAAATACAAATAAAAAGTGTTAAGTGTTTGGATTTGTCACGTTATTGCTAAGGTAATTAAATAATAATAATTTAATTGCACTCAATTAAAAATAGCTAAATATCTAAAATCTGAAATCATTTATTTTCTTGTAACTACAGTCATGATAACATAGAGCTCTATTAATATTCTCAAAATATTCATTTTTTTCCATTTCTTTTTCCAAAGCATCCCTACATGTACAGTATGAAAGTCTAATTTCAACAACCCAATTCCTGAAGGGGAAACCCATGACCTTGGGGATGGGGGTTTTGTTCCTGATTGTCTGACCCCTGGGAGCAGAGCTAATTCTTAAAAAAAAAAACATTGTTGCACTGATAATCTAACAAAGCTGCCAATTTCTGACATCTGCTCAGTGGGCAGGGTATTCACTGAGGTACAGACGAGAAAAGCTGGGCGCCCAAAGCCATTAATCTACCCTAGCTTCCTCGTATTTTTTCTTTTTCATTAATCTCCTCTCCCTCTCTCCCACTCGACATATACAGTACACTCCCTCCTAAATAACTATATATCCAGTTCTTATTCCCCCATTTCCAGGGGACATTAATGCCTGGTTGAGGTGAGGTGTGAGGATTAAGCTGTGGGAGAGGATTAATCAGTCTTGCATGTCTGTAAGATGGACAATTCACCATAGTTTATAAAAATACTGGAACATGCATATGAATAGATATAGCAAATTGTATTTGAATGTAGTTCATTCATAGTTGAATACAATACTCTTCCCAGCAAGACAGGTTAAACAAGGTTAAATGTAATTTACTTTTACCAGTGTATCACCACGTGTATTTTGTCCATAACAAATCCCTGCCATCAGTCCCAAAATGTCCCAGTTAGAGAGTAAATGCCGTAAACATATTCTTTGTAAATCTTTACAATCATTCCCCTAAAGATCCAAGCAGACCTGCCTTATTGCACAATCCACATTTTCATAAAAACTTGCCATTTTCAGAGTGTAGTTACCTCTGAGGTTCTGGTTGTTGTTTCCCGTAGCAAACTTAAAGCTTAAAAACAGCAACACAAAGAGCGAAAGGTGAGGGACATTCGGGGTGCCATCTTGTAAATGAGAAAGGAATAACAAATAAGGGGTTTTGAATATTTTTTTTAAGCCCGGTATTGCATCCTGTCTTTTTCTCCAACCAAGAAAAAGCCAACGTTCCCCCTCACAACTAGACTGGGTAAACCCAGCCCGAGCTGCCGGCGATTTGATTTCGCCCTGCAGCTCAGGCTGGAAACCTGTACGTTTATCTATCCTGCTTCCATTACAAATTTGCAGGAACCAATCACAAACTGGCTTATCCACCTGGCGTGCTATTGGCGGGTTTAACACGATGATGATAGAAAAGCGACCAAGCAGCTTTTTGTTAACATTCAATCTAGTGGCCACCGAAGCGCAGCAACCCGTTGATGCCACTGTCGCTGCCACGTCACCCGGATCGTTGGTCTGATTGGTTGAAGGACTATCCAGTTGTGTACAGAGTCATTTGAACTATATCCGTTGATCACGCCTCTTGTACAGAGAAAATACAGAGCAGATTCCCCCGACTAATGTTCAATCTTAAAAGATTGAGCTTGGTCTGGTGATAGCCAGACTACCTCACAACAGCTCTAGTGCAGGAGTAGCAGACTAAATAGGAGACAGCTCTATTTAGGCTACTGAACGCTGACAAGAGAAAATTGCTGACAATGTGGCAACATCACTCACACAGTACTCTGAATTGTTGAGGACATTTGAATTTAGATTAAACATCTCAGTAAAGTCGACATATATAATATGGACTAAGAGAGAGTGAGAATACTGTCTTGAAAGAAGGCAGAGGTATGTAAAGGTATAAAACATATTTTCACTAATAATACACAAGGCTTTACAGAAATTACTTGTAAAAGAAATATAACAGCTATGACAACACAGCATAAAAACACATTTCATGTAGTTTGTGACTTTGTCACATTAATAGCAGTGTCAGCAAGATGTTGAGGAAAATCTCAAGGAAAGAGACAGAAATATATTGCAAACTAAGAGTAAATAAAATGTTTGTGTATGTTCATGTCTGTAAAAGACAAGAGAGAAAGAGCTCCACACTCGTACTTACTTTAACTGTTTTCTGAGACACAGCTGGCTAACTCTGGTACTTTCTGTTAACTAATCACAGTCCTTGTCTGTTCTAATTTTTCAGTTACAATACAGTAAAAGATGAACCAGTGATTTATTAGTAGGTAAGGGCAAAAAAAGAAAACATGAGACTTCTCACCAAATATACATCTACGACTTGACCCAGGAGTCAGTCAGCAAATCAAATGTTGCCATCACCATGGCAACATTTGATTGCAGCTGGAGACAAACAGTTGCAATCAACAAAACAACAGAGAGCTTTCCATTTTTACTGTTCTGACACATTCCACCGGTGAAAGAATTCCTGCCCTCAAAAAGTTCTTGTTGCTATGCAACTAATCTGCCACTAAGAAAATTCTTGCTCACATAGGCTACACAGAGTACAACCCCCCCAGCACACACACACACACACACACACACACACACACACACACACACACACACACACACACACACACACACACACACACACACACACACACACACACACACACACACACACACACACACACACACACACACAATCTCACCAAGCAGCTCTTAGCCTACATCCTGTGCTTGTTAAACAAGATTGGGCCATTAAAGCAAGTTAGAACAAAACATCTTTACTCTGTATTGTTTCTGACTAAATAAGCCGTATGCATTACAGCGATTTTCATTCTCTCATGCCAAATGCATTTACATTTAAACAGGCAAGAACAAATTCCATTGCATAGGGAAATACAAACTGGTATATGAGAAAATGTCTGACATTTTTCACTGGCACATTTAAGCATATGAGAAACTAAGAAGAGTACTGTTATGTTAGATAAAAATACAGTATATTAACATGCCTGTGAGTATCAGCATGCTTTCATTTTACAACATTATATTTCCAGAAGAAATGCAGATGGCTAACAATCCAAATAATTCTGCTACTTTGTTGTAATTATACTTCGATCCATGATGGAGGCTATGACGCTATAACAACCATGTTGCTACAAATAATAATCACTGTAAAAAAAACAGATAGAGAGACAGAAGGAAAGACAGGGACAAAGAGAAAGACAAAGAGAGAGAGAGACTAATCTTGAATGACACCTTCAAGGAAGTAATCAGACAAGAGCCCTTATCCTTTCAAGAAATAAAATGTATTACTCTGTCATTAGCCATTCCTATTCAAATGGAGGTCCTAAGAAGGAGTCCTGAATACTTACTCCTAGATAAAGGCTACAGCTGAAAAAGATTGGCCCTAATATACCATCTTGATACAATGTATGTTTGCCAGTTTAAAAAAAAGGTCCATACAATATACTTTGGCATCTGCATTCTGCCATTTTGATACTGCTTTACTTTATGAATCAAAGATGGCCTCAAATCCTTTCCAGAAATGGGCTCAACGAGGCAAAGCTCTGACGATGAGCAACAGAATAAAGTGTCAGTAAATTTAAAAGAAAAAAAAGTAAGATTAACTTCTAACTCCCTTCAATTGAGGAGAAGAGAGTCAGAGTAGATGACCAGGAAGTGTGTGATGAAGCAAATAATACCAACATGTGCTGCCCAGGACAAACACACATACAGCAACACAGGCTATGCTTCTCTCACTCTCTATCTCTTTTTCCTATTATCCGAATACACACACACACACACACTCATACAAAGTGACAGCAACTTGCTCACTCACTAGCTTTCCACTGCAGAGCTTTAGCCCATTTTTCTCACGGTCACACCAAGGGCATCCACTCCCTTGAAACAGTACAGCACAGAAGAGGGGAGGAGTGGAGTGGAGAGGAGAGGAGTGGAGAGGAGAGGGGAGGAGAGGGGAGAAGTGGAGAGGGGAGGAGTGGAGAGGAGTTGAGAGGAGAGAAGAGGAGAGGAGAGGAGGGGAGGTCCCTTTAATGATTATCATCACTTGAAGATAAGGAGTACTATAAAAAAAGGTTAATTGTTTACCCACCTGTGTAAAAGAAACAATGTGCAAACAATGAAAATTGGAAATATGAAATTTAATGGAAGAGTGAGGAAAATGGTGCGGGTGAAGGAAGAAAGAAGATGAGATAACTGAAGGTGGTAAAAAGCAGAGCGAGAGCACAGGACGTTGCTGGGTAATGGAGATGAGATGTTAATGTGCCTGCAAGTGATGCACTGCAGCAAACTGAGGGAAGAAGGAGAAGTAGAAGAAGGAATAGGAGGTAGTATAGGAAGGGTAGATTAGGAAGAGGGAAGTGAAAAAGAAAAGAAGAGGGGGAGGAGAAAAAGAAAGACAAGAAGATAAGCATTAGAAAAGGAGGGAAGCAGAAAGAAGAGGATGTTGAGATCGAAACTGATGAACTTGATTAGGCTGATGATGCAGCAAGATGATGCTTGAATAAACTAATTGCATGTATCTTCTGGCTGTACTCTAAAAGGTATTATTTAAAGTATGTGTAGGATTTTCCAAAAAACAATGCATAGATTAATACAAAAGTAATCCCTCTCAATCATCACTTATGACCAACTAGTGTGTGGCGGTGTCTGTATCTGCAGAGACCCTTCCCTCTGCCTGTATTTTCTTTTTTCTTATTATTTTGCTGTGTGCAGGACGTTTATGGGTGTCAGCAAGGAGCCATTGGGTCCCATGTGAGTGTAACCCCCAGCCAATAACAGTGTGCAAGGTGTGCAGCCTCTTTGATGAAACCGCAGCAGTGCATACTGGAGAGAAACTGAAACAAAAGAATCAATCTTATTACACAGGTATTGATCAATATCAATACCAACGTTGGTCTCGATATTATCGATATTTGGATCGATCCGCCCACCACTACCCTCTAGTGGTAAGCGGATGGATTTAAAAAAAAAAGAAAAAAGAAATGAATTAATTTAAAAACATGATACTATAGAAATGCATTTCAAATAATTATACTTTTACTATGGTCAGTTAAAAGTAATTTAAATCAAGTGTTTCCTTACATGCAATATTTTTTGTTTTGATATGTTTCGATATGTAGTCACATTCACAAACGGAGTGCGCGTACATCTATGATTACGAGCTGTGATGGCAAGATAGTAAGCAGAGGTAAAATGAATGGTTCAATAAATACGGCATTGTGGCTGCAAACAGGAACTATTAGGAAGAGAAGTGCGGATGAGGAGAATATTTCGACCAGCTCTGTTGAAACTAGCGCAAGTGCTAGTCTCCACAGCACCTGCTAGCAGCAAATGAGGCAAAACAGTAAGGACATATGACCCGAGTCACCTCAAATGTAGATTGAGTTGGAGGAGTGGGACAGAAGAAATGCAGCGTGGCTGTGGCTGTTGACAATAAATATTGTTTTAGGAATAAACCAGTGAAATGTCCATAGCTGAATAGGGTAGGCCTATGTTACAGTATTTTAATGTGGGCCATAATGGTGGTACTTAGAGAGTCTAATATTTTCTGAAGTGGTACGTGGTGTAAAATGTTTGAAAACCACTGTTCTATGCTAATTTCAGTTTAAAGCCAGACTCCGTCATGCTAGCTGCTTCTCTGCACTTGTGAACTGATATCGCGAGAAAACCTTTTTACCTTGACGAGAAATATCGTCAAATTTTAATATTGCGAGATATCTCGTCACACGTCTAGAAAATACTGTTTTACTCCTCTGATTCACTGCTTTGTTCGGAACTCCCTCTCTTCTTTTGTAAAAACTGAGTTTTAAAGGTTACGAAACACAGCTTTCAAAATAATTTTTGGACAATTTTATTTTTATGAAGTTCAAAGGCATGGATTCAAAGATACTCACCAAAGCCCAAAAGTGTTAAAGTCCAGCATAATGAAGACAGCACTATGAAAAATATAAATTATTTAAATGCCATGAGTGTCCCATTGCGTGATGCATCTTTCATGACCTCATAAAACTAGAACATCATCTCACACCCCAACGAGCAGCTCCCGCATAATGTCAATACTTAAAAAGAATGAACACCAGCATGCCTTTAACATCATGGCTATATTTAGATATCTTTAGCAGTATAAGTAAGAACAGTGCAGAAAATATGCGCCACATTTAGCACATATAGCATAAAGCATGCAAGTCTGGCCCAAAGCAAGACAGGCTTTTCATTCACAGCTTTTTGTGCAAGTATGACATAAGAAGTATGGTCTTTGTAGTATGGACCTTTCACATAAAATGTGAATGACTAGCATCGGAACATGCTTTCAGTAGGACTGGGCTGTATATCGACTTTTTTAATATAATAATATGTACGAGATATCGGATGAGACAATTCAGTTTATATTCATATACGTAGTTTGATGTTGCATTGCATGACCCAGAATTTCCCCAGGCGTCTGAGGTGAAACTGTCTCTGCCTTGCATTTCTCACAACTGAGTGAGTGTGCAGTGCCCAGGTCAGACACTCGGTGATGTGGACACCAAGGTACAAAAGAAGCTGTCCACCCTCCCCACTGAGGACCCGTTGATATTAAGGGTCCTCGGTGTCCTAGTTCCTTCCCTGCTTCTTCCCAAAGTAGGGTGCAACAAGGAGTGGCCCTGTGGCCTTGGATATAGCCAGAGTATCTCACATTCATCAACCAGCCACCGCAAATATAAAATGTATAAGGATAAAGTGAAAGCGTGCAAAATAGGGCTGTGTATTGGCAAGAATCTGGCGATACGATACGTATCACGATACACAGGTCACGATTCAATATATTGCAATATATTTCGATTAGGGCTGTCAAAATTAACGCGTTAATTTTTGCGTTAATTTTTTAATATTTAACTCGTTAAAAGAAATTAACGAAATTAACGCAGCTGTGTTTGTTTACTTCATGTGGCGGCTGAGAAACGTAATACGTCTACATAACAGCAGGCGCCGCTACTCTGTATTGTTGCCCAAGTAATGAAAACCGGCAGCTGATTGGACGAACGCGTCACATGGGTTTGTTTTCTCCGGAAATCCAAAGCCAGACTGTCATGGCGGCCGTTCAGAATACGATCTCATATTGTACTAAAATAGTTCACTGAAACGTGTTTCTGAAAACATTTTAAGCGAGAAATAGGCCGTGCAGTTGCTGAATCTGTCTTCATTTCAGCTCAACAAAGGTCAGTTTAGAAGATTTTCGTCAGATTTTGAGAGACTATTCACCTCATTCCGCTCGCCATTTCCGGGTGAGTCCCGACTGCCCTGCCGCCGACTGAACATAGGCTCGTTGGAGATGAACTGCGCCTCGCCTGTAAAGTAGACGAGAGCAGGCGACAGCAGCCGGGGACGGTGACAAAAATCTGCTCTCAAGTCAGACAGTTTCTACCGTTTCCAGCAGCCTTCAGCAGGACTAAGCCAAATTGTTGCTGCTGTTGTTCTGAAAGATATTAAACATTCTGAACTTAGCAGAACCTTTCCTTGTTTGTTTTTTTCTTCATATTTGCAAAGTTAATTGATTTAGCATTTAAATATCCATTATTATAAGCTTCAGTCTCAATTTAAAAAAACGATTAATCGCGATTAATTACAGCAAATTGTGCAATTAATTAGTTAACTTTTTTTAATCGATTGACAGCCCTAATTTTGATACTGTGCATAAGGCGATATATTTGGATTTTTTTAAAGTATCATTTTAGAAAAACTAATATTTAAAAAAAGACATGATGTTCATAAAAGTTAAAGAAGATTACTTTAAGTAAACAATTCAGTACACAGAAAATCAAACTGCCAGTTTGGGATCGTGGTTCACAGGTTCTTAGTGAGAAAATTTGTATATGCTAAAGTAGGCCAAAGTTCAGCCATAGCTACATTGTTAGCTTCTAGCAAAAAGTCAGGCACTGCTAGGCACTGTTTGGCAAGGACACTAGTGGTTTGTCTCAGCATAGCCATCTAGCAGTAGGGGGTTTAAACATAACATAAACATGAACCACTGTCTTACATGAATATTGTTGAACATTAAAAAAAAATTAAAATAAAATCAATACAGTATTGCAAAACAAAATATTGCGATATTCAAGTGTATCGATTTTTTCTTACACCCCTAATGCTAAACACTCAGATATCAGATAAAAACTGATGAAGATAAAATTAATACACCATTATTTGGCAGCACCAAAGAAAAGTAAAGTTCATGGCTTTTCAAAGGTCCGGATCAAGGTGTCTGAACGGCAAGTCAATCCGGACCCAGCCCATAGTACCTCATGTCACGAATACAATACGTTATGAAGTGTAACTTTTTCTATATTTAAACACATTTTTCTACTGATCTATATATTGTTAGTGCTGCTCAATATACAGTAGTGGTGTAACAGACCACATCTGTGATCCGTAGGGATGCCCCCCACGGCACGAATGTGAACCGCAGATTAATTGCAAAGTTTAACCATCATAGCGTGAAATACAGTTTTAATTATTTTATATTACACTAAACTAATGATTAAAAACACTAATTATAACATTACAAATATATTAGTAAACATTATAAATCATAATTTCATTGTTAACAGTATGATAAATATGAACTAAAGTTTAATTAACTACCATTTACCATTCATTAATAATGGTTATTAAAGTGTTACCACATCTTTATAATAGCTTTGCTAAGAAGCTGACAACATTCTACAAGTTACTTTAACCTACCACTCCACTGCATTATGAAAACCATGTTACAGTGCATAAATTAAAAGTTAATTTTATAAAAATAAAGTTAAAGAGGCACTTACTCTGCTTTTGGCCTCCTTTTGGCATTGGTTGCATCCTCATTTTATCTTTGAATTGGCATAACTGATAGTCAGCCTGAGTGTACTGGTGGCTAACCTGCTAGCTAATAAGATCCAAAGTACATAACTACATAAGTACTTTTCCATGTTTGACTAAGTCAACTGACTATGGTACATATCTCCCGGCACCATCTCTGTACAAATAGAGATGAAATCACTTTCACAAACACATGAAAACACACGTTAAATGGCATACACTGCGATGCACAGTCAGAGGTGTCAAGTAACGAAGTACAAATACTTTGTTACCTTACTTAAGTAGAAATTCTGGGTATCTATACTTTACTGGAGTAATTATTTTACAGCAGACTTTTTACTTCTACTCCTTAAATTTTCACGCAATTATCTGTACTTTCTACTCCTTACATTTTAAAAATAGCCTGGTTACTCCTATTTCAGTTGGGCTTGTTTTCATTCTGACTTGTCATTGTTCAAAAAAACACACAAAAAAAAAACCTATACAGATAAATCGCGACATCCAGACAGAGTGAATTTGATTGTGGTTGGATGAGAAGTATAAACATATGCCATTCCAACACCCAACAACATTGGTTTGTACGCGATCCATGGCACCTGCACAGAGCCAGTGCTAATACGGCACCGGTGTCAACGACCGTTATCTACCGGACCGAATAGTAACACGGATAAATGCCTGCGCTTCTCTCTGATGCTCCGAAAACAGATGTTAGAGGGAACTGAAACATCGCCTCACGGGACGCTAATTAACACTACACTTGACAGCAGGTTAGCCTACTGTTAGCTAGCAGCTGGAGTAAACACGGTTAAAATGCTGACAGCTAAACGGTGTAAAAGTGTGTCTGTATTTCACTGGAGAGGATGCTAACACCAGACTGTAGCTGCCGAAAAACACAGACTCAGCCTGAAATAAGTTATTGTTATAAGTTATTATTACATTTTTAATAAATCATTTAATTTTGACCTGTGGCCTTAGCAATACACAAGCCTTTCTTTAATGTTGCCTTGTGCTCCTTTTTATTTTTTTATTTTTTTAAACAGACAAATACAATTGAACAAGGTGCTCCTTTTTAAAATAGAGAGAGAGAGAGAGATAGAGAGAGAGAGGCGAAGAGATGTGTCACCTTTTTCAGCCCTTCTGAGTTTGCAGGTATGATTTATTATAACATTATTGTCATTATGGCCTTTAGAAAAATGTTTTTTTGTGGAGGTGGGGTTTTGTCCTTAATGGCATTTTTTTCCCCTTACATTACTTTTACTTTTATACTGTAAGTAGTTTTGAAACCAGTACTTTTACTTAAGTAAAAAGCTTGAGTTGATACTTCAACTTCTACAGAAGTCTTTTCAAACCCTAGTATCTATACTTCTACTTGAGTAATGAATGTGAATACTTTTGACACCTCTGAGCACAGTAAAATGAACATGGCTCGAGAACACAATGTATGGTAATTGAAATGCTTTAACCACAGGTGCACAGTACAGGGGGTTAGATTAGGAGGAATGCACTATGTGTGATTGACCTGGTTTAAATTGTAACCATTGCATTCACTACTTTGTCAAGGCAGGGAGCTCTCCATTGTGGTGTCCTATTAATTTGATACTAGAAGAGAACAGTCGGCCAGAATAACCTCTCACAGAAGGAAACAGGTGTCATTGTGTCTGATTCCAAAAAAAGAGTATACTGTCAAGTACCATCAATAAGCTGCTGAGAGCCAATAATGTGGAACTTTCACATTATTGACTTATTTTAATGTAACCTTAAAAAATATTTTTTTGAAGCAGAATTTTCCTCAGGGGCATGGCCCAATTGATTAACACTTAATATTCAAATTATTTTAGGTCCCAATTAATTGCAGGGTGCATTTGGGAATATGGACCTGCAGTATCTCTGAAAGGCCTTTTCCTACTTTCAAGCAGACTGTACCGCTTGGCTGCTACCATCAACATAGTGTATTAAGAATATGTCTTCTCTACTGCCACGCTAAAACTTTTGTATTTTAACTATTTAATTATTAATTATTTTATTTCTCTTTTAATTATTAATTATAATTATTATAACTATTTTAAGACTTAAGACTGACAAATCTAAGATAATCAAAATCCATTGCCCTTTTAGCTTTAGTTTAATCCACCAACTCTTTAAAAAAAATGTCTGTGTCTTTAGCTTGTTAGACGCTCAATTATCATGTACTTGTTAACTTTGGCACCCTGCTTCTTTGTGCTGGGCGGAAAGTGCACACTTTACTGGTCCGTGCTTGTTTCCTTGAATTGGTGGCCCAGTCTGGACACATGATGAAGTGGGCGACACAGCCAAATTTATTTGTGCGCAAAATAGGTAGTTCTGTAAGGTCAAAACTGTCAGGACCGTCAAAACCAGGTCAACAGTGTGACTTTGCGTGCTAAAGTTAATCAACTAAGTGAAATTGGCATTCAAATTTACTTTACCTCTGCAAGCCAATACTCAGTAATTTTCAGAATCAGAAAGGGTTTTATTGCCAAGTACGTTTTTTAACACATATATTAAACAATATAAGTATAAGTATAAACAATATAAGTATAAGTATATGTACACAGTATGTATTAAATAAAAAATATGGATAGAAATAACAATTTAAAAAATAAAATAAATAAGTAAAGAGCAAAGAGCTGTTATGAATGCTCATCTCACTGGAACCATGGTCTTCTTGAACCAACCATTAAGTCTATGTACAGGCCAGAAACCCCCCCAGAAAATTGCTAAAAGAGGCTTGAAGTTGGGCATATCTGCAAAGTTGTGTGTAAATTCTCTGGTTTGGAATTACAAGCAGCAACTGGACTTAAAGCTATAGTAGGTAGTTTCTGTCGCCCACATGAGGAATTCTAAGTAATGACAACAAAACTGTCAGCGCGTCCACATGATACAAGCCTTCCATGACCGCGCGGTGCACCGCCCCCTCCACGCAGTTGCTAGTAGCCAAGGACGACACAGAGGATTAAAAAAACATGAGACTCATCAGAAGAGGTAATTATGTTCACTTGAGCTTCTGCGTGGAAAAGTCGCCAGACGCCACAATCTTCTGAACACAGCCATACTGAGAAATACAGAGAGAGTTGTGAGGAGCTGTCTTAATTAGCTTTGTAGCAAGTCATTTGGCAACGGCTTGAATGTAACGGATGTTCATTAATATCAAAAAGTTACGCACTAAAACTTAGACCATTTGAAGTAAATGGTTAGACAATTACATTTGGCACGAAAGGCTCTGCTCTTTGAAGGAGCTCTCAAACAATCTGAGCAACAAGGATGAATTGCGAAATCAATCTCGAAATGTTTGCTTTGTAATGCACATTATTACAAATGTGATTTGTTGTTAATTGGCTAAAACTTACAAAATTAAGGAGAGTTTTAAAGGCACAGCCATATATTACACTGGGGAAACTGGTTCTCACATCAAAGTTAACAACTTCAATGTTAAAAAGGTTAGAAGAGGTGTTGTGACATAATGATAACTGTGGGTCATTGATTGAGTCCTTACAACGTAGTCGATTGTTTGAATCGGCTATTGTTAAAGGGAAGAACCGCATTGTGTTATAATGAAGTGTCAAATGTAGTAAATGTTTATTTTACTTTTTAGTTTATCTGGAATCACCAATTCAAAATGTACTTTGGAGTATTATAAATGCAGTAGCTAAACTGAGCCACGTTGTGAGCCACAATTACAGCTACAAGCTAAATAATAATACGGTGCAGCCCTAGTGGTTATAATGACCAAACAGGCACTGGCACTCATTGCTTATTTCACTCTGCTAATACAGAAAATTAAGTAATTTAAAACCAATAAATTCCTTATGTAAATTAAACTTTAAAGCAGAGCCACTGCTGGGGACAACTGCACAATGAATGCACAATGCAGAGACTTTTACGGTGGCTCCTACTGTGAAATGTATGTAAAAGTACAAAAACACGCACAACATAATCATTAGTTATTCATGGGATGTCTATCTATATAATCAAAAAAAGGAGCACAATCATTTACTTTGTTGAAGGGAGAGTTACAGCATGTTTATGGCGGTAAATTATATGAAATTCTTTGTGCACATGAAAATTTCAGAAGATTTTCCTCTTCCCCCTCCTCTGCTCCTCACTAACTTCCTCCTTCTCTACCATCATACCATTCTTCCAACATATCTCCTCTTTCTCCTCCTAGCTGCATTCATTACAAGAAGCTAATTAACTAAGTCCAATGACTGAACTGAGTAACCCCATGAGCGGACTGGAGCAGCTGGCTATTTTAGGAAAAGTTTGCTGTTAAGGCAGCATAGAGATACTTTGCATAGTATGGACACAATCCCTCAGCCCCGTCCAAACAAAAACAGCTGGCAGAGAAGAATATCTGTGTCCCTGTATTTCTGTGAAGCAGGAACTCTGTCTGAGCTAGGGCATGCAGGTAGCTCCTCACTATGCTCAGTCCTGCACTGTTCTTTGGTGAACTGAGTGCGTGGGTTCATTGATTGTATCTCTCTCCTGGCACTTTAATGGTCGTGGTACACTCGTCTCTGGACCCAGCATTAGCATGGTCAAGTTATTTCCTCTCAGGGGCTATTTCCACTGACCGAACAGGATTTTTCCGTTCACTCCTTCAAACTCCTTGTGAAAGAAAACAGCAAGCTGTGTTTTTCCATTATTGCCTATACACTGCCTGGTGTATACAGGGAGCACATACAAAAATAATAATTAAGGCCATGAGATGAGGTTGAAAGCTCTGGAAAATGTTCAGTGAGTGGCCCTTGTGCTAAGAATTTCTTTGTCTAACTACTATTTCCCTACACATGGAGAGACGAAGAGAAAAGACTTGCAGCTGAGGAGAAGTGAGGGTAAGTGAGAATGAATAAACAGAAAGAACAAATAGAGAGGGGAAATCCAGGTGGGAGTTATCCATCAAGCAGCTTTTCCCCTGCAGTAAATTATGACCTGCTTGGGGTAATTCTACACACATTCACACACACTATCCACTGCAGATAATTGGTGTCATGAAAACTAGCCTGTCAGTCCACCTGAAGGCAGAAGTGCTCTCTTACATCCCCAACCCCGCACCTCACCCCATCATCTTCCTGCCCTCCACCCCCATCCCTCAGGTTTATTCGGTACTACACTTTTTGAGCTTCCTCAGTCCTTATTCTGCATAAATCTGTCTTTAACCAATTACTTTTCATGGCACTCAATAAGAAAATATGAAAATCCTAAGAAAATAAACCTGCCTGGCTACTTGTAGAGAATTAAAAGTATGTAAAATGCCATCCAAGACTAAACATGAAAACTGAATGTTATTGCTTAATAGTTCCTGTAACTTATGAAAGAAAAAAACACATCTGCAACAGATGCAATTAATTACATTTTGATTAAAGGTAACTCCTGTTGTTGTTCAGGATCCCCCCTGCAGTATACCACTGGATTACAGTATAAAAACTGCAGTATGCCATTGGATTACAAAGCCTTTAAACAGAACATATAGCCACATGATGTCTTCTTGAATGCCACAGTAGTGTGCAGTAGGTGAGCTGTGTAGAACATTGTGCAGGCACAGGATACAGCATATTGTCAATCACATTGCAACTGCCTATATATACGGCAATATGGGACTTACACACACATTTTGTGGCACACTTTACACCTTGAATACTGACGAGGCATAAAAAGCAGAAACAAAACTCAGCTCAGTAATTTAAATTGGCCAAAATAAAGTCCATTGGCCATAGACTCAACTCTTTGTCACTTGCCAATGTATTCATACTATCATCCAACTGTGGTGTGCACTTAGTCATGTATGCACGTGTGTGTGTGAGAGAGAGAGTGTGTTCAAACCTCTCAGGAGACTTTCCAGTCCCTTCATGTTGTCACAGGGTTTGGCACTGGTCTTGTTTCTCCAGATGTTCCCACCATCCTGTCTCTCTCTATCTCTCTTTTAATGTCTGCCTTCTCTCGAACTTTCCATTTTTAGGGATGAGAAACGCACTTTTAAACTTTCCATGTCTTGCTGTCTGCTTGCTCTGTCAATTGCGAGCACAACCATCGCCCAAATCCCACCCCCCTCCCTTTCCTTTGTAAGTGATGAGTAGGACAAATATTTACCTAACTGTAGCATTTCCCTATTTAAACCCATGTCAAGCATGGTGTGTTTGCAGAAAAGAAAAAGAAAAATGTCAAGAACAAAGATTAAAAGGAAAGGGGCACTAAAACAAGAAATGACATTGGATTTTTTTAACACCGCAGTCTTAATAAAGCTTGTTGGTAATATGCAGTTGTGTTTTAAACAAAGGCTATCAAGGGCAAACTTGATCTTTGTACAGGCTCTCAATACTTTCATACATTGACTATGTCATAACAGTCCAAATATTATATTCCACAAAGCCACTTAGAAGCCAGACTCTTCTCATTGCTTTTGGACCACAAATAAAAAGCGCAGAAAGCGCAAAAAGAGCAGTGCTGATTATTGAGCCCATTTCAAAGGCAGTCTGATACATTGAGGCATACAGTGACGTTGACTATTACCACAAAAGTTACAGGAACAATCAAGTGGGACCATATTAAAGGATTACAAACACTGGAGTACTTCACTACCTGTCAAGTGCAGTGTAACTGCTTCAAACTAATCCCTTTGTGCCTTCTCCATAGTGGCAAAACCAGACTCTGAAATTCAACAGAAATGCCATTGTTTCAAAAGGATTTACTTACAGTGAAACAGCAGAGAGAGGAACATGTGGTGGTGGTGCTAGGTACCGTTTCCCCAGGTATCCCTTTTGGTGCTGATGATAGTTGTAGTAGCAGGGTGGCCTGTCCAAGACTAAATATAACCTAGAGAGCTTGTAGCAGGAGCAGACAGCAGGCCGAACTGGGCTTTTCCACGCCACATGGACAGTGTATTTGCCATAGGCCAACTCATTCTGAACGGCTGGAAAGCTGCACTGCACGGGGAAATACAGGAGCAAGAACCTTCACACTAGGGCTCTGTCCCTAGAACAAATGAAGGGAGGGAGGAAGGGAGGGAGGGAGGGAGGGAGAGATGAAGGAAGAGAGAGGGAGGCAGGGAGGGACTGAGTTGGGTATATACTGTATGAGTATATATAGGACCTGCTAGCATGACCTCTTATAATCAGAGCACTCACTGCCATACACATAGCCAGAGCCTTTGGTCAATCTGGAAAAATACTGATAAATTGACAGTCATCAACTTTGCACTCAAAGGGATTCCTCTTGTTCTGCAAAAGATGAGTATATGCTTGGTTTGCATTCTCTGTGGTGAGCTTCATTCGAAAATTGGACAAACATATAGAGCAAGAGAGCGTTACAGACAGTAAGCCCCTTTTCCATACACGCGCTGGCTTGACTTGACTCAGTTTTGACTCAGCATGCCAGCCCAGCACGGCAGGGATTTGCATCTTCATTATATCAGGTGTAACCACTTGAAGGTGTGTCTTTAACTGTAACTCATTTGTCTTGAGTCGGTGACGTTTAAAAGCAGCGGGCTGATCCATTTCTGTGACTAGTGGTTAAAGTAGCGGCTGTAAAACGGTGGATAAACACATCTCATTTCCTAAATATTATTCACAATAAAAGTCCCCTGTTATTTTGTTATTAAAAAGCTTGTATTATGAAGCAGCATAATCAGGAAATGTTGGGTTTTCATAAGCAGTAACTCAACACAACTCCTATACAGCTAAAAGTGAATATCAAACAGTAAAATAAAGCAGATATTTGAAAGTACAAACTAACAGTTCACAAAGGACAAACTAATCTTCAAACCACAGAGATTCAGTTAGATGCTACAAAAGTACTGAACACATGCTTGTTTGGGGGGGGGAGGGAGTTATCATGTATTGGCCGCGGTCAGCGGAATATCACCGCAAACCACTTGGAGGCGGGTCGGGCGTGCTTTGGCCCGACTCCAGAGATCGTCCATCTTGGACGCGACTTGGCACATTTAACTGGTAATGGAAACGCAAATCAGCATGGCATGGTTTGACTAGGCGAGCCCAAAAGGTGCAGTTAGTCTCTAAATTAAAAAAAAATAGCAATACTATGCATTTTTCATAAAGAGAGGACTAGTTACAGCCGAGGTTGCACTCTTGAAGATAGTAGGGCGGCAACCTTCTCACAGCAGGGTGGTGACAGTCCCTGCCAAAATGTGTTTTTTGCAATTTAAATCTGGGAATGTGATGGGAATCAGTCCCATCTGTTAATTAGGACCCACTCTTACACCTTATTTCAGACCGACACAGTAACGCTGGTCCAACCCGTACTGATGGCAGCAATTACTTCCATTATAAATAGGGTTGGTCCAATGGATGATGTCATCGTTCATCGGCGAAGACGGCCATCCTGATGTCACGACAGACATAATGATGTCCCTCCACCCTCCACCCACACCAACACCGGGCACAGATTGCGAGTGCAACTGCAGGTGGACAATCAGGCTGTCACTCTGTTCCCAAAATCATCAGTTTGGATAGTTGTTATTGCGTATTGCCTCTGGACAGCATGCACCCAAGAGATAGAAAGACAGAGAGTGGGAGTGTGAGAGAAAGTGAGCGAGAGGTACATGTACTGGTACAATTACGAACAAACTTTTTTTTACTGTCTATGGAACGCATGAATTTCTAGCGAAACGTCATGATGGATAAGATGAAAGACATCCTTTTAATCTTAATGGTGGTGGATTCAGCTCCTGTATCAGGTTTTGTGCTCATCTGATATCAGGTTCAGTTTGAGTTTGGATGACTTGCACAGCGCACTTCCGCAGTTTGAGTGTCGGACTGCGGCCTCAAGCTATGTTTCCATCCACGTTTTTATGCAAATTAAGTGATATAGAATGAAAACTGCCTTATGGAAACAGTAAAATTCAACTGAATTTCATGAATATCGACTCAAAGTTTATATGTTCGGTCTCATTGGATTTTCTCTTGATCTATGTACGGCTTATGCGATAAACGCTAATGGAAACGTTATTTGCTGAATAAATTGGGATTAAAGCGTAACTCTCGCCAAAATGCATCCTAGGGTATTTTTGTGAATGTACGTGAGTCAAACTTTAGTTTAAAAGCATATTTAGGACCGAATCGCCACTTTTAAGATTGACCGTATTCTCGTTTTTGGGTCAAATGGCCTTTTGAATGGGAGTGCTAGGGGCACTTTTATGCTAGTCTCAAAATAGCTATTTTCAAAATACTAAGAAGGCTCGACACAACATGAAACTATGCTCGAAGTATTACCAGGGGCTCTACACATGAATGAAAGCATTGACAACATTGTTTGTGTACACAGATTTACTAAAAAGAAAGGTTTTGAGCAACTCATCGCAGCTGTTGGTATATCAATTTGATATACCAAAGCATGTGATGTCATTACGCACAGGTTTTTATTTGCTTTAAAGCCGTTGGATGGAAACACACTTTCACCGGGTTTATTCGCATTCGTTTTTTTACCAAATTTCAGATAATTCGATTGACAAGTGGATGGAAACAGTAGAGAAGACACAAATGTAGCAAGAGCGTACTGGGAGCACGATGCCTGAATATTGAATAAATTCATATCAAATTTGAAAATGATTTCATTGTCCATCGTGACGTTTCACTGTGGGCATTGCCATATCCCTATGCGGTAGACATTGCCCAACCCTAATTATAAATTTGTTTGTCATTTCATTAAAATACCAAACATTGGTTAGTTACAGCTTCACAAAGGTGAGGATTAGCTTGCTTTTTTAGTTGCCTCCACCAGAGTTAATTAATTACCTGATTATGGACACTTTGAAGGGCATTTACCCTCTTATCCCATGGTCAATTGCCAAATAATTATTTAAGACCATTCATTTATATGTTCACACGTTTGCAATCAAATTCTAAAGTTTTTGCAAACAACAGTGTTTCCCTGGCAACACGGGACAGCATAGCCATGGTGATTATATCACTGCTATGAACCAATCAGATTGCTTAATTTGAGCTACCTGTTTATAAAACTTAAACACAATTGATTAATTTAGTTTTATCAACTATGCTACACCCGCAGTACAGCAAGTCAATTGGAAGTGAATGGTTTACTAGCTCTTAAGTATATAGTAGATAGTAGGTTGTTGTTTAAACTTTTTTTTGAGAGATTGCAGGCGACCAAGTGTTTACAGAAGGATGGTTATGAATGTAGCAATTTGGGTTCAAGTTGCTTGACTGCCTGAGAAATACAAGGGTAAGGGAAATTAATGTGAGCTAGTCTACGCTTCCACATCTAACACTACAGCTGTTTAGGTTCCCTTGAGCATAGCAGGCAAACACCTGTTCCCATGAGGAAGGCAGTTGCCAGAAGAGTGTTGCTGGGCTGGGAAGCTGAGGATGTTTAGACACGCAAAGAGCCTCAAGCAGATCCTAAAGTGAAACGTCATTTCTTCCACTTCTATGTCCTGGCGGGGAGTTTGGGCATTTAAAGGCCCAGTGAAAAGAAATGTGTGGGCAGGGTATCATTTTGAGAGGGATTATTTTCATAATCAGTTAAGAATGACACAAAATGCAGATGTTTCATCTACTCAATCTCAATTATTTAATTACAGTTCAGTTTAAGAATAGGAAGTAGTAGTTTGACAAAGATCATTTTAACTTAAGGTCCACTTACCAGAACTTTCATCCACATCTTATAATACTAAGCCATCTTCATGAGAACTGAGCAAACTAAACGAAAAGCGCTGCAAAAAGCCTGTGAATGGACATTGTGTTAGGATCATTTTGTATGGAAAATAACTGTAATTTACAAGTTCCAAAAAGATTACCGAGTGGGCCTTTAAGGATCTGAAGGTGGATAACTTGTTAATTTGGAAATACCTCAACACATTAATTTTTCGTGACGTAATCAGAGTTTTGAAACATTCTTCAATTCAAAGTAAAATAAAGTAAAATAAAAGTTTGTTTCACCATTTGTTTTTGTTTTGTTTTCTCTAGCTCTCTCTCTCTCTCTTCCACTCTCAAAATAATGAATCCCTATCAGTGGAAGAGAAAGTATTTGGCCTTGTAAACAACCAGCTGTGGGGGGAGCCACAAGGATAATCTTGTTAGACAATTTCCCCTGAACAATTGTGCGTGCATGAGCAAGAGTGTTATATTCTTTTACTTATGTACACACATACACACACACACACACACACACACACACTGCTTAAAATCCAAGCAGAAAAGGATGACACATGTGGCAGAGTGGAGGTCTTCCCATGCCCCCCCCTGCCCTTTCTGTTGGACTTGGACATCTCCCACAGGCTGAGCTGTAAATAGCCAGTACCCCCAAAACCTTCACACACAAACACAGATACATTCACAAACACATATGCCCCTGCGTGCGTGCACACACACACACACACGCACACACACACGCACGCACACAGGCACACACACGCACGCACACACACACACACACACACACACGCACGCACACACACACAGAACTATACTTAGATGCCTACTCTGGCCTGCTTCCATATATTCAAACCTCTCCCCACAGTGAGATGGAGCACATCAGCTTGACTCTTTAAACAGAGACAAAGCTACATCTTCTCTCTCACTACAGGAAGATTACAATTGAAATGACCGTGAAATAGTACAACTTAAGATAGTTCTGCAAACAGTGGCCTGCTTATGTTTGATAAAGTACAGCAGCACAGAGGATTTCAACACATACAGGGCAGCTTCCAGCCTTGCTGGCAAGCTCATGGAACATCTGTAACTGTTAACGTCCAAACAGATCACAGTAATAATTTATATGTCAGGAGGGGTCTAATAGCAATACCTCAGAACAGAAACAAGGTTTTATTGAACCATTTGTCAGAAGCGAGCCACTTCAAAGATTGCACAGTTAATTTACTGTTAAAACGCTGCAATAGCCAACCTAGAGTCAATTAATGTAATTTTAGATGTTAGTTTGTTTTGCTCTTCAGGTGCAATGTGGTATCCTGACTTCATGTAAACAAGTGGCGTGTTATCTGTACGCTGTATACAGCGGACGTAAACATACATGCCATGTAGCGTGTTATTGCCGTGTTTATCGTGAGAACGTGTTATCACGAGAAGAAAGCTACGGTTGAGTTTAGGAAAAGAAGAACCGGTTGGGTTTAGGAAAAGAAAAACAGGGTTGGCTTTACACAAACAACAAAGCGAGGAAACGCCACACGTGGGATGCGATCCCCACTCTCCTGGGTGAAACTCCTGTGTTTTACCCATCTGCCACCTCAACCAACCTCCTTCATACAACTCCCTACGGTGTAAATTCACACGCAATCGCAAGGTAATGTAAGTCAACGGAGGCCAAACGGCGTTGATAAACACGCTAAAAAGTGAGTATGCGTCTTTATAACAAATAACGAATTGGCGTGTCATACATACGCAATTTCATGAGATCAGTCTGTCAGGTGGGTGTAATTGTTACCGTTGGCTGTAGACTAGGTATGGTGGAAAGATGTGTACACATGCAAACACACTAACTTACAAAGACACTGAGATGTCTTGACATGTGATCAGATCCCTGCAGCCAAAAAGCACTCCAAAAATCAAGAGGCAGTGAAGAAAAGAATTTTTCTGCTCGAAGTTGGGACACAGTTAACTGCTTACAGTGGTACCCATCATCATGCATCCTCTTTCTGGTAGTCCTGCAGCAACCACTGCAGCTAAACACTTTTCAAGTGAACTTTAGTAGAAGTGAGGCAGAAGCTTGCAAAGCCTAACAATCAAATGACTGATTGACAATTAGGCATGGATTGGCCATCGGGAGCAATGGGAGATTTTTGTGGGCTGAATGGGCTGCATTGATCGGCCCATAAAGAGAAGAGAGATCACATCATTGGCCCGCTTGTGTGTCTTTCATATGAACACTGGCCAATCGCATCCTTGGTCTTTGACTGACAGGCCCACAGAAAGGAGAGAAATCACATGATTGGCCCACTGGTTTGTCTCTCATCTGAACAAGCTAATCACATCCCACTATGGCCCACTTCCATCCTACCATAGAAAGGGAGCACATTTAAGTCATGCCCCCCACTGGCGGCGAAAATAACTCCACAAAGTGCCGGTAGCTAGCTAAAAACATGAGATTTAAGCATGTCAAACGATTATTTTAGAACCCTTTGTAGTCCTTCCAGAAAAATGCGGAGTTTTTTTGTGATTTTTGCCGGCAAAAATCCTTGATTATGCGGCACGCTTTCATAAAAAAGGCGACGGAATATGCGGGATATTTATGCAATTTTGCGGGAACTTGCAAAAACTGCGGTTAGATGAAAAAGAGAAAAAAAGTGCTTCCCCCAACACCCTGCTTTTCGATGATGTTCACGTTGCGTAATAAAGTCCCTTAAAACGTTCCCATGGTAACATGGGAAAATGGCTGCTCTTGTGTGAAGTAAACGCAACATATTTTTACTTTCTGCTAAGATATATGTGACTTTTTTGCAACAAAAATGCAGGGATTATGAAATCATGCAAGCCCCGCATATTTTGCGTGGAAATCGGCAATTTAGGCGGCGAAAGTGCGGCTTATATGAAAAAAATGCGGCCCCCGCATAAATATGCAGACTTTGGCTGATTATGCATTGAATTATGCGATCGCATAATCGCGTTTTTCTGGAGGGACTGCCTTTGTCGAACCAGAGAGGACAAGTTAGCTGTTAGTAAGCAAATGTTAGTTATGTATAAGCAAGCAATCTGATTTCTCCACATTCCACTATAACACAAGCTGCATACTGTGTACAAAATGCTGATGACAGCCATGCTCCACCCTTAACCTTTAGCCAGTACATTATCATACTATCTTACTTACCACTCTAAATGAGAGTATTAAGGGCTGGTATGCCGAGTTCAAAATTAACTTTTTGTCCACCAGCCAAATGGCTAGTGAATGTAAACATTTTACTTTTTCTTGCCTCGTGAGTTAAGCAAATCTACTAGCAACTTGCACCATTCACCAGCATTTGGCTGGTAAATGGTGCTAATGTTGAACCCTGCTGGTATGTACATGTGGTGAAGGGGAGTGCAAGGACGGTTGGTGTCCGGCCGATTGTGGTGGGCTGGTCTGGTTCTCAAAAGTCCAGGGCTGATTTTTTTTTACCCCAGTCCAGCCCTGTTGACAATCACTTATGTCATTTGGTATTTGAGAAGAGGCACTGCAGTGCAGCATTTGCTGTTGTACTATGACCTTGCAGGGGTAGAGGAACCTCAACAATGATTATACCTGAATCTTGATAAAAACCGAATAGACAGGGAAAGACGGAGTAATAAATGCTGAGAGGAGACAATATTTCCAATGCATAACATGCAAATAAACTGATTTATGACATAATTCAAAATTGATCTACATTTGCCCGTTAAATTTTGCTCCATGAGCACAGTGCATGATTAGACCTGTCGCGATAGTCAATAAATCAATTAATTGCACAATAAAAAAAATTTGCTCGATAATTTTTCCGGCCACGATAATATCCATTTGCATTCTTGTTTGTTTTCCTCCTCTCTCTTTCTCTCTCTCTCTCTCTCTCTCTCTATACCAAAGAGACTGGATGACCACTCTCGGTTCCTCAGGAGTGAACCCTCTTGTCAGTCGCATGGTCTTTGTGTTGGGGCGGGACTCCTGGCGGAGAGAGAGAGAGACAGAGAAACGCTAGTTGAGAGTTGGAGCAGGGTTTCCCCTGCACTTTGCAGTTAAGGCGCAGTCAAAAAAAAAGAAAAAAAAGTATATGAGCGATATCCGCCCGCCTTGTTTTCTCCCTTTCATTCGAAAGCACACAGTTGACCATCTGCAGGTGGAGATAGGCTCGGACATACATGCCACTGTGGACTGTCAGTCTTGCAAGCGGTTTCAGGAAAGTGGCTGCATGTGTCCGACAATGCACAGAACATTAACCGGTACAAGCTGTGTGTGTGTGTGTGTACTATTTTGGAGAACTATTTTGGTACAAACATTTACTCGCCATGTGGCAGATAGCCATATAGATAGATATAATTTATTAATTATATATTATTTAAATTTAATATTTAGTGTTTAATAAATACTTAAATTTACATGTAGTACAGAGTCTGTAGTCTGTTGCATAAACACTCGAGGAATGCTGCAAACATTTGACAGCCAGTACGAATTGCCAGGCAGAACACACGTGTCACAAACGGCAATTCCACAACTGTACAACAGCGTGAAAGACGACATAGCCTACTAAAGGAGATCAAAGACATATTGTGGATATTTAAAATGTCTTCCAGTTCCAGTGTTAAATATTCTTTAGAAATAAAAGTGTATTGATCTTTGAAAAGGTGTACCTGCATTATTATGCCATTATCATTATATAAGATGAAAATGGTGTCGGAACGACAATATTATCGTTTATCGCAATAATTTCTGGGACAATTTATCGTCCAGCAAAATTTGTTATCGTGACAGGCCTATGCATGATCACAGTTTGTAAGTGTGAGGAAATGATGATCGGAGAGCACCCCTCCATTTTACGTGAAATCTGCTCATACTGACAGCAGGTCTTAAGTGTGTTACCTAATCCGACAAAACAAATGTCAAGTGTCACATGCAATTGCAACATTTCAAACACCCTCTCTTTTTTTCTGTATTCTCTCTGTCACTGCATTTAAAATGAAATTAAATTCAACTTGACGTTGAAATCCACTTCAGAATAACTACATAACCTCCTAGATTTAGGAGAGTTACAAGTTAACATGAACTTAGTCATCATATTTAGTATTTGGTTGTAAATCCTTTGTATCTAAGATTCTCTATAACTAAGATACCGCATTACCAGCTGCACTAATGATAAAAAACATTAGTACAAAGTACAGACTTCCTGTCTCCTAAATGGGCATGGCCTCGTTTGAAAGTGTAGTGAACCATCGTGTGGATGGGTAAAAAGTTACATTTATTATTTTCTATTGCTATTAGATATTTACACATCTAAAAGCCATATTTAGCATCACGAAATATTGTTTTGTTACGGCGTTCAGGAACATTACTTAGCTTATCTGTGGTGCCAGATCTCGCAAGACATCCAAGAAATACAGGGAATTACTCTGAGTTGGGGTGTCTCAGTTCTAAACCATCTCTGTTTAAATTCAGCCTCTGCATAGTATACTATACCAATCCTGTACTGCAGTTATCTTTCCTTTTTGCTTTTTTGGCTGAGAGTTGATTTCAGTCTGGTCTTCTGTAAATGAAACCTTTTTTGTTGGATTGAAGTCAGGTGAAGAAAATGTTATTGTTAGACTATAAAAAAGTATAAAAAAACAGCCTTTTATGTATGTTTAGGATTGCTGTCCTGCTGAATTGTCTTAAATGGGAGTCATTTGTAAAAAGAATATGGAATCTAACAGCACACTCTGGACCCTGACATGCATCTATTTTGAGTTATTCAATTTGTTCTTCCACTGAGCATTTAGCAATTAGCTATCCCTTTCACAAACATGATGTCAAAAAATGTCACACTCTTTTTTTATGCCACACAGACATGCACAGTGAATTATTGGGGAGTGTAACACAGAACAACAAGTCAGGAGGAAGGAACTCAGGAGGTACCTGCTGTGTCTCATTCGTGGCAGGAATTTTAAGCCTAGGAGTATGAAAAATCCTAAAAACAAATACAGAAATGTTTGATACAAAGAGCATTTGAAAGTAATATATAGACAGTTTTCTTTTTTATTACAAGTTAGTTATCTACAAGTTTGTCACTTAGATTGTTATAAAGCGCAATTCCTCGGAAATGAAATCTTGAAAGTTCCTTTAGTCTTACTGAAGGCTTTGTTGAGCAAAAGGTTTAACCTGAATGCACCCAATACACACAGCCCACTGTAAGCTCTCTAATGTGCAGTTTACCCTGGAGTCTAGATTATTTAACTGAAAGTGCTGAAAGTCCACTTTTGCCAAGCCTAATTAGACATTTCTTACATAATAAGGTAAACAGTAGCACAAAGCTGAATTGGGTAATAAAAGCTAATTAAAATGTGGCTGTTTATTTAAGGGTAAAGTGCAATCTGGTAGCTACACTTGAAGGGCACTGTTGCCAAGAAGCACCATCAGTCTTTCTAGATGGCTATTAGCATAACTGCAGTTGATTTACAGGTCAAACAGCCAAATATTTTAGAGGCAGTACTGCTAACATCAAAATGGTAAAACGAACACATAACAGTTGTTAGGCTTTGGTGTGTTGTTAATTTAAAAAATGTGTCCTTACACAGGATGATGGCTGCATGTATCCAGTGAACACTGTGTCTGACTGTATGTGAGAAAATCCTGGCCACACTATCGACACTAATTCAACAAGTCGTTAATGTCAAATTTTACAAATACAGAATAAGAGACAGGAGCTGCTTCAGTATATCCTATCCATTGCATTAAAGCGAGGCGGGCGATAGTAGAGCAGTCCCCTAAAAATCAGAAGGTCGGTGGTTTGATCCCTGGCCCCTGCAGTCTACATGTCGAAGCGTCCCCGGGCAAAATATTGAATCTCTGATTGATCCCGATGCTGTGCCGTCGGTGTGTAAATCTGAGTGAATGTTTATCTGATGAAGCAGGTGGCAGTGTATGAATGTGTATGTGAATGGGGTGAATGCCTGTAGTGTAAAGCACTTTGAGTGGTCGTTAAGACTAGAAAAGCTCTATTTACAGTAAATGCAGTCCATTACCAGTACCATAAATAAAGATGATTTTATAAAATAGAAAGAGGAAACTGACATGTACATACCTTATAAGTATAAAAGACCAACAATAACAACCTAACACTAAAAAGATTTAGAAACAGATATGAAACACTGTAGCTGTGATCTAAATTGTTTTACTGAACAGCCAAAAACAATGATGCCATTTATCATTGTGAGTTTACACCATGGAAAACATGCATTCAATCAAGCTACTGAGCAATATGGAGAGAGGAGGAGGATGAAGGAGAGAGAGAACACACATACAACAAACATAATGAGAGACTAATTTTTCATCCATCTGTCCAGAGATTCTGTGAGGACCATAATGCATGCAATAGTGTTTTTGATTGTAAAGTGAGAATTGGTCATGGTTAAATCAATTCTAACACTGTGCCATGATATGCAAATGACAGACACAAGGAACACTGAATCTGCAGCAGTAATTAACCATCCTAAATGGCTCATTAGAATTCATGATGTTATTAACTAATTAAGTATTTAATGTGTGGATGCTTGTGTAAACATAGTTAAAAAAATTTTTAGTTTTACTTAAATGCTGAATTGACAGGAGTGTCTACTTTTGTCCAAATTCCTACAGCTGGAACAATCGCTCAACCAACCTTTATTTGAGAACAACACTACAGACAGAGGAGCCTCATATAATAATATGTCACCTCTTACAATGTTGCAAACAAAGTCATTTCGTACGATAGGGCTGCACGATATGAGGGAAATATACATTAACATTGTTGACTATAGGGATAACGATATTACTTGCGATAAATTAATAGATATCGAAGTGTACTTAGTTCTAGAACTGCAAAGATTAATCAATTAATCAATTAGTTGTCAACTCTCAAATTAATCGCCAACTATTTTTGATAATCGATTAGTCGGTTTGAGTAATTTTTTAAGACAAAAGAAAAAAATCTTTGATTCCAGCTTCTCAAATGTGAATATTTTCTAGTTTTTTCTCTCCTCTGTGACAGTAAACTGAACATCTTTGAGTTGTGGACAAAACAAGACATTTGAGGACATCATCTTGGCCTTTTGTGAAACACTGATTCACATTTTTCACCATTTTCTGACATTTTAGAGACCAAACAACTAATCAATTAATCGAGAAAAAAAATCAACAGATTAATCGACTATGAAAATAATCGTTAGTTGCAGCCCTACTTAGTTCTGCATTTCTGCTGCTTTCATGTTCTGCTAAATACTACAAATCACTTGTTGAGTTTAAAACTAATGAAAGGAAATAATTTACAACATTCTTTTATCGAACAAATTGAACATTAAATTGAATCACTTAAAAAGAGAAAAACAGTTACACCTTAATGTGCAGTTTTCTACTGATATTTTCTTTCAACTAAGAAAAAGCCTCTGAGTGTCTATTGCGATAGGTTGCAGCCTTTTGCGAAGTTGATATTGCAATGAAATGCAATAAAAAATTATATATTGTGCAGCCCTAATGTAAGCATTATTAATTGACAGTGTACAAAAAAAACAGGCATCTAAAATAAATATTTGTAAGTGCAGTAACTACAGTACTTTATGAGGCAACTATGCAAAACCTAGTCCACCTTTCTTCTCACTTCAAAATAAGTGGTTTAAATACTGTAATGTGTTAAACAAAGGGCTTGTCTAAAACCAGTCACATTGTTCACAGGGTTGCATCCAACCCCCTCCACTGTAAAGCTGTGTGTGGCAGAGAGGCTGTCTCCCCAAATCTCATGGCAATATTTCTACTGAAACTGATAACGATGAAAAAGTTCATTCTTATCCAAAAAGGAAACTGGAGAGAGTTGGGATCTACCAGCCCCCCATAACTATTATATACACTCTGTTAAAGGTAAAACAGACAAGCAGCTCTCTGTCATGACGTTAGATAGAATGACGAAGAATCTGTTCTGTAACTACTTTTACTTTCTGGTCACCTCGGTAGAGTTTTGTTAAATTTGAATACCTGCCAGGAATCAAGGATGTTTCCTTGTAAAGAAATACTAGAGACCCTAAGGGTGTATTTGTCATGGGGCCTCAAGTGAAACACTGCAACATCCTAAATGTCAACAAATTGTACAATCAACTGCAACTACAAAAAATAAGAGACTGTTTCTAATATAAAACCCTTTAGATTATATTGTGAGATGAACATATTTCTTCATGTGCAGCGGTGCAGGCTCTTTTTACTGTAGGTGTCAGTAATGTGGAGTGTGCCATCTTGATTTACATTGGTTCACCTTGGACACTACGACTGCTGACAACTGTGACACTTAACCTTGCACACAGCAAAAAAAAAAATACTGAGCCACAACTGGTGACAGTTACACCTACTGCACAGTAGTGTCTGAAATTCATTTCTCATAATAAATGGTAAGAGGTGTGAAGTTAGCTATCATTAGAAAGTCTACAACAATTATCATAAGCATATGGTTCACATAATTACATGCTTAACTTGTGATTTACAGGCTAAATAAAAGTAAATGTCAGTATCCCCTAATTATTAGGGTTGGGCATCGAGAACCGATTCCTACTTGGAATCGTTTAAAAAATTACGATTCCACCGGAATCGTTTGGAGGATTTTGTTTCAGATCTGATCATGGGTTCAAAATTTAACAAGTTTTGGTTTCCATAGCGACCAGGCACTTGTTGTGTTGCAGCCATGGAGCACAGTAAGCGGTACTCTAGTGTGGCTTTATTTTACATTGAAAAAGCCCCGTCAAACTGCAACCCACCTTTGAATCAAAATAAAACTTTCCTCTTATTTGTGAAATAAGCATGTGACCCATTTCAACTCCACCCCTCAAAGAATCGGAATCGAGAATCGATAAGAACCGGAATCGAAAAGAAGAATCGTTAAAATCCAAACGATGCCCAACCCTACTAATTATTATATATATATATATCTCCATGTATTGATGTCCAATCCAAGACATAGAAATTAACTTGGGCTACATTTTAGTTTTCAACATATGATTGTGTTCTCATCAGCAACTACCTCATAGCTCCCAATGTGATTAAACTCATGTAAAGTCCTAGCCAGGGCTACACTGCCTACCTGAGTGGCGCGTGTGCAACAACGGCCATGTTAACAGGTTAAAGCAGCCATGTGCAGTCACAGGCTTAAATGAAACACTATTACTGATGGTCATTATCAAAGGGCAAACTTAGTGTAGAAAGATGGGGCTGGCAGCAGCAACGCTGTCTGTGTGGACACCATACGCGCGCCGCAGCAGCAGTTCAGCAAAGTAGCCGTCATGCACAGGTAGAGTAGGCGCCGTGTTTTGGGCTTTACCCTTTCATGCATGGTTTCCAATAGGCATATGTTACAATGTATTCTATGTGTCATAGCCTCTATAAACATTTTCCAAGTGTTATGATAAGTGTATTGACATTAATGCATGGCGACGCCCCACTGTTGTCTCACGATGTCACACAACTATCTGACGTTTCAGTTAAGCCCGAGACACACGGCCGGCGGCCTTCATTTTGGCCGATTTGACATGTTGAATCGGAAGGCGGGCACTGCCGGCAGTCGGACTCAAATGACCCATCTGATTGGTAGAGTGCTAACCTGGAAACAAGGTCGGAGCGGGATGAGAGTGACTAGAGTCTCTCAAAATCTGACAAAAATCTTTTAAACTGACCTTTGTTGATCTGAAATGAAGACAGATTCAGCAACTGCATGGCCTATTTCTCGCTTAAAATTTTATCAGAAACACGTTTTGGTGAACTATTTTAGTACAATATGAGATCGTATTCTGAACAAGCCGCCATGACAGTCGGTCTTTGAATTTCTGGAGAAATCAGACCGTGACGCGTTCGTCCAATCAGTTGCCGGTTTTCATTTTTGGGCGACAATACAGATATGCGGCGCCTGATCTTATGGAGACGTATTAGGTCTCGTCGCTTTGGTGTTCCGAGGCACTTTTTTAACCAACTCGGGGAGACTGATCAGTCCAACTGCCTTTTCTGCCGAGGGTCGGCCATCTGGTTTGGTGTGTCTGGGCCTTTAAGTGCAGTGAGGACAATCGGCAGAGAATGAGGCTGACCAAGTAAGTAAGTAAGTAAAGTTTATTTCTATAGCACATTTAAAAACAGCTCGCGCTGACCAAAGTGCTGTACATAGCGCATTAGCCACAGGGTAATAAAATAAAATAAGATAATAAGAAAAATAAAATAAAACACGTACAAATCAGTGATTTAGGCTAAAAAGTACATTGAAAGACAAACACTTAATTACAAACATAGCAGGATAAGACAATTAAGATGCCGGGAAGGCCAATGTAAAAAGATGAGTTTTGAGCCTGGCTTTGAATATCACAATTGAAGGGGCATTTCTGATGTCAGGTGGCAGTCGGTTCCACAGCTGAGGACCAGCAACAGAAAAGGCTCTGTCACCTTTTTGCTTAAGCCGGGACCGTGGGACATGGAGGAGGCCTAGGCTGGAGGATCTGAGGGACCTGGGGGCTACGTGAAGATGAATAATATCAGCTATGTAGCTGGGGGCCAGGGCGTGAAGTACTTTAAAAACCATCAACAGTATTTTAAATTGTATCCTAGACTGGACTGGAAGCCAGTGCAAGGAGGCTAGGACAGGTGTAATGTGTTCACGCTTTTTTGTATTCGTGAGCAGCCTAGCCGCTGCATTTTGGACCATCTGAAGCCGTGCCACCAGAGTCAGAGGCAGACCAAAGTAGAGAGAGTTACAGTAGTCTAAGCGGGAGGTTATGAAGGCATGGATGACTTTTTCCAGATCATTGTATGACAGAACAGACTTGAGTTTAGAAATTATTCTTAGTTGGTAAAAACTGGACTTTACAACAGAAGATATTTGCTTCTCCAGGTTAAGATGGGAGTCTAAAATAACACCCAAGTTACGTGCATGGGGTTTAACATAGGGGGCAAGGTGACCAAGGTCGGCAGGGATGGCAGTTTGGGATTTTGAAGGACCAAAGACAATAACTTCAGTTTTGTTATCATTTAACTGAAGGAAATTGTTAGCCATCCAGATTTTAATTTCGTTCCAACAGTCTAAAAGAGGCTGCATGGAGTTGCTGGATTTAAGTGGGATGTACAATTGGGAGTCATCTGCATAGAAATGGAATGAGATTTTCCGATGATGTTACCTAAGGGGAGCATATAAAGGCTGAAGAGTACAAGACCCAGAATGGATCCCTGAGGGACACCATAAGACACAGGGGCAGGGGATGAGGAGTACTGGCCTATGGATACTGAGAAAGATCTTTGGTGGAGGTAGGAGTGAAACCAGCTTAGAACTGTACATTGCAGCTGCCTGAGGCTACAGGTAAATACTCATGCTTTCCTTTTTTTTCATCCAGATGATTAGAGGATTTTTTGAGGATTCTCGAAATACCTTCAAAACAGCAGTAACATACATAAGAGGCACACACTGAGGCTACTGACTAACTGAATCCTACTGCTCTCAGTGGAAAGTATAAAGAACTGAAAATAGGTCACCCTATTATATCATCAACCACTCATTATGTCTTCAAACTATGATATTAAGAAAGAAGATGCACCACATTGCATGTGCAGCATTCATCTCCACAGATACGTGGAAAGTAAAACAGTAATTTGGGTTGCATGATGCAACTTGCATCCATCCCCAATGTTCCACTGCATACCTGCGGCAGAATGCACGTTTCTGTGGCAACGACTAGCAGACATAATGGGTAGCAACAGTGTGTCAATGCTGCCGACGCATCTCACTACGGATGCCAGGGCAACTCTTATCACCGACTCCTCATCTGACAGCAGTTTCCTACCTAACAACCAGGACATGGACAAACTAAAAAAACAAAGGCAAAAACTTGAATGTGAAGGAATATCCCACCCACACTAACTGGATATGTGAGTGATCTTTTGCCAAAGCGGAAGCGTGTCCTACCTGTTTCTGCTGTTCCATGAGGAGGAGGAGGAGCAGCAGGCGCATCAAGATGAAGATAGATGCCGCATTTAGACGATCAGGAGATAACGGAAAGCGAGCTGTAGCAGAAACGTGGTGGTGCTGCTCCCAGCTCGTTCAGTACAGCTTCTGTACTGTAGGCAGGCGAGGAGAGGAGCACCATTGTTGCGCAATATTATCTTAACTGAATCCTCTTTTTCCAAAAAGCTTCTAACCAGTGATGTAATTAAAGGAGAGCAATTAAACCATGAATTCGGTTATTATTTAACTGTAGATTATTTGACTTTAACTTAGGCAATAACGTTATAGGCTCTAAGCCAGCCTTTAACAGTATAACTAGCTACTTCAACGAAGGGAGTTCAATTAATATAGCTAGGTGGCAACCCTAACCTATCTAACGCTAACTCCCTTAACGTTTAAACATTTTTCCCAATTTCCTTTTAAGATGCTACTAACAGTTAACGTTAGCTTGCTACACATGCATTAGCGTTATAGTCTCACATTGCCAGACCTATCTCCACTGTAGCGTAGCTTTAGCTAACTAATTGCAGTGCAGGTGTCTGGTAGCGAATGCCAACAATAAGTTGCTTTATCCATTCACACGCCTTTTAATAACAACCATAACAAACTACTGCCCTACTGCATTCATTGCATTATCTGCATTAATGTGTAGTATATAAGCTATTGCTAGCTTGCTAGCATTTCGTTTTCTCAACAATAACAAGCCAAACTTAGAAAACAACATCCTTAATACATCCATGCACTTATCGGAGTAAGAAGAAGAAGAAGAAAACATGTTCTTGCTTGTTGTGTTAAATGCAAAACAAAAACACATTAGAAGATAAATTAATTGTACTCATAAAATCCGTATTTGTAAAATCCTAACGTAGCTATACAGCTGGATATATTGTCTATTTTTGTTTTCTTTTTTTACGTAAACACTATTTGTATAATGGATGCCTTAAATTACTTTTTGTAAACCATTGTGACCACAATGTGTACATTTTACAGTTCAAAAATAAGCTCGTCATTGCTTTCCTATGAAACGGCAGTACTGTTTTTGTGTCTTGTGTAGTACAATAAAAGCAACAAAATATGTCACTTTTGGCATTTTATGTGGCACAGAGGGCACATTATGTGGGCACCTGGTCATAGAGATATTCTGGACAATGTGGACATACTGGCCAAACAAGCTGTTAAAAGAGAAAATGCACTGCAGATGTCAATATTGCACTTTCACAGACAGAGGGATAGGGTACCGTGTATTATTTTGGGGGCTTTTTTGTCTTTAATTAATAGATAGGACAGCTGTAGACAGTAAAGGGGATAGAGAGAGGGGGGACCACATGCGGCAAAGGGCCATGGATTGGAATCAAACCCAGGCCTCTGCGGTATAAGGACTGAGCCTTGGTACATGGGGCGCATGCTCAACCAAGTGAGCTACCAGGGTGCCCCGTATTGTGTAGTTTGTAAGGCAATAAATGTACATCCTCCAAACTTCACTTTGACAGCTATTATATTTGCAAGACAGCCTTATAGAGACAGCTGGTCTCATTAAAAGCTGGCAAAAACTGAGCTTGGGTGTTTTTTTTCCCCCTCCACTATTGTAATTGTTTTCTGAATTTTAGAATGCCACAAATGGTTATACTTGTACGACATTGGGTGTAAGGTTAATTCCTGTCAGATCACAGACCTTTTACAACCAAAATAACATAGCCCACATGCCTATTTTTTTCCCTCTCTTACCTATTGCGCTTGCTTGTTTGAGGTAGTATTTGCTTCGGTCATTCTGCAGTGGGCAACATGCAGGGTGCTGAAAATTGATTTACTGGCAGAGATTTAGAATTTTCCATTACACAGCACACGTGTTGCCAGGGTGGGTTGGTTGGAAACGGACCTTAGTGGGCTATGTATTCCTGAAACCACACCTGTCTTTGTGGCAAAACTTTTGTTCTTTGCCCGCTGTCAGCATACTGTAATGAGTTGTGTTGTCCATTATTAGAGATAGATGACAGGGTTCATGTTCACTTCACCCATACTGAATACTGTATTTCTGTGATGTCTAGCAGCAGATGGGTCGCTGACCTGCTCTTTTACCCCAGCCAGGGTGTGCAGAAGCACAAATTGAGCAGCAAGAGCAGATGGGAGCGAGACGGATGAGAGGAGGATGATACAAGAGCTGTGTACTTAATATTTAACCAGTGAAGCAGCATGCTGCTCCACCGGGGGTTATAAATAAAGGTATCACACTGAAGTGACACCGATTAAGTGTTGGGGAGACTACACTTTTACTCCACAGTATTGTCATTGAAAATACTGTGGAGTAAAAGTAGGGAGTAGTTTACATGTAATATTGTGCCGGTGCTAAGGGTGTAGCAGCCTGCAGTAAGCAAATGTTAATGAATAATATTAGTATAGTATAACATTAATAGTGTATTTATGTGTTATGCAAATTAGTAGCAAATTGTGCTGTAAAGATCCAAGGAGAAGAGAGGAACTGCAGCAGTGCCCCCAATTGAGAGTTGCCTGAACTGCCAACAAGCAGTCCCCCTTCATTAATCAACACACAGGATTAATCACAATATTGGCCACACCGCACCTCTGTATTCTTGTCCACAGTCAAAAGTTATGTTAAGATGTTTATAGTTTTTAAGTGACTCAATTCAAATCATGTCTACAGTGAATCCCTTGTTCAGACATGCTGTTACAACTAAAAACTAGAACTGAGGCACCGTTGCAACAAATGGAGCAGAATGACCCAGTGGATGATTCATTCTTGTATCCATGGCCAGCTTGTTACTGGGTCAGCCACAGCCTGAACATAATATCAAACAGTAGCTTTTAATCACTCAAACCTGAAACTAGAAAGAGCACTGTGCATGTTTATGACTATCAGTTGAAACTAAGAATCCTCTGGTCACTTCGAATAAGAGTTAAAAGCAACCGTGAAAAGGTTTCTCAAAAATGCCTCTAGCTAGGGAGAATGGTACCATCACGTGGGATTTCTAGCCAGAGGAGCCCAATATTTTACATTGGGTAAAATATTGATTTGCTGCTTTGTTGAGGTTGATTTATTCAGAAACCAGGAAAACCAAGGACCAGTACATACTGTGAAATCGCCTCATTTCTACCGGTAAACGACAATTCATCTTCTCACTGTAGCTTCTTTTTCAACATGAATTTTGACATGTCTAAATTCTTTTACAAATGAAAAACTGGCTGTCACTTTCCTTAGCTGTTCAGTTGTACTGCACACATTGTTTTGAAGGGATTGGTTGACATTTTGGAAAATACGCTTTTTCACTTTCTAGCCGATTTAGATGAGAAGATAGATACCACTCTGCAGATTGAGAGTGGTATTAATCTTGTCATCTAACTCTCGGCAAGAAAAGCGAATAATCAAACTTACCAAATTGTCAAACTATTCCTTTAAATTAATTTATTGCCACTGATGGCATGTTTAACCCCTTTGTTGCATTTGTTCCTTGACCTTGCAGTTAAAGTACCATGAGTCAGTCAAAATGGCTCAGGCAACCAGATGAACAAAGGCAAACACATTTTCCCATATCTGCAGCTAAGCCAGTCACAGACTTGATGTGTCCCATGTCATACAGAGGTTGGAGTGAGCAGTAAGAAAAGAAAAAAACATGCTGCTTATTAGTCACCTTTGATTTATTCCATTTGCCACTTAATATAGTACATTATATATTTGTTTCTCTTTTTATTAGAGAACCTTTTTGTCCATAAGGTACAGCAGCGGAAATCCATTTCACCTTTTAAATGTAGTCAAATCCTCAATGCAATGAACAGAGCAGGTTTATCTGTGAAATTCAAAATTGTGTGTAAGCACAATAAGCTAAATTGGTTCCCCGATTATGAGCCACAGCAATAATTACTCTGGACTAAGCTCACCTTAAGTGAACCTTGAAGAGAAGTAGCTTGCATAATTTTTATCATTAGCATAATAAAGACAAAACATCCATTGGTAATATTGATGGCTAGACAGGTCCCTGCAATCTTTATTTTGGCATTTCTTTCCCTCCTTCAGACAATTCCCAATTTCCACAAGCACACTTACACATCTATCAGGCGGGTCTATTCAGCTGTTGTGTATGAACAATCATTCTGTTCTTGAAGCGCATCAACTTTCTAGTGTAGATATTATGTAAATCTCCTCTCCTTCCAGAATAAATATAGCCTAGCAACACACTGTGCTTTCTTAGGAAACTGTCACTTATAATTGGTGACAAATTAAAGACAGTACGAGGGAAAAGGGAGAGAACAGTACTGTAAGTCTTGGCTAAATATGATGAATAATAAGAGCTATCCTCACATCTTGGAATGCATTGCAATACAAATCTTAAGAACTCATTTGGCAGGCTCATTTTGTGCCTGAAGTCATCTTTAGATATTTCAAGACATGGGTGATAGTGACTCCATGGATTAACAGTTGTGAACTTGACAGACAAGCCTGCATTGCATCAGGATTTCCAAAAAAACATCTAAAGAAATGACATAAATGCACTGTGCATCAAAGAGGTTATTGGTGGGATTTTACTGGTAAAAAACTTAACTCAGGGAACCTGTGAGGCATCTAAGACAAATGTTCCAAAAGATGTCCTCTCTGGATTTATGCTTCGGCAGTTGTTGGAAGAACTCTCACAAACAGAGTTTTGGTGTCTAATGATTTTACTGATGAATCAGCTGGCAGCTCTGAAAAGCATAGAGAAACAAACCGTTACAAAGTATGTTTGTTTTATGTTTATGCCTAAAATTAAATGCGGAAAAACATTTAAGCAATCACAAAAGATCACCTTTTTATTTCTTTTAAAACCCTCCAAAGATCTTAAGCTGCTCAAATTGGGAGGTTAGTTTGGTTTATTTAAAAACTTAAAAAACGTGTGAATTGCTTCTGCTGAGTCAACCCTCTCACAGCATACGCAACTACAAAGTTACTTTCACTTGCATGTTTTGCATGTGGGCGCAAAAAAAACATTTCAATAAATAAAAATGTTTAGTCATATAAAAGCTGTATTAGCAACTTCACCTCCCCTGGCTTTATTAGCTTAAGCTGATTTTAACAAAAAAAAAAACATTTGCCAGCTGACCGTAGTAAACATCGTTCTTTCTTTCTCCAGGAATTAAAACATAATAACAAACTAGGGATGCACCGATTCACCGGCTGGTGACCGGAATTGGCCGATTTTCACGTCATCGGCCATGACCGGTGACCTGCTGACATATGCCAATTTTATGCCAGTCAAATGCACTCGGGCGCCGCATGGTTAACATCGCGCAACATCAGCACCACACGTGCGCATGCAGGGTTTCCGCTATATGCATGTAGCAGCAGCACACTGCCGCTCATCAGCTGTTTATGAAATGTCACAAAGTCATAATTATACACAACTCTGCAGAGCCGTCTGCTCTACTGATCTCAGGTGAACGGTCAGCCGCTCTCTCTCCCCTCTGAGGCTGAACAACTGGAACATGAAAACTGCACTCACGCGGGTCCCGTGAAATATGACAGCTACAGTTTATTGGAAAATAGCTTTGGGCACACTGACTTTGATAAATGTACTGTTTATCAGGCCCCAGATGAGACAAGAAGCTAACGTTAGCAAACGCTGCGGTCCCTCTGCCTCTGACGCCACGCTGGCCCCTTGTAGGGAGGCGCTGTGTTATAAAAAAAAAAGAGAGAGAGACGCTGTATTCCCCTGACACTCTGTATTAACGTTACTGTTTAAAATGCTTTCCAAGTTAGCGGGGTTGCATACCGCTCAAAACCAACATTAAAAACGTAGTAATCTTCCCTCAGCGTTTAGTTTTGTTGCTAAACTTTGTGTAAAATGAGCTGTGACGTTAAATCATCTGTTTCACAGGCCTGTGTGTGAGTTTTAAGAAATATATATAAATATATAAAAAAAAATTTTGTTGGATATTGGATGTGAAACGAAGGAAATGGTTCTTCCATAACATTAAACTTTAGATGTGTGTGAATTTCACACACTAGGAGTAATTTATATAGTTCTATTTTATAGCGATCAATTATCTATTCAAAATCTGTTATATGTTCTATGCAAAATGTAAAATTTTCTATTAAAGAAAAGTTAGAAAATAAATATTTGTGTGTGCTGTAAAGTGGTTAGAAAAAATGAAATTGGCTAAAATCGGTATTGGCTGGTCAAACTCAATGAAAAATCGGAATCGGACTAGAAAACTGTAATCGGTGCATCTCTATAACAAACCCACTCTCTAAACTACTTTTCTTATCAATGACATGTTAGATGATGAAGGTAAGAACAATCAATCAGATTTCCCCCTCACCGCCGAGAATTAATTGCCTTAAAATCCGTTTAAAAGTCCTCTAAGTGGATGCTAAAGTCAATATGATATCAATCATCTTTTCCTCTTACCCTCAGTGAGGTCCTGGTCCAGGTAGAGTTTGAGCCGTCTGCCGCGGAGGCCGAAAACCTTGGCAGCCTCAGATAGCAGGCCTGAGTAGTCAAGCCCATTTTGGCCAACTGGGTTCACCACCAGGACGGTGCCCACCTCTCCTGTCTGGCCCTCTGGAGGAGATAGGAAGAGTGTTGAAGAGAAGTGAACTAGACAGACTTTATTTCCTTTACACATTAAGAAATGATTGGCTTGTTAGTGGAGCTTGTTCACAAGTCCTGGAAAGGTAACAATCCTAAGTCATGGGAAAAGGGAAGAAGATGGAGAGAAGGAATGATAGATCAAAAAGAAAGGTATAGAGGGGAGCCAGGCTGATCAATTGATAGATGTAGGGTCAAAGGGGCAAGGTGAGGGGTTTGAGTGTGAATGACTTAAAGGATAAAGCTGGATTATGGTACATTGCCTTCAGTCGAATGAACAGAGTGCAACACACAATGAGTGTATTCCGGAAGTGGAAAATAACTAAGGACATTTATTTAACAGCTACAGTTTCTAGTTACTGTATACATTCAGATTTTATACACAAAACATATGAGCAACCTGTAAAATGTGAAGATTAAAACAATAGTTTGACATTTTGGGATAAATATAATAGACTAAAAACAGCTGGTGGAGACAGCAGCACAGATCTAGAGCAAGAAAGCCAAATAAACATATCAATCAATACATCAATTTTTATTGTTTCCAACAGGCATACAATAATTATTTTCCACAATGTCTAACTATTCCTTTTAAACATGAATGCAGGAGTTTAATTTGTGCTTTTTGTATAGTGGTATTGCTAATTTAACTTCAGTAAAAGACTGCAGTATTTTTTCCACTTAGAACTATTGAGAAATGTACAGTGTCTGGGTCAGACTGTGATCAGTGCGTCTAAAGCAAAGGGTCTGATCTGTTGGAGCTATGATGCTCCATGCATTAAGTTTAATAAAGCTTTGACTACACTGACAAAATTTGTCAGCAGGATAAATTCATCGTTGGTTTTGGTCTCTCCAGGGCATTTGTTGATTATAATTCAAAAGAGTAATGGCAGCTTTATAACAGCGAGAAGGACTGAAGGACTTCTCATCTGTGCATGGCAGTAAATATGTATGTATGTATGTATGTATGTATGTATGTATGTGTGTGTGTGTGTGTGTGTGTGTGTGTGTGTGTGTGTGTGTGTGTGTGTGTGTGTGTGTGTGTGTGTGTGTGTGTGTGTGCGTGTGTCTCACCAGCTGGTTGTGCGTTGCAGAGCAGCAGGTTTACATAAGGACACAGGAGGGTGTCGGTGGTGGGGGTGGGGCCAGGGGAGGAAGAGCCTGAAGTCACTGACAAAGTTTTACCGCTCAAAGTCTGAAGGTCCATTTTGCTCGTCAACTCTGTAATAAACACACAAATGCACACAGAGGAGTTTTTTTTTTGAATTTCATCTGGGTTACCATGGAGCCCCTAAACTGATTAAATCATCAGACAAAGTAGCATTACAGTTGTAGCTAGCTAACTTTGATAGGGTTAGCTCGCCGGCTCAAATGCTTAACCTACATTTGCAGGAGTTTATTCAATGATGCTACACCAGTTATACTGTTATACAGTTATACATTTTACAGGCTCCATAGTTAACAACAATCATTAAAAAAATGCTACAACAGTAAAGGTTAGTTACTTTAGTCTTTACATGAGGATGTAGCAAGAAGATGGCTGTAGATGACCCACAGTCACTCAAATCATATGAGATGGCAGATGTTTCTACCGTAACAGTGATTCACTGCATTTAAGTCTTTCTGAGGGGCCAGAACCAGTTCTCACCAGTCCCGTCGTTGAAGAATCTGAGCTGGGTGTTATTTGTTCCGAAGATGCTGCTGCACACTCTCTTCAGCTTGTCCAAGTCAAGTCGGTTATCCCCTTTGGGGTTCTCCAACAGCACCACCCCCTCTAAACGAGAAACCAGACGGACAGGAATCGCAGATAAGAGAAGGAAAAACGGTGTGGTACATATCCCATTATCTCCACTATAAGCAGATGTTCAATTTCCCCCCAAATGTAAAATAACCTAAAAGCAACTTCTATTGACAGTTAAACAGTTTAACAACCAACCCATGTGCTACCTTGCTCTTTGTTGTTGACCTTCACCCTGACGTTCATATAGGTGCAAGCTGGTCCATTTAGAGGAGGCCGAGGGGCGGAAGATCCCTTTACTATGGTTAACTCCAAGTCTGAGCCCTTCAGCTGCAACAACAACAACAACAATAAAAATAGTATAAAAAAGTATTACTAGAGTATGACAGAGGCAAAGAGAGAAAGACTTTTTAATGTTCTTTTTTTTAAGATTATGTTTTGGGGCATTTTAGGCCTTTATTTGGATAGGACAGGTTAGACTTGAAAGGTGAGAGAGAGGGGAGAATGACATGCAGCAAAGGGCCACAGGTCGGAGTCGAACCAGCGGCCGCTGTGTCGAGGAATAAAGCTCTATATATGGGCGCTCTCTACCAGGTGAGCTAACCAGGCACCCACTTTTTATGTTCTTTAAACTAAAAATCAAATTGTAACACACACATTCAGAGTGGTAATATGGAAATCACTAAGAGGAAACTTTTGGTATCACTCACACTTATACATTGTCTGTTACCAGCATGTTTCAAAAATGTTGAAAGGCTATGGTACACAACAAGCTGCCTGTTAAACTGAACTTGTATCATAGTACAGCAAACAATAATCTTGCTTGCACTCAAGTGTCCTGTCATACCTGAGTCTTTTCTTCTATGATGACGCTGGCAGTCTTGGGGACAGGAAAGGGCAACAGTGGAGCCTTGGTGGTAGCCAGGATAAAGTCAGTGTGAGCCTGGATCACAGAGCCCAAGTACTCCCCCTCTGGCTGGCAGCGGTAGTACACAGTTATCTCATCTGATGGCACCAAATGACCCTGTAAGACAAGAGATTGAGAGACAGGTCGTGGGTTTTCATGTGTAAACAAATACCAAGCACAGCATTTTTCAGAAACTAAGAGAAGTTAAAAAAATGAAAAGAAAAAAAGATTCACCAGCAAAAGTGAGGAAATATGCTAATAGGACTGCTTGAATAGCTCTTCAAACAACGATGCACCATAATAGAAAAAAACTGTTATCTGATTAAAACAAATGATTGCCGCGGAGGATGCAAAGAATCACAATTTTGCGACACGTTATTCCTGTCAAAGCTTTTTTCTCCTCTTTAAGAAAATGATATCGGGAAGAAACAATCACAAGAAAGAAGGGAGGATGGGATGAAAAAAATGGAAGGGTGGCCAAAAAAAGAGAGGGTGGGGATTAAAAAAAGTCAGGAACAAATAAAGGCAGAAGAGAAAATGGGAGATTTTTTTTTTTGGAAGCCTGTATTTTGGCATTGTGTGCTGACAGCTTCCTCTAACCTTGACACATTCAAACACATTGATCTTATCCTAATCTGCAGTGTGCACAGCCATACACACATAGTACACACACACACACACACACACACACACACACACACACACACACACACACACACACACACACACACACACACACACACACACACACACACACACACACACACACACACACACACACACACACACACACACACACAGCAGTATGTAGCTCAAGGGCAGAGAATAGCATTAGCTAGATACAGATGAGCAGTCAATCAATATGGGAAGGTTTATAGGCTTTTCCTGCCAAGTCAAGGTACTGACTGTACCTAGCACTGTGTGTGTGTGTGTGTGTGTGTGTGTGTGTGTGTGTGTGTGTGTGTCGTCAGAGCAACAGTGATCTCCAGTTTGTAAGCAGTCCAATAACAAAAATGAACCGCTGACCTCTGTTTCTAACACACAAATATCCACGCAAACACTGATAGAGACTTGCATGCACACCCACAAACTACTACCAAACATGTCAAAGAATTGTTAAAAATTAATTCCCATCCCCGGGGTGGAAAATTCCTAACAGATCTCAGTTTGAAATAACTGGAGGAATTTAGCCTGGCCGGGAGCCAGTGCACACCACTGCTATAGGGGGACGGAAAAAACTGTTTGTTGCTTGTGAAAACAAGGGGCTGTTGGCTAATCCGTCTTTACTCCCCAAACCACTTCAAAGCTCCAACATTAGAATCTGAAAGGGGCCAGACTGTAATTAAGCTTCCATTAAGCCTGCCTTATGATGGAGAAACTTCTAACTGTGACGCTGCAGTGGAAAGATTTCAAAACTGCCCTGACAAAATTAGCATGGGACATAAAGAGGAAGGGGGGAGCACAGGGTGATCAAAGGGGGGGAAATGTAACAAAATAATACAGCAAATGTTCTATGCTTGGTCTACATTGTAGGACTGCAACTTACGATTATTTTCATTTCAATAAATCAATTCGAAGTTTAGTCTACAGAAAAGTTTCCTAGAGCACAATACGATCAAATTATCAAATCATCAAAATACTTTTTTGTCCGGCCGATGGGCCAGTATGGAACCCCGAAACTGACAAAAATCTAATCAAAAATATAACTGAATACATCAATAAATGATCATAATAATAATTCAAATGGAGTGTGAAAAGTGGTATGAAGCTTTATACTAAATATACTATAATTCCAATTTATAACTTAAAATAAAATGTAACTTATTTGATTCGCAAAAAAAAAAATTCCCACACGTTCCAATGAATAAATAATAATGAGATGGGTGGGCACATTTGAGAAGCTGTAAACCGATCATTTAGTATTTTTGTTTAATGAATCACTTAAACGATACATTTAAAACTTTTAACTCTACTATATTGAGCAAAATACATGAGGAGGAAGGTGTGTGTGTGTGTGTGTGTGGTAAGGATATTTTTAAGGGTATTTTGTCTTCCAGAACAATTCCTCAAACTGCCTCAGCGGCATGTTATGCTCACCCTGGCACAGCCCTGATTACACGGGTTGGCAAACGGTTTAATATGTTGTATTCTATTCATTAGACACTGGATTGTAAAATTCACTAGTAGTGTGTTATGTGTCACTCTAGTAGTGCTCCTGAAATAATTGTCCCACCTTCTTGCGTAGTTTCTGAATGCGGTTGATGACCTCTCGGGCAACGCCTTCATCCATCATGGACTGGTCCGGGGTGACATCCAGCAGCACCAGGACCTAAAGGACAACAGACCCAGAGGACAACAGGAGGGGTTTTAAGCTAAATATTGAACTGATCATAAAAGTGATCACAGAACTGATGTTTCCAAAGACTAATGGCACCAATACAAACAATGATAGTTACATTTTAAAGTGCAGTTTTCTACTGATGCTCTCTTTCAACAAACTCCAAAAATCCCTGAGTGCAGTATATCGCAGTCATTCATGATGGGTTTATCGCGCAAGTTGACACAAAAAAAAAAAAAAAAGTTCATTCGTTCATTCAAAAGATAAATTTTTTTTAGATATTGTGCAGCACTACTTCATTTTCATAACCTCATATTCGTACGTCATATATGTTATCCTTTATATAAAGTGTTTAATTACCAAATCTATGGATTCCTGATGATTAATCACTAGCAATCATTAAATGAAATACTAATTTCAATAGGGTTCCTACAAATAAGTAGGGGCAAACCAGGATGATTCAGTATGTATTTGAGCCCAAATATACATGTTTTCATCAGGACATTAAGTTTTAATATTTGGACAAAGAAAAGTATTTTTTACTCCATACTTTATTTCGAAATTATTTTAAAATCCTTTTATCAATCAACTAAGTATGTAAATTAGCCAATTCTAGGCTGGCACACTAAACACAAAAAACCTTGTTGACTTCCTAGCCATAGTGATGAAGTTAAGGTATGAATTAAATATTTTTCTGTTACTGTAACAACAAACTCTGTGCTCCTGGCTGCAACACTTTAATGTTGACTGGTTGTACTCTAATCACGTACAGCCCACAATTACTGCAATATGCATTTGACAGAATAGTAGCAGAGAGTGACAGAATTTCACATGGCATAAAGACCTTTGAGTTTACTGTAGCCACTGAGTAACCAGACTCCTTCAGACCCACACTACAAACTATAAAGTTAAAAAAGCGGGGTAAAATCCAGAGAGCAACATTTATGAGATAAATCTGCCTTACTAATGTAAAAGCAATACAAAAAATAACCAACCAACCAAGCACCAATAATGACAATATTGTATATTATTATATATTATATATATAATATTGTGAGTCACTAAAGTGAAATGAGTGTCATGTTGTGTAAGGCTAAGCTGCTGCCAGCCCCGAACACTTTACCATGGGAAGGAGGGAAAGAGATGACAGGGTGACAGAGAAAAGTACACGAAAGCAAACGAAAAAAGAATATGAGAGAGAAAGAACCGAAAAACAGAGATGGGAGTTGGAAAGTCAGTGCGAGTGAGCGAGAGCAGCAGAGAGAATTAAAAGCCAGCTCAGTAAACCGGTATTAAGGTGTAGCCGTTTGGTGTGTATACGGTTGGAGGAACACTGATTAGAGAGGGCTTGTGGGAAACGCATACATGCTGGCTTCCACTTAGCTGTGAAATGATTTCATACATCAAGCTTACACAGTAAAGACAAATAAATGCATTTACAGTATACGGCAGCTTGGTGCAGGACCAGCAGCGGAGGCATTTATGTTTTTTTAAATCAGGTTACATTACACTTTGCAGCTCAATTTATAGTATAGTAATGTAGCAGTAAGGAGAGAGGGTACTCTGTGCGAGTATTCATGTGTATTTCTATACCTTTTCATGTGTGTTAACAAGTGACTACAATTTGCAAATTATTCATTACCCTTTGTGTAATAAGAGTAGACAAATGACCTATCAATAATGACAAGTTATGGGAGATACTATCCACATGCATGGGCGCAGCAAGTTTAAGAAAAAATAGATAGAAAATATTTTATAGTTAAGAGAATAATGTGCATTTAAAACATCAAACCAACTAGACAAATTAAGATAAAAATCTATATTTCTTCAAAATAAAAGGAAGCGACTGCTACCTGGTCCCAGGAGCAGCCTCACATTTTGGGTAATACGTTTATTCTCTTTCTTGCTGAGAGTTAGATGAGAAGAATGATGTCTGTACTCTAAATACAGGGTTTCTGCAGGTTTTACCAAGTCAAATTTTAGAGTTTTTAAGACCTTTTTAAGACCACTATGAATGAAATGTAAGACCTACATCACAACGTAAAAAAAAAGAAAAGAAAGTAAACGTCAGATGTCAGAGTCCGGAAACAATGCGAATTAGATTTCCTAATTCGCATTATAGGACTGGTGTCTAGTCACCGTGTGGAGAACCCAGAGCACCTCCGCTCTTAAAGTTGGCTCTGATCCAAAAGCGATACGGAGGTCGTTTACGGAGTTGCGGAGCTGCTGTGTGGGTCTAGTCTAGGCAGTGTAAAGGTAGGGCTGGGGCCGGGGCTGGAGCCGCCAGATACTTGGCAGAACTGGCTGATGGCTTGTTTGCTGGAGACCCTTCACAGCACACTGCCGGAGCATTTCAACGAGCATTAGCGGTAGCATTACATGGACGTAGGAAACTTAAGACCCGTTAAAAATGATTTAAGACCTAGAATACAATACTTCAGCAAATGTAAGACTTTTTAAAGGCCTAAAATTTTGATTTTGAAATTTTAGACATTGTTACACACAACCCACGCAAAACCTGTTAATATGATGCTCCAGCCAGCAGGTGATTAGCTTAGCCTAGCATTAGACTGGACTATTTCTTGGCTGGGTGCAGTAACTTCTAGAAGTTGCCACTGGTCAGCTGGCAACTTTGTGGTGATGACAAGACTCCAGTAACGTTGCTGCTCCGGGCCAGTGGTTGATGCATAGACTGTACAAGTGAAGCAAAAACATCTCAATTGCCCACTGGTGGCTGGCTGCAGTATATGTCATAAATCCACCCCCCTTCATGTTAGTGGATGGGACATGGTCCACTGCACAGATAATTTTTAGAATCCAACATTCAGCAGCAGATTGAAGTTGATTGAAGACAGTACTGCATTTGAGCCCAAGGACTACATCCCATCCTCACTACAACCCTACTCACGATTGGTAGGGCTACTGCGCAGACTCTCTCCAAAATTACAAGATGGCATCGTCCGTACATGGGATAATTTTGGCTTCACTTTTGTACAGTGGGAGAAAGTGGAGACGCGTCCTCCATCTTTTCTAAAAAGTCAATGCTCTGGGTCAAGAAAATAATCTGGTCTAATCGGTTGTTGTACAGAATAAACAAGATTTTGTGTTATTTAATAAACTTTAGCGATAGCTTCTCATTTCCAATATAGATATAAGAGTGGAATCAATCTTCTCATCTAACTCTCAGCAAGAAAGCATATATGCGTATTTCCAAAACGTCAAACTATTGCTTTAATAAAAGATTGTTTTTATAGTCTCTTAAAAACTGGCACTTAGAAATAAAAATGCATATTAAAGGTCCAATATGTAATATTTGTATTGTAATAAATCCAAAAATGACACCAATGCCTCATCAGATATTAAGGAAACATGTTAAACTGAAATACTATCTTTTCTGACAACAATGCTAATGTCAGTATTTTTTCTTTTTGAAATTTACATTCCGTGACGGAATTTATGTTTATGTTTTGGTCTGTGTGTTGTTATCAACGGCCCAGTTTGACAGGCAAGCCGGGTTGCCAGATATACCTGTAAAAACGTAAACCCAGCGCGCTACAGCTGTAAAAGTAGTACAGCCATAAAAGCAGCAAACAAACGAACAGGATCAACGGAGATAGATTCTACATGACATAAAAAAAAGAAAACAGCATGTTTCTAACAGTTGCGTGACCAGAGACGTAACAACCCCCTGGTAAATATTGGAGATGTATTTGAAAGATGGAGACAGCTTAGATCCCAAAAGGACGCAGAGTTGGCTTATTTTCTCCTGAACAGGTAAGCATTAGCTTCAGGCTAATTTATCACAGCTACTAGGGATGGGCATTTTTTGTCATTTAAACATTTGTGTACTCACATTGAATTATATAGCTAGAGTACCCGAGTTGGTTACTCGCAAAAACAATTGAGACATAGCCAGTAAAGTGATCCCGACTGGTCCTGGCTAACGCCGCCATGTTAACCCTGCTAACTGCTAACGTTACCCGGAGGACCAGGCAAGCAGCCCATGGCTGTTTACAACGTGTAGTTCAGCGGCTGGAGCCGACAACGGTGAGTTATTTTAAGCCACGAGAGGGGGGCTGTAAATCAGAAAGAGGGGACTATGAGTTTGCAGTGTGTTTAGCGATTGTTGCCGTAATTCTAAGCCAATGAAGTGTGTTCCGTCGGCAAGGTAGTGGTATTTTTAGCGTTTCGTATTGTAATTCTAAGCCGAGGAAGTGTGCCTGACTGGCGTGTGGAGAGGACAGTGAGGTTGTTGTGTTTTTAGCGGTTCATAGTGTAATTATAAGCCGAAAAAGTGTGTCTGTCAGTTGGTTACAGAGCTCCGCGTGAGCACGGGCTTTTATGACTGTCAATATAGCCAGCATCTAACGTTAGCTACTCCGCTGTGCTGTGGAGTAATGTCTGGCTATGTGAGACTAGCATCTAACGTTAGCTACTCCGCTGTGCTGTGGAGTAATGTCTGGCTATGTGAGAAAAGCGTCAGGCAACATTGTTGTGAATGCTGCGGTCTCAGCCTGGCAACCCCCGTGAACTTCGAGTCTGGGCAGGAGGGGACGGGGGAGACGACTCTCCAGTATTTTGAATTGGTAGTGCAGTAACTATTTTAACCACTAGCTGCCAGTATTACATACAATATTACATATTGCACCTTTAAAGAGAAGAAATTTCATGTTAAACTCTTGTTAGACTCTTCCCATTTTCTGTACAAAATGAAGCTGTTAAACAGAAACTGGCACACACACACTTATGTCAAAAACTTTGCAGAGAAATCATTTATTTTTGCTCTTCCACTTTTCACAGTGGAGGCCCAACTATTCTTAAGCAGTCATGTTAGGAGGAGCCCAATATTGTCTTGCAAACACACTACACACTTTATTCCTTTACAGGGACAGTTTGTCCACAAAATCAAGAATAACATTTTTGTCCTCCTTTTGTTTTGATTGGTGTTCAATTTGCATGCAAATGGTATCTAATGCAAAAATGACTGAGTTTAAATTTCAAGCATACCTGTGCATCAGAGTGTGCTTCATACTGTGCTGCTGAGCCAGAGCTTTGGTCAAAGGTGTACATGAGCCTCAGGTCCTCCTCATGAAGCTCATGACCATCCACCTGGATGGATCCTTAGTTAACCAAAACAATATGAATTAGTCAGTTGTGGTACTCAACTTAAAAATATAAACATTGTTATATGGCAGCATGCTATAACATTATCAGTTCATAGAAAAACAGTGTACGTATATATGCTGTTCATGTGGAACTCCACACCATGGAACCCTACTGTGTCTCATCATAATCAGACCGTATAGCTTATAACAACTATACATTATACAACCCATACAAAACTAACCAGGGGGCCAGGACAAAATGAGTCAAACCATATTTAATATATACTAATTAAAAGATTTTCCTCTTAGATTGGGATATTCTCAGCAACGATCACGTAGGACAAAATTATGTGGTAGAGCTTACATAAACAATGATGAAAAATGTTCTGCTACAAAGTCAGTTGGATGTTGAGTGACACATAATAAAGAAAATGTCTGAACTGTGTGGAAGTGGTCAAATTTAAATTATAATTAAAGTAGATAATATAGGGGCGGCCTCTAGCTCACCCAGTAAGAGCGTTCGCCCCATGTGCAGCGGCGCAGGGTTCGAGTCTGCCCTACTGCCCTTTGCTGCGTGTCATTCCCCATCTCTCTCCCCCTTTCATATCTATCCAATTTCAATTAAAGGGAAAAGCCCCAAAAAAATAATCTTAAAAAAAAAAAAAGTAGATAATATAATAATTAAACACACTCATTTTCAGATGTGTTCCTTTGAAAATCTTAAATAGCACCAGTAAACTGAAAATGGATCATTTTCAGAGAGGATGAAAATAATTTATATTGATGCTCATTATGATTAAAGGTGCAGTAGGTAAGCCTTATAAAATTAACTTTCTGTCATATAACTGATCCTATGTTCCAGTAAAACTACATTAGGCAGGTAATTTAAAAAAAAAATCCAGCTCCTCCGGCACCACCTACAGCCTGTAGTGAGATTTGCGAAAATCCATTGCTCCCTGTTCAGATGCACCAATCAGGGCCAGGGGTGGTGTCTAACTGTGTGTCAATCACTGCTCATGCACACGCATTCATTCTCCCTTGTGCGGGGAGGGTCTTAGGAGACCGTTTTGGGCTTTACCTGAAAGGGGGGGAGGGACTGAGAAGTTGTCGATGTTTACATTTTTTGGCTAAGTCCTGGATCTTCACAACCCTACCTACAGCACCTTTAAATCAATGCTGACTGACAACAGACTTTAATGCAAATGTGATAATGAACTATTTAGTGTCCCACTATTCTTCTTATTAAATCTGAATAAATTGCGACTAATTGTGTGAAATGTGCCTTTATTTTGGTGTTCCGTCTCTTGAGAAGGATTCTAGAAATAATTTTAATTACATCCAGTCATGCTGAATAAAGTGCTCTCTTAACTCACATGCAGGCTGAGGCTTTGTTTTGAATTTGCTGGGGTCTGGCCCAGTGTTTGTTTGCATTTTTGAGCTTCCTTACATTGCAGTCTTCCTGGCCACATTCACACGAGATCTGAGCTTTTAAATAATACAGCCAATCCAATCTAGTCAGGTTTATATCTCTGATTTGCCAGTGGCAGCAATTACTCACATCTGTGTTCTGACTATGAACCGTGACCGTGTTCTCCTCTCCTCTTTACTTCTCCACACCCAGAGGCTGGGTGAAACAGTCACTCCGTTTCTCTCTAATCCTAGATTTTCATGCTTTGATTTCCTGTGTCCCTCCCAGCTTCTTTGCTCTTTTCCTCCGTCTCTCTTAACCTCTTTTCTTCTTCTCCGTCAAAATAATGGGATCAAAAGGTACAGGTAAGGAATAATGAGTAATACAACCAATGCCCATGAACACAATCAGTTTCTAGCAAAATTGCCACCCTTCAAGTCTAAAAAGGTGTTTTGAAAAGCTAGAAATTGCTCAAGAGGTTAAAAGTGGACTCTCAACTGAGTGTATGCTGGTAGCTTTCTATAGATATATTATTTCAGAGACTGCTTCACAGACAGTAGTGTACCTTCCACCAACTGACTGATCTGTTAACAGATGTTTATTTAGTTTCTTTATTCCAACTTTTCCGTCCTTCCTGATTTTGTTACCCTGGAACAGAGCCGGGCAAGCCGTCCCTCCCCGCTTTTTAAACAAAAACACAGTTCAGCATCTTAAAAGCAGGGTTTGTACAGTACATTCAAATATTACAGTGCATCTCGCCTGTGATCACAAGTCAGTGAAATGTTACTTGGTACCACTGTGCACATTTTAATCTGTGTTACCTTTCTCCATAATTCTTTACCACCCTCTACCACAACTATCGCTTTCCTGCCATTGCTCATCCTCCTTCTTTGCTACCAATCGGCTAGACTTCAAACATCTGAGTGATTGGAAATGTTAAGTTCCCACAGCCCAGCTGACCTCCACTGATTCCTTCCCCAGAGACTCTGGGGCCTCTCCTCGTCTTTCTATAATTGGAGAGACAAGATACCTTGCGCTGCTTTGATCCGTACTCGAACTCTGATTATAGTTATAGAGGGGTTAGGGTTCGCTTTCTGACGATAAACTAGCCTTCTGTCTGTACCCGACTTCGTTGAAAGGATTCATAGTAGAGTTTTTGGTGAAAGAAATATGATTTAAACACAATATGCAGCAATTTTTTAATTTTTAAAAACACTGATTTTTTTTGCACACACACAACCAGACAGCCACACACAGCAATACCTGTCTTCTGGAAGGCCTCTAGCTGTTCGCTGGTGAGCTCCTTGATAGAAGCAGTGATAGCTTTGAAGGCCCCCTTTAGTCTCTTGCCCAGCACCATGTGGTCTGGCTCGGCTCTCAGACGGATGCCGTACTTGTCCTTGTCTGTTGACATCGTCAACTGTCGCACATTAAGCTCCTGGAGGATGAAATAAAGAGACAACCTATGTCTTAGAAAAGAAGTCGCCGTCTTGTAGCTTCCTGTGTTAATATCCCAAGTATACTGATGAGTGCCAGTCACCAGGGTTATTAGTTTATAAAAACAAATCAACTAAAATGAAACTAGTGTGCAATGCAAAACTAACAAAAGTGAAATTAAATGATGCATAAAATTACGTTATGATAATGAATGTTAAGTGATCTGACTGAATTTGTTCAGTTTAACCTTTACAATGCTCGTCCTGCACCTAACATGTCTACCCCAACCAAATGCAATGTAAGACTTAAAATATATAAGTCAGTTAGTCTGTATTTATTAAACTGCAAATGCCCATTAAATGTGAACTAAAGCTGCATAGAAAACTAAATAAAAAATAGAAAGAACTTCAGCACTGGCCACTAAACCCATGAAATATGCCAGTGCTCGTCTTAAAGGTCCTATGACATGCTGCTTTTTCGATGCTTTTATATAGACCTTAGTGGTCCCCTAATACTGTATCTGAAGTCTCTTTCCCGAAATTCAGATTTGGTGCAGAATTACAGCCACTAGAGCCAGTCCCACAATGAGCTTTCCTTAGGACGTGCCATTTCTGTGTCTGTAGCTTTAAATGCTATTGAGGAGGAGAGAGGCGGGGCAAGGTGGAGGGTGGGGGTGTGGGCTTGACAAGCTTGCGGCCACGGTTGTAGCTCTATTTCCTCATGGGCGGGCCAAATTCTCTGGGCAGCTGTGGGCAGCAGGCAAAGCACAGAAAGGGGAAGTAACCTTTGCCCTTATGACGACATAAAGGGAAGAATCCAGATCGGCCCATCCGAGCTTTTGATTTTCTCAAAGGTAGAGCAGGATACCCAGGGCTCGGTTTACACCTATCACCATTTCTAGCACCTGGGGGACCATAGGCAGGGTAGGGGAACTCATATTAATGTTAAATAATGTTAAACCTCATAAAGTGAAATTTTCATGCCATGGGACCTTTAATGTTGATGGTATCTGCTTCTCTATACATATAAAAAGCAATTCTGAGGGGTCTCAAGTTCAGCTAAATGCTTTGTCATCCTGTAGGAGTCAAATTAAAAACTGTAATTGCTCCAGACGTGCTGAAAGAGACAATCAAAAAATGTAATTCACTCAGCGAGCAAGTCAGCCATGAAATCAACCAGTCAGTGCCCGATCCGTGCACATTCAAGTAGTGGTAAAATAAATGTACTAGTTAAATAATTATAATTATAGAATAATACGCTTTTAAACGCTCAGCTCAACTGAAACTACATCATTAGTAAGAGAGATTGAAGGTTCTTCCCTGGGCTGCAGGACCTAAAATTATCTAAATTCTGATCAAATAAACCTGCAAGGTTAAATGTTTTCCCTGCCAAAAATGAAAGAGAAGAAGTGGCTCAAACTAAGATTAAGCTTGTGGGACACAACAGGAGGGTGCACCAGAAGCCTTCCTCCACGTAATTCTTAATCTCTATATGTCGTGTCAATTTCCCTGGTCAGTAGCATATGTAAAACAAGAAGGAATCAATTTTCCATCTAAGACACATCAGTACCTCAGTTTGGGACCTAGTAAAACTTCACATGGATAGTGGGAACAAAAGTAGCAACAGCATCTGAAAGGTTGAAGCAGTCTTACTTAAGAGCTTAGCGGAGTTATCGGAATCAGCTGTAGAACAGCACTGACTTCTTGAGTTTTGTTGGTGGAAAATCAAACCCAAAGACAAAGGGATAATGTCAGTTTAATGGCTTCCTGCACTAAAAGGCTATGACAATTAGTCTGTCTACTGTCTTGAGCAGTCATTTTTCCAGTTTCTTGGACAGCACCTGAATAGGCCAGACAAACTTTTGTAATTTATTTGCACTCTCCATTGCATAACCATACACTGATGATGGTACTTGACAAAAATGACACTTAACATTGGAAACATCCAGTCCTTGACTATATGATTTTGTTTTCATATAGTAAAACACACAGCACGTTACCTGGAAAGTTAAACAAACAAAAGGCAACAACCCAGTAATGTTGCCGGCTCTATACAGTACAGGCCAAAAGTTTGGACACACTTTCTCATTCAATGCGTTTCTTTTTTATTTTCATGACTATTTATATTGGAGATTCTCACTGAAGGCATCAAAACTATGAATGAACATATGTGGAATTATGTACTTAACAAAAAAGTGTGAAATAATTGAAAACATGTCTTATATTTTAGATTCTTCAAAGTAGCCTCCCTTTGCTTTTTTTATTAATAAGGGAAGAAATTCCACTAATTAACCTTGACAAAGCACACCTGTAAAGTGAAAACCATTTCAGGTGACTACCTCATGAAGCTCATTGAGAGAACACCAAGGGTTTGCAGCACTGTCAAAAAAGCAAAGGGTGGCTACTTTGAATAATCTAAAATATAAGACATGTTTTCAGTTATTTCACACTTTTTTGTTAAGTATATAATTCCATATGTGATCATTCATAGTTTTGATGCCTTCAGTGAGAATCTACAATGTAAATAGTCATGAAAATAAAGAAACACATTGAATCCGAAGGTGTGTCCAAACTTTTGGCCTGTACTGTATGTGAAACGAGAGCTAAAAAAGCTGCCTGTGTAATGATGCATATTAATGTGATTATGAAGTACACAAAAACATTTACATTATTATAATGTTTCCGTGTGCTGGAGAAATCTATATTTGATGAAGAGTTTGCATGTGTGGCAAATGGGAGTATATCAAAAGGCTTCTGCTCCACCACCTTTTTAAATGAACAGAGTACAGACATTTTAATTACAGCTGAGGATTTAAAAAAAATAAAATAAACGGCATGTGAAGATGCGCTTCCTCTGTTGTACATCCCATCTATCAAGTCAAAAAAACTGTTTTAGAGTGTAAACAAGGTTCTAGAGCATGTTTTTCTTTAACTTAGACATTTATTTGCACTGATCAAAGCAGAGAAAACCGACAAAAATAAAAACACTTAAAAGGAAAGATGAGAAGAAGATGCACCTCTCGTCTTGAAGCAGAGCACTGGTAAAATGACAATTCACCAAACCGACTTCAAGACAGATTACCATACACTACAACCAATGAGCACTTTTGGTTTACTTACTTCCAGGATGTATTTCTGCAGGGACTGAATGTCTTTCAGAGCCTCTGGGTCCTGGTGAATAACTACCACCTCCTTTAATGGGTACTGAAACACACACCAACATTACAGTGGGTCAATAGCTCCAGCCAGTGTCAGTGCTTTTTGGTGGACAAACTGTCTGTGCTGCAATTTCTTGTTACTAAATCGGCTGACCTTGCTACATCTGCAATTATCCAATATCACGCCGATATATAGTATGTTTCCTTGAGTTTTATTCCACTGTACCTCTTACACTTTATTGAGTAAAATTGATGAGTCACCTTAACGGGAAGGGTCTTCCTGTCTCGGATCACTCGGCCCAGCTCAATCACAGACTGCATCTGAGAGACAGCACTCTCAATGCGCTTGTCAATTACCCTCTCCCTGAAAAACAGAAACACGAATGAAGAAAATCCAAGAATCACCACATCATAAGTAGCATCACACGTCATACACCAATCGCAGCAGCACGGACCTGCCAATGCGCATTCAACCTGCGTTTGACCCGCTTATATGAGTCAGCAGTCACTGTCAGTAGAGAATCCAGTCTGCAGTGTAGTTCATTCACTTGACTGATACACCACGAAATTGTACAGCAACATTGGGCTTTACGATCAAAGAAAGTTCATACACGCATGCTCCCTCTATATGGAGGTACTCAAGAAAAGGTCGAAAAGTGCAGTAAAATTGATCTTTTGCAGTATTTATTTAACATATGCGTAAAGGCATCTAAAGTAAGCTTTGTGTTGGATTCTGTGTTATTCAAAATTTTGACACCAAGGTTTCCGTTTTTACTGCATTAATAATAATCAGTATTGACCCTGAAAAAACTAAATCTATTGATCCTCAGTCACAATGCCATGGTATGAGAGTTTCAATAACTGCAACCACATACAAACATAACTCTGCAGTTTGGGTCATACAGGAGAGAATTTTTTTTTTTTTTATCATCCGAAACTCTATTCCATGTGAGACTTTTGAAATTCCAATGGGTGCCAACTGAACAAGCTGCCTTCTTATAAAGTGAATTTAGGGGGATGAGAGGAACATCTTTCAAAACAACCCACCTTCTTACAAGAATCATTCTGTATGCTGTAAAATACTGTACAATTGCATGGCACACTTAAGAGGACAAAGGTGCATTTCTGCCATAACTCACAGCCAGCAATCGTCATTCTGGTTAATCGTTGGTTTAGAAATTCAAATTGCTATTCTATTGAGGAAAATGAATAATAGAGGGTGACAAGGACAAGTACCACACATCTAAATACATACTGAGTTCAAAACCACCAGTGCCAGAGTTTAACTTAGGAGCATCCACTAATAAAGTACCACTGATAATCACACATAATTGCGATATTAGCCCTAACTGTCTGCAGGAACACAGACTCTGTGTGTGTGCACAATGCTTGTTCATTCGAGCAGTCTGCTTCTCCATGTGTGCACACAACAGTGGAGTAAAATCAGAGTGGAGAGGACTCCAGGGACAGCCAATCATTTAATGAGCTGATTGAGGAGCAGCTCTTCCTACCGCCTGATTGGTGTATGACCTTTGGGAGGGGGGGGTGAAGTACTCCCATTCGACAGGCGGTAGGACAAGCGGCTAATAAAGCAGCAGCACTGAGTGCTGCCAGAGTGACAGGGGAGATTATATGAACCATTACACAAACTTTTTCTCCTTACGCTAAATCAAATGGATATTTAATCATGTCAGAACTTCTTTGTAGTTAAAGATGATGCAATTAAGTTTGGGCAATTAGAAATTCCTCCCAGGCATTACAAAACTGATCAGCCACCAAGGCACACATTTTACTTAAGTAGTTGAAGTGAAGGTAATGAAATGATCATATGTTATGAGCAATATCCTTATGCAGTGCTGACATTTTTTGTGTGGGTATTTCTCTGCTAAAAGTGCACAAACTCTTCTCTTAATCTATCATCAGTGATTAACTTTTATCACCCAGAAACAAAAAGCCTTACATTTGAAGCATGAACAGAAAATCTGGTCAGAAACAAATCAACCGTAAATCTTTGTCTATGGAACCAATCAATCAATCTCAAGAAATAACACATATATTATTAACTATTAAAATGGAAAATTCAATCAGAGGGGTGGTGTCTCTTCAGAATTAAGAGGATAAATGGTTAATACACAAAAGGAACAGCTGCTGTGAAGCCATACTGTTATCTAGAAACTACTGTGGACTCTCAAGCTTCAAAAGCTTCTACTCCGAGGAGTTCAGAGTGTGATATGATTGGGGTAAAGTAAGGCCAGGCACTCTGGCTGAAACTGATTAGGCTCTGGTTCAGCAGTGGATATCCTGTGAGAACACAAGGGGGTTTGCTGTGTGAGCTGCAGGGTGACTGTGTGGGAAGAGCAGCAGTTTTGAAACCAAGTGACCTCGAAAGGTTCTCCGTTTTCCCGACATTTGATGTGCATTGTGCGTATGTAGATTTTTATTATTACTGTAAAGTGCTGCTCTAAATAATTACTGCAAAGCAAAAGTACGATGGGATGATCAATCAATGTCACCTTGTGAGCTGAATCAGACAGATCCTGATGCATGGCGTTCCGTGATAAATTTTTATTTCTAGAATATGTAGCATTTATACTGAGTGAAGCGACTCTGCTCGTTTTCCCTAAAGCGTCATACATTTCATAAAAGTGTAATAATTTCTTCTCAAGTTAGCATAGGCGACCTGGATTTCAGGCGAGGCAGCAGGCCTCTCAACACCGTGGGAAACTCTTGTTTAAAGAGTACATACAGTACATCCTCGATTTCTGCCTTGCTCCTTTCAGCCAGAATATTTAAAAAGGTGTGCAGAGCGGCTGGGGGAAAACAGGTGACACGTTGACCATCTCACAGCTACTTTTAGCCAATATCGATAGCAACAACTCTGAGGGCACTTTTTCCTATTTTCGTCTTTAGTGTAAGTGGCATGAAGCAGTCGATGTCTGTAGAATTTTAACTTGATTGAAGGATTTTTCCAACCTGACTTGGGGCAGCATGAGATAGTGGATGCTGCTGCTGTCCTTCTCTTCAACAGAGGCGGGGTCGATGAGGTGACGTAGATTCTGGTACATCATCTCTGTAATGAAGGGTGTAAAGGGAGCCTGAGGGGAAGAAAGCAAGTAGACATGAGAGAAAAGGAAAGAAAGGAAGACTATTATATGCTCTGTAATCTAGTTAATTTACATTTTCTGACACAAAGGTCTAAAAGTCAGAAGCAGCTGTAAAATCAGCATAAAAAACAAATACATTTTTACTGTAGTTTTGTTTCCCCTCAAATGGTGCAAAAGTTCAAAAAGAATTGTGCTACTTCTAATGTAATTCTCTTCCATTTCTACTATGGCTAATTAATTTGTGTAGCTCACAGCTGATCTGTATTGATCGGGGTTAGGCTAACTGGCTCTTAGTGTGCATCTCGCCTCACATGCAAACATCTTCAATGTGTTATAAATAAAAACTCCTACTGCTCATGCATAATTCATAGCCATGCAAACACACACACACGCAAACACACACGCAAACACACGCAAACACACGCAAACACACGCAAACACACGCAAACACACGCACACACACGCACACACACACACACACACACACACACACACACACACACACACACACACACACACACACACACACACACACACACACACACACACACACACACACACACACACACACACACACACACACACACACACACACACACACACACACACACACACACACACACACACACACACCTTCCGTACCAGCATTATTTCTTTGTGTCTTGCATACACAAAAGCAAAACCTCACCACAAGAAATGTCCCCCATACAATCTCTTTTCTCTCTCGGTCTCACACACACTCAAACAGAGAAACAGTATGACTCACCATCAGCCTGCACATGGAGAACAGAACACTGAAGAGGGTTTCCAGCGCCCACAGGCAGTCCTCAGTGCCACTCTCTCCCTACAAAGTACACACACATACACACACACACACACACACACACACACACACACACACACACACACACAGTCAGTCAGTCAGTCAGTCAGTCAGTCTCCTTGGACCAGTGACAGCACATGTATCCACAATTCCCTTCAACCAAATGTTGACTAGGAGGGCCACAAACTGATTGCTATAGAATGTCCACAGATGGAGGCTATGATGAGGAGACTTGGTGATAGCTTAAATTACTGTTTCCATTAATAAAATGAATAATTGATGTGCTGGACAACAAAACAACAACAAAAGAAAGATGTAGCCATTATCTCACCTTTAGACGGCGTCTGTTGGTCCTCACATACCAGTTGGTGAGCATGTCCACAAACTTGACCAGGCGAGGCACGACGGTGTACAGGCGGTAAGCTGCAACAAGAAAGTCACTTTATTTACGCTGAATGTAGAAACAACATGAATAGGTTACCAGATGGGATGGATTTTGAAGATATGAAGTAGTCATCTTCTTTGCCACTGTCAGTATAAAGTGATGATACCAGTGTGCGTGTGTTTTGAGGATGTCTGTCTCACCGTCCATCTCAGCCTTGAAGAACTGGATGAGGGACTGTGTGAAGGACTGAATCCATTTGTCCATGATGTTGTCACTCTGCTTTGCGGTGTTTTCATTGTACAGGAACTCAATGCCATCCTCCTGAGACACACACACACACACAAAGCATTAACACAAAATAGAATTTTTAACAAAGACACAATATGGGAAGCGGCTGATCAGGTATTACACATGCCACCTACAGGCAAATAGTGTTCAAAATACAGTTCCTATTTCCTATTTTCTTTACTTCCCTTTTTTTTTTTTTTTTGTGTGTGTGTGTGTGTGTGTGTGTGTGTGTGTGTGTGTGTGTGTGTGTGTGTGTGTGTGTGTGTGTGTATGTGTTCTTGTTTGACATATTATTGTTATTAAGCTCTTACATATATGTTGCTCACTGGAAAAACGTTATTGATATAGTTATTAAATAGTTGACTGCTTCGCTGAACAATTATCACATACGTTCCATGGTCTGATGGCCAAGTGCCTAAAATGACTTGATGTTAAGACTGGTCACACACTTTTAGAAAGGGAAATAAATTGTAATTTCATTTATACAATCTTCAAAAACTAATATCTGGGGTTTATAAAGGATTTTGTTCAATCTGAACCCAAATACCCAGCCATTAACCGTTAGTGACGTTAGGGGAAGGAATTATAGCATTTCACGGCACTAACAAAAAGTAATTTTCTTTTTGTACCAATAATGAACTGATATAATAATAGTAACAGTCTGGGTCCGTGTACTTGGCGGCCAACGGATTTTCGTTTTGAAAGGAAAAAAACAAAAACGGCCAGTTTCCCCAATTACCATTAGTAAATAGGAAAACAAAAAACGGAAAACAACCCATTATTCGTTTTTGGTTTTGATATTAAAAAACGGAAAACGAAAAACTATCTCGTTATCCGATTGTCTTTGATGTGTTTGTAGATGGAACTCGGAAATTAAATTGTGTGTATAAATCTTATTCCTCATTCATTTTTTTCGTGACCCGGAAGCGATCGTAAGTAGTAAGCGGCTGCATACCCGGAAATCATTTGGACATCAATGAGACCATGGACAGTTAGAATGATACGGACGTAAACATGTTTTTAGACGAATATGCTAGTTTTATATTAGAAAACCGAAAGAATGGGATGTCTTGTGGGGATATAGCAGCTGCATTGGGTTCACAGTTTGGAACGATACGGGGGTTTTCTGAGAGGAGTGTGCGGAGGTGGTGTGCTCAGCAGGGACTTGTGGCGAAACACAAGTTGACTTTTATTATGAAGTGGTCACAGGAGATTAGCGCTGACCGCTCTCATTCATCAAAAATGAGTCTACACAACAAGATTACCATCATAGTCTAATAATAATAATAATAATAATGAAGCGAAAACATTTTCAAAACTTCTCAGTTTCACATAAAAGGTCTCTAACGTTGTTTTGCGCCATTGCTTTGGCAAAGTAGGCTATCTGTCAAACAAACTAAAATCGGAACCATGATATGGCTTTCCCTTATCAAATCGCAAAAGACTCCAATTTAATACAACAATATCTGTCAAACAAACAGGCCTATAATAAGTAGGCTATAAATAAGATATAAAATCAATATAAATGTGATTTTTGGAGGTTAAAAAAGTAACTAATTATCATACTCAGTACATTTTAAATTAACTACTTTTACTAGTAATTTTACTTTTTTTTTTACTTAAGGGAAAGCCATATCATGGTTTTGATTTTAGTTTGACAGATAGCCTACTTTGCCAAAGCAATGGCGCAAAACAACGTTAGAGACCTTTTATGTGAAAATGAGAAGTTTTGAAAATGTTTTCGCTTCATTATTATTATTATTAGACTATGATGGTTATCTTGTTGTGTAGACTCATTTTTGATGAATGAGAGCGTGAACCATCACCTTATCGTGGTGGAGAGGTTTGTGTGTCTCTGTGAACCTGAGGGCTGTGTTGTCTGGAGCTTTGTGCTCCTGGTAGGGTCTCCCAAGGCAAAGTGGTCTCAGGTGAGGGGCCAGACAAAGAATGGTTCAAAACCCCAATGAAAAAGCTAAGCAGAGATGGAGTGACCCTGCCCGGAGGAAGCCCGGGGCCCCGTCTGGAGCCAGGCCCAGACGGTGGGCTCGGCGAAGCGCCTGGTGGCGGGTTTGCCACGGAGCCCGGCCGGGCACAGCCCGAACAAGCTACGTGGCAACTCCCTCTCCATCCCATGGGCCCACCACCTGTGGGAGGAACCGTTGGGGTCGGGTGCGATGCCACATGGGTGGCAGTGAAGGTCAGGGGCCTCGACGGACCAGACCCGGGCAGCAGACGCTGGCTCTGGGGACGGGAACGTCACCTCTCTGTGGGGGAAGGAGCCGGAACTGGTGCGGGAGGTGGGCGCTACCGGTTAGATCTGGTGGGGCTTACCTCTCACGCACAGTCTTGGTTCTGGAACCATACTCCTGGATAGGGGTTGGACTCTTTTCTTCTCCGGAGTTGCCCAGGGTGTGAGGCGCCGGGCGGGTGTGGGGATACTCACAAGTCCCCGGCTGGCGCCGCTGTGTTGGAGTTTACCCCAGTGGACGAGGGTCGCCTCCCCACGCCTGCGGGTTGTGGGGGGAAAACTCTGACTGTTGTTTGTGCATATGCACCAAACAGGAGTTCGGAGTATTCGGCCTTCTTGGAGACCTTGACTGGAGTCCTGCATGGGGCTCCAGTGGGGGACTCCATTGTTCTGCTGGGGGACTTCAACGCACACGTGGGCAATGATGGAGACACCTGAGAGGCGTGATTGGGAGGAACGGCCTCCTGATCTAAACCAGAGTGGTTGTTTGTTGTTGGACTTCTGTGCTAGTCATGGATTGTCTATAACGAACACCATGTTCGAACATAGGGATGCTCATAAGTGTACCTGGTACCAGAGCACCCTAGGCCGAAGGTCAATGATCGATTTCATAATCGTTTCATCTGATCTGAGGCCGTATGTTTTGGACACTCGGGTGAAGAGAGGGGCAGAGCTGTCAACCGATCACCATCTGGTGGTGAGTTGGGTCAGAGGGTGGGGAAGACTCTGGACAGACCTGGTAAGCCCAAACGTGTAGTGCGGGTAAATTGGGAACGTCTGGAGGAGGCCCCTGTCCAACAGACTTTCAACTCACACCTCCGGGCGGAGCACCGTGCATCCCTGTGGAGGCTGGGGGCATTGAACCCGAGTGGACAATGTTCAAAGTTTCCATTGCTGAAGCTGCAGCGAGGAGCTGTGGTCTTAGGGTCTTAGGTGCCTCAAGGGGCGGTAACCCACGAACACCGTGGTGGACAACGGTGGTCAGGGAAGCCGTCCGACTGAAGAAGGAGTCTTTCCGGGATATGTTATCCCGGAGGACTCGGAGGCAGTTGCAGGGCACCGAAGGGCCGAAGGGCTGCAGCCTCTGCCGTGAAAGAGGCAAAGCAGCGGGTGTGGGAGAAGTTTGGAGAAGACATGGAGAAGGACTTCGGTCGGCACCAAAGTGCTTCTGGAAAACTGTTCGCCACCTCAGGAGGGGGGCGGGGAACCATCCAAGCTGTGTACAGTAAGGATGGGACACTGTTGACCTCAACTGAGGAGGTAATAGGGCGGTGGAAGGAGCACTTTGCAGAACTCCTGAATCCGACTAATACGCCCTCTATGTTAGAGGCAGAGCTGGAGGATAATGGGGATTGTCGCCGATTTCCCAGGCGGAAGTCACTGATGTAGTCAAACAACTACACAGTGGCAAAGCCCCGGGATTGATGAGATCCGTCCAGAAATGCTCAAGGCTCTGGGTGTGGAGGGGCTGTCCTGGTTGACACGCCTTTTCAACATTGCGTGGAAGTCTGGGACGGTGCCAAAGAGTGGCAGACTGGGGTGGTGGTTCCCCTTTTTAAAAAGGGGGACCAGAGGGTGTGTGCCAATTATAGGGGTATCACACTTCTCAGCCTCCCTGGTAAAGTCTACTCCAAGGTGCTGGAAAGGAGGGTTCGCCAATAGTCGAACCTCGGGTTGAGGAGGAACAATGCGGATTCCGTCCTGGTCGTGGAACAACGGACCAGCTCTTCACTCTCGCAAGGATCCTGGAGGGAGCCTGGGAGTATGCCCAACCGGTCTACATGTGTTTTGTGGATTTGGAGAAGGCGTATGACCGGGTCCCCGGGAGATACTGTGGGAGGTGCTGCGGGAGTATGGGGTGAGGGGGGTCTCTTCTCAGGGCCATCCAATCTCTGTACAACCAAAGCGAGAGCTGTGTCCGGGTTCTCGTAGTAAGTCGGACTCTTTTCAGGTGAGGGTTGGCCTCCGCCAGGGCTGGGGCGCTTTGTCACCAATCCTGTTTGTAGTATTTATGGACAGGATATCGAGGCGTAGTCGGGGTGGGGAGGGGTTGCAGTTTGGTGGGCTGGGGATCTCATCGCTGCTCTTTGCAGATGATGTGGTCCTGATGGCATCATCGGCCTGCGACCTTCAGCACTCACTGGATCGGTTCGCAACCGAGTGTGAAGCGGTTGGGATGAGGATCAGCACCTCTAAATCTGAGGCCATGGTTCTCAGCAGGAAACCGATGGAATGCCTTCTCCAGGTAGGGAATGAGTCCTTACCCCAAGTGAAGGAGTTCAAGTATCTTGGGGTTGTGTTCGCGAGTGAGGGGACAATGGAGCGGAGATTGGTCGGAGAATCGGGCGCAGCGGGTGCGGTATTGCATTCAATCTATCGCACCGTTGTGGAAAAAAGAGAGCTTAGCCAGAAGGCAAAGCTCTCGATCTACCGGTCAGTTTTTCGTTCCTACCCTCACCTATGGTCATGAAGGCTGGGTCATGACCGAAAGAACGAGATCCAGGGTACAAGCGGCTGAAATGGGTTTCCTCAGGAGGGTGGCTGGCGTCTCCCTTAGAGATAGGGTGAGAAGCTCACTCATCCGTGAGGAGCTCGGAGTAGAGCCGCTGCTCCTTTGCGTCGAAAGGAGCCAGTTGAGGTGGTTCGGGCATCTGGTAAGGATGCCCCCTGGGCGCCTCCCTAGGGAGGTGTTCCAGGCACGTCCAGCTGGGAGGAGGCCTCGGGGAAGACCCAGGACTAGGTGGAGGGATTATATCTCCAACCTGGCCTGGGAACGCCTCGGGATCCCCCAGTCGGAGCTGGTTAATGTTGCTCGGGAAAGGGAAGTTTGGGGTCCCCTGCTGGAGCTGCTCCCCCCGCGACCCGACACCGGATAAGCGGACGAAGATGGATGGATGGATGGATGGAGAGCGGTCAGCGCTAATCTCCTGTGACCACTTCATAATAAAAGTCAACTTGTGTTTCGCCACAAGTCCCTACTGAGCACACCACCTCCGCACACTCCTCTCAGAAAACCCCCGTATCGTTCCAAACTGTGAACCCAACGCAGCTGCTATATCCCCACAAGACATCCCATTCTTTCGGTTTTCTAATATAAAACTAGCATATTCGTCTAAAAACATGTTTACGTCCGTATCATTCTAACTGTCCATGGTCTCATTGATGTCCAAATGATTTCCGGGTATGCAGCCGCTTACTACTTACGATCGCTTCCGGATCACAAAAAAAATGAATGAGGAATAAGATTTATACACACAATTTAATTTCCGAGTTCCATCTACAAACACATCAAAGACAATCGGATAACGAGATAGTTTTTCCTTTTCCGTTTTTTAATATCAAAACCAAAAATGAATAATGGGTTGTTTTCCGTTTCTTGTTTTCCTATTTACTAATGGTAATTGGGAAACTGGCCGTTTTTCGTTTTTGTTTTTTTCCTTTTAAAACGAAAATCCGTTGGCCGCCAAGTACACGGACCAGTCTGCTATACTATCAAGCGGTGCTGTGTTTTTAAGACCAGTAATAGCTAAAGGAACATAGGAGTTGTGGAAGGAATGAGCTTTTTATTCTGTTCATTACCTTCTGTAACCTTTGAACGTTCTGCACCAGGAAGCGATAAGCATTGTACCACGGCAGGAAGACATCCTTCAACACGTCTCGCACACCCTCCTCTTTGAAACGCAGATTCTCTGCTCTCACTACAGGAGAGTTGATGAGGTATAATCTACAAAGAGATACAGTGAAGGAGTTGGTGAGTGTGGGATGAGTCAAAGCATACAGTGTGTACACAGGTAATAACTTAAATGTGTGCATAGATGTGTATGAGTGAGTAAGGGTTTGTATTAAGTACCAGCTTTTGAGCTTCAGGATGTTGCTCATGCAGATGCAGAGACGGTTAAAACCCGGTGTAGATATGGTTAAAACCCTGATCAAAACGTCTTGCAACAGTCCAAGGCAAACACTACTCTTAATATTATACAGCACTATAAAAAAACACTTATCAGACACCATTAAAGGAAAGCTGCTAGTCCAGCTGCATTTTGTTATTTTACTGTCAAACATATCTGAATTGGATTAGCTCCACCAATTTCTCGCAATGTCCACCTTGAAAATGTTCTAAACACATTTTTGGGCCAGACCTAAATTTTACCTACAGCATCTCAGTGCAAATTAATCTCTTCTCTTCCAAAAAAAAATTAAAAAAAAGACAGCGTTGACGTGACAATAACAGAAATTCAGAATAATCCATGTCAATATAAGTTTGTGGTAGGCATCAGCACACTGGGTTAAGAGTGGTTGGAAAAGGTTTTGATGATGATTCTAGAAGCAACCTAACATGATGCAACTTAATGCAATAGGCCCTGTGCAATTTTAATAGAAGCAACTATTACAGATACATTGAAATAAAAGGCAGAATAGACAGAACAATCAGTAGGTTAAATACTTTTGGGCACCTCAAAATGAGCCAACATGAAGAGTCATTGAAAAAACTTCCAACAAAAAAATCTCAGTCTATACTGGTTCAGTTTCAAGCTAATGTATATCAAAATACTTACAGAGCTCACTGTACCATAACAGCTACACTGTGACTAAAGTTTTAAGGTACAAAAGAGAAAAAAAGGGAAATAGAAGACTTAAAGAGAAACAGACTGTCGCCTTTCTCTCTTTATCTCTGGAGCTCTCTCTTCTTCAGTATATATGTGAGCACATGGCGAAAACTGCATAGTGCTTTATTCATTAGGCCATATGGCCATCGCATTCTCACTGCTCAGGGCAAAGGAGCAAATGTATGAGGAGAAACAATGTGTGTATGAATGTGTATGTACAGTATGTGTGTGTCTATAATGTTTATAGAACAAAGCCTAGCTAAGCGTGAATAGTGATTCAAACCTTTTTTTAAACCATGCCTGCTAACAGAACCCTGCCACCGGCACACAGGCATTCATGCTTCAGAAACACACACACGCGCGCACACGCGCACACACACACACACACACACACACAGCTGACCTGAGGGCATCAGCTCCATACTGCTGCACTATCAGTCCTGGATCTGGGTAGTTCTTCTTGCGCTTGCTCATCTTTTGTCCATCGCTGCAGGAATGAGACAAGCAAAGGCATTAATGCACATACACACGCATGCATGCACATAAGTGTATATTGGAAACCATGCACTTGGTGTTCAAATTAGTCAAGTCCTTCCAGGTCAGCAGGCCTGTGAGCACAGTGCGGCATTGAGACCCTGGGGCTGAGGACAAGTAGCCCAATTGTAGAGCAGCTCTAAGGGCTAAATGTTACAGCCGACATACCACACTGATCATAAGTAACTGCAGAAAAAATAGGAGATTACAGGCAGGTGAAGGGAGAAGAAAAGGAATATAAAAATGGTAGTAAACAGGAGGGCAAACCGTGGATCAGTGGAGGCAAAGAAAAATGATGTCTGCAAAAATTGCTCAGAAATTAGTATGAAATTGACTGACTGACTGACTGACTGACTGTGTTGTTCTTACCGTCAACAAATCTCATTAAAGATAAAAAAACAAAAATGGATTCTGCTACGAGTATTACCTGTGAAGTCAAAGTCTGATTGAAAAATTGGAAAGTATCGAGAGACACATTGTTGGTTGTAATCATTTCACAGCATTTGTTGACAATAAGAAAAACATAGACCAGCCTTAATCTTTAACAAAAATATATTTCATTTGCAAATTAAAGGAATATATGAAAGATGGGTTGGTTAATAAGTCTGTACTCACCTAGCAAGTACCAATCCGTTTACAATGACATTCTTGAAGGGCGGTTTGCCAAACAGCGCGGTGGAGAGCACCAACAGGGTGTAGAACCTACAGTAGGATACAAAAAGATAGCACACAAGGTCCACCTTTGATATCTTCCTCAATCCTACGAACTAACAAACTAATTTGATCGATTCATTTTTAATCAGCCATTTGCCATTATTTAATCAATGTCCATTTAATTTAAACTAGAAGTACCACGGTGTAAGTCTCCGCCAAACAGTTGTTGCAGTTTAATGTCGATCCAGACGCATAAAATATATGTAGTGAAGACTTTGAGGCAATTTAATAAAACGGTATTAAGTGTATTTTTTGGCAAAACATGGATGCTTTACACACATCTTCAAATCAGCCACGGCTGTCGCCTGTGGAGGCATAAAACTGATTTAAGTAACTTTTTAGAACACACTCATCTGGCTGATTGTGTCTCTGTGTCCATCCATTCATGCTCTGATCTTGTCAATTCCCTCAATGAACTCAGCAGGGAAGGTCTCTATGTCACCATTCATCCACAACTTACCATCCCCTCGTCTGGTCAATGCCTTCGGCGATGAATTCTGCTGGGAAAGTCTCCTCAAACTCCTTCCTGTTTTCAAAGGGGTAGTGGACCTGGGCGTAAGGCATGCTGCCGCTCTCAAACCAGCAGTCAAACACCTCTGTGACCCTCCGCAACACGCCCTTACCACACCGTGACGGGATTGTCAGACTGTCAATGCTGGGCAGAGAAAGTGTGAACAGAAAGAGGGAAAGAAAGAGAAAGGAGATACAATTGTTTAGAAAAATAGCAGTAATAACAATTTGACCAGTCCGGTTTTATTTTCGTTTTTAGTATTGCCATGGGGAACTTTTTAAACATTGTGTTTGCTTCATGGGTCTATAGGCTTTTTGGCTGCAGTCCAAAACAACGATTTTATAATCCTTCACCCCTGGGAACGAGGTTTAAGAAAAGAACAGTGGTGCTGACACCCACTAGAATAAACTAGGGTTATTGCTTTGGGTCATAAGCTTCAGACACAAGGATATGGATTAATTTACTCCATACAGCTACTCACTCAGATTCAGTCCAAGAACAAAATCATTGTTTTTACAGTAAAGTTAATGATGAACCTGGCTGTAGTATCTAAAAAGTATTAACCTGTGAGAGGTGCCCACTAAATCTACATTAATAGTTTGCATTTAGTAAAGTTCAAACCACTGCACACTTTTCAAACTTGGTTTTTAACATATGATAAACTGCTACATAGCTAATCAGTTATTCTTTAATTACATGAGTTGCTTTTTAATCTTAAAGACTGCATGAATCATTTTCATCACTTTTCCAAGTCTTCCAGACCAAAAACAGAAGCAGGACAAAGGTGACCTCTTCCTCCCGCATCAATTAAAGATTGTCAACCCCATTGAAGTGATCAACGGTAAATAGCGGATTAAGAGCAGAAGAGTAAAGTGATCTGTTCCACAGCACACGTCTGGTTCAGGCAGACAGGACATTAGAGTGGCAGAGGGCAGATTTTTCATGGACAAAGTCATACACTGACACACACAGACAAGCAGAAAGACCATGTCATAAAGTTGTCATCTCATGTCCACCGATGTACACACATACAGCCTGTGAATCTGAGGGTTATCACACTACCACAGCAGACACACACCACTGAGTACATGTCAGTTGCTGGCTGGCTGATTATCTCGGTGTTTGAGGAGTGACTCACCTCTCCCGATGCAGATCAGTTACTTTGACTCCGGTCAGTTCTTCCAGTTCAGCCATGGACCCTACACACACAATCTGATGAACAAGCACACACACACACACACACACACACACACACACACACACACACACACACACACACACACACACACACACACACACACACACACACACACACACACACACACACACACACACACACACACACACACACACACACACAGTACAGCTTGAGTGAACATTGTCACAAAACAGCATTCACATTTGCAAGTTTCCTGAAGACAAAAATTTATGATTTTTGCTGAAATTCAATGAAAGTCAATAATCAATTAGTTGAATAAAGAACCACCAACACTTTTATATCAAAAAATAACTAGGGCTGGACAAGTTAACACGTTATTATCGCGTTAACTCATTAATTAATTAACGCCGACAATTATTTATCGCACATTAACGCAGTTTTTATTATTTCTTTTATTATTGTAAAAGTCTGTTGCTCACAGGTTTTTATTTTCTAAAAGTCTGTTGCTGACTGCTGCTGCGCTTACAGGAACTGGAAAAGAATTGGCGGATAAACAAACCAACAAACATGGAGAAGGGTACGGAACTTTTACATGGCCATTTTTATTTTAGTTCTTCCAGACGGCGACAGAACCAAAGTTATTTGTAACCACTGCAAAGTTGAATTTTCTTATCACCGGAGTACTTCCAGTCTGAAATTTCACCTAAATGCAATACACACAGTTGATACCAGCAAATCTTTGAACAAAACAAACAGTGGCACGTTGGCAGACTACGTTAGATGCAGCGTGTGGGAGAAGTATAGATAAACAAAGGCAAGAGAAGCTAACAAATGAAGTGGATAGTTACAGACTGCAGGCCCATTAGTGTTGTGGAGAACGTCAGTCTGAGAAACATTCTGAGAATCGCAACAAATGACGTCAGGTATGAGATTCCCTCAAGACGCACAATCACAAGAAGAATACACGAGTTGTTATGAAAAGGAGAGGACTGCAAAAGCGACAACTTTACAACGTGCACTTGCTGTTGCTCTCACTGGGGACTACTGGACATCACTGGGTAACCATAAATACCTCAGAGTTACAGTTTTAATGTTATGATTGTAGCTCAGGATTTTGTGGGCAATTATATATATATATATATATATATATATATATATATATATATATATATATATATATATATACACATATATATACATACATATATATATATATATATACATATATATACATACATATATATATATATACATATACATACATACATATATATATACATATACATACACATATACATATATACAGTACATACATATATACACACATATATACATATATACACACATATACATATATACACACATATATATACACACACATATGTTTTTTTTTTCATGACTATTTACATTGTAGATTCTCACTAAAGGCATCAAAACTATGAATGAACACATATGGAATTATTTACTTAACAAAAAGTGTGAAATAACTGAAAACATGTCTTATATTTTAGATTCTTCAAAGTAGCCACCCTTTGCTTTTTTATTAATAAGGGAAAAAATTCCTCTAATTAACCCTGACAAAGCACTCCTGTGAAGTGAAAACCATTTCAGGTGACTACCTCATGAAGCTCATTGAGAGAACACCAAGGGTTAGCAGAGTTATCAAAAAAAGCAAAGGGTGGCTACTTTGAAGAATCTAAAATATAAGATAATAAAGAAAACACATTGAATGAGAAGGTGTGTCTAAACTTTTGGCCTATATATATATATATATATATATATATATTAGGGCTGCAACTAACGATTATTTTAATAATTGATTAATCTGTCGATTATTTTTTCGATTAATCGATGAATCGGATAAAAAAAACAACATTAATTTACATCAACTCAATACATGCATACTTATCGTTTTAGTTAATAGTTGTGTAAAGGTAAGTAACCCAAATAGCAGATACAGACAAGACAGACAGACAGAAAGACAGACAGACAGACTTATTCTACAGACAGACACTTATTCAGTAAATTATTACCATCATTGTAGTAAGTGCAAGTTAAGTTCGTTTATACACCACACACTATTATATTTGTCAACAATAACTGATATGGGACAAGCACATAATATATACATGACAACAGATTGAAAAATGAATGGGCCAAAAAAGGCGAGTGAATAAAACCGTGTCTTTAGTCTTGCAAAGTATACCACCCCTGCTTTATTACTGTTATTACCGAGCTAACGCTAGCTTGTCATGCTAGTCAGCTGGATAACGAGTAAACGGCAGCACCAGAAGAGCTACTGGAGGGACGTTACGTTCCTCACTTCATAACGGAACAGAAGTAGGATAGTGTAGTGACATTACCCTGCTGTTGAACTCCCTTCCTCCTCATCAAGGACTCCAACAGGTTTACGTTTTAGGTGCTGACTCATCACCGTGGTGCGCCCGTGCCATGCCGTGTCGTTTTTGCTTATCTTGCAATTAACACGTTTTTGATTTATTTAGTGTGAAATGCTCCCACACCTTGGATGACTTGGGTCGTACTGATTTCTCTGCCTCCGCCGAGTGTTTCAGAACAACGTTACGGGTCACTCCGGTCTCTCTCCGTATTTCCTCTACCCCCGCTCTGCTCTTTTTTCTTTTCTTTCGCTCCGCGCTGCTCCGCTCTGCGCTCAACTCAATTTTTTTTTTTTTTTTTATCTCCGCGACTAGGTGGCCTAATAGTTGCGCGACACAACGAATCGATAATTAAATTTGTTTCCAACTTTTTTAGTAATCGAATTTTATCGATTTTATCTATTCGTTGTTGCAGCCCTATATATATATATAGGGCTGCAACAAGGGCTGCAACAACGAATAGATAAAATCGATAAAATATATATATATATATATATATATATATATATATATATATATATATATATATACACACACACATATATATACACACACACTTTGTATTTGCTTTGATTACATTGTTTAAGTTGAGATTTACACTAAATATTTTATTTAACTGCTACTGTATGAACAAAATGCTGATGTTAAGTGTTTCCAGAACAAATGTTATGGCCCTTTCATTCATATGGCAGAACATTTAACATAAAATTGCGCTATACACTACTTTTGAATTCATTATTGGATTTTGCGTATAACAATGCAATTAATTGCGATTAATCAGGGAAATCATGCAATTAATTAATCGTTGCCCAGCCCTAAAAATAACTAATTAACTGTTTAAAACACCAAGCAAAAACACCAAACATTTCCTGGTTCCAGCTTCTCAAAATGTGAGCATTTGGTGCTTTTCACTGTTTTCTATCGTTGGCCAACAATACAAGCAATTTGAAAATTCAACAATTAATCAGTTAATTAAAAAAAATATATAAAAAAAAGCCTGTATACAGATTATTGGTTGATGATATGTGTGTATTTTGAATAAAATTTGTATTAGTAATTTTTAAAACAAATATCAATATCAGTGTTGGCCTCAAAAAATGTCATCGGTGGGGCTACACTTTGCAATGATTAAGTCAAATGGATTAATGTGTACAATGAAGTATATGCAACCTTTTACGATGTTGTGGACAAATGCAATTTTGTATTTGCCAGTGTAAACTAGGCAACTTAACCCCCTTATTTCGCACAGTTACTTTTATTTGAGGGAATTTATGACATTTTGGGAAACACACTTATTCACTTTCTTGTCCAGTTAGATTTTTTTTTACTGTATTTTATTTGCAAAGGACCATGTGCAATAATAAACATAAATGTTACCAGTTTAATGTATTGCATTAAGCTAATGATGAGAGAATGTGCAGATTAAACAAATGAGATACAACATGTTTATCAGTGAGCTTTAGAGGTGATGGCAGGCGGATTTTGTTACATTTGGACAGAGCCAGGCTAGCGGTTTCCCGTTTCCAGTTTTTGTGTTAACCTAAGCTAACAGGCTGCTGGTGGTAGTTTCATATTTACTGTACATGTAACAGTGGTATTTATCTTTTCATCTAACTCTTTGCAAAAAGCATATTTCCAAAAAATGTCAAACTAATACTTTAAACCCACAGGAATTGAAGCCAATTGTACCCTAATTTAAAGTTATTCGTCATAAAAGTAGGACTACTTCAACACACTTTCTGAGTAACTTTACTTTAGAAAGTATGGTAAAGTGTGTTATCTGGTCTCCTCAGAGAGTCAACCTGTAGGCTCTGCTCTAGTTTTACCACAGCAGCACCAGGTAACATGGCCCAGATACAGCCTGATACACCACCATCAGATACACAAGATGACAGAGTAAAAGAAACTTATCCAGAAAAAGACAGGTACAGAGAGTGAAAGCGCAAAAACAAACATACTGAAGAGATAGAAATCATACTGCCACACACAGACTGACACCCTCGTTTACAGCTTTAGTTTTGGGTGTGTGATTTGCTGCTGAGGGGTGTGTGAAAGGGGCACAAGGGAGCATGAGTATTCTGGAAACAGTCACAATGCTATTTCCAGCAAGCAGGTCGCTGGCTGTCCCTCTTTCAGACAGGGGACCAACACTTCATTTTTCAAACGCTCAAACAACCCAATTCCGACATCTCTATTCAGTTCAGTCTACTTCACACAGTCGGCCGGGTTTGGCAATGAACATCCATAACCAGACAAACCTTCATACAGTTCGGCTTCTCCACTATCTGCTTCTTTTTCCTCTTCCATTTATTTTCCTCGCCCTCTTTTCATCTCTCACTTCTCTATCTTCACCGACTAATTTATTCTGTCCCCTTTCCTCCTCCCACTATTTTTCGTGTCTTCCTTCCTTTCCTCCCCCCGATCGCGGTTTGTCTTAAAGGACCTTTGAAGTCGCCTTAACCGGCACGAAGAGCAACCAAAAACATTTGGGTTCATGTTTATTTGCTGTTTATATTAATGAATCATTCATGTGTTGAGTTGGCAATGGTGCCTGAGGGGAGCTGACTCTGACTGCAGTACAGAGTCACGCTACACTCTCTGGTTTGACACCACAGTCACCGCACTCTGCCATGCCAGAAAGGCTCTCCTACACAAGCCTCCAAATAAACAAAAAGATTGCCGAAAGGAGGTCAGTGTGAAAGAATTTCACTCTGCCAGAGAAGAGTTGGTTTTCTGAACCCCTGCAGCAAACCAATATTCCTTTGGAGAGACATAAGACATTTTTCACCCAACTAATTTCTATGGTAAATAAAAGTGAGAGTTATGGAGGGTTCAACTTTTCAATTAAGCCAAGATTGATTTGTGAGTGCTGCCAACCCTAAGAAAAGAGGAACTGTCTTGGTATTTGGTCATGACACAGACAAATTGTGTCGCCTCCGCAGAGTACAAAGACACATTAGAATCATTAAGTACTCTATTAAAAAGGTGCTCTAAGCGATGTTGGGTGACGTCACTTCTTGTTGACGTTCAAAGTATTGTCAAACAAAACGGAGGCTAGCTCGCCTCTCCCTCCTCCTGTCCCCTCCCCCTCCCTTCTGCGCACTAACCCCCCCAACCCCCACCCCCAAATCCTTCTTGTCGGTTATTGGCTGGAACACTGTTGTGTTTCGTGGTGCAGGTTGGCGCAGTTTGTTTTTGTTGCCGTTTGTGGAGCCTGGGCTGTCTACAGAGACCGCGTTTTTTTGTTGTTGTTTTTTTTACAGTGTGTTCAGGGGACCGGCAGCTCGCGCATAGTGAGGAGATGTTTGCTGTATGTGACAAAAAATGCTGTAGCCTAAAAAACGCGTGACATCACTTAGAGCACCTTTAAAGCACAAGTGCTTATGTGTGTGTTTTTCTGACCTCCTCAAAGTCGTCGCTGACCCAGAGAGGGATCGGCGTTCCCCAGTAACGGTTCCTGGAAATCGCCCAGTCTCGTGCGTCTCTCAGCCAGTTCCCGAAACGCTTCTCACGCACAAACTCTGGAACCCTGCAGAGACAGACATTATGGTGTGTGTTCTGGTATCAGTTATTCTTTTAAAATATAAAACATCCTTTCAACCACAAAGAGATTCAATTCTGCATGTAGGATAGAAGTCTACTTGAAATGACAATTTACAACCCTTTAATCAGGGTTTCTGTGGGGTTCACCAAGTTAAATTGAAGACTTTCTAAAACCTTTTCAACACCACATAGAATGCAATTTAATAGCCGTTTCACAGTTAGTAGGAACAATATTGCCTTGCATTATTTATTATCATATCTATTTTTTTCTGTACTTACCAGCAGTATACTAATAATTCCTAATGATATAATACATTAAGTAGGGCTGGGCGATAGGGAGAAAATCAGATATCACGATATTTTTGACCAAATACCTCGATATTGATATTGCTGCGATGTTCTAGGGTTGACCATTGGTGCATTAACAAAATATCTTAACACTTAGATTTTAGATAAATAATCATCAGTGATGTGGACATAGTCTAAGTGGGGAAAAGGCAAATAATAGAACAGCTGGAACAGTCTGGTAAGTTCAGCAAAGTACATCACTTTACTGTAATGCAGCCTTTAAAACCAGGAAAAGACAACACTTATGTCATATAACAATATTATGATATCAAAAATCTAAGAAGATATCTAGTCTCATATCACAATATTGATATAATATCGATATATTGCCCAGCCCTAACATTAACTTAACGCAACCTGGACTCGGATAAGCAGCATAAATAAAATAGGCATAGATAGATCTATTAACCAATTAAAAGTGATTTATTCATTTAGGTTCATGCCAAATGAATGAGCTTCCAAGATAATATAGCTGGCAGTAGTGACAAAAAGACTGAACAGTCCCACAATCCCTAATGTTTCCCAACAGCCTGGAATCTGACACAAACCCATTTTGTAACTAACGTTACAGGCAAACAAAAGAAAATATTTCAGACTTTTGTTAATCAAATTTAAGATTTAATGAATACCTTCTTAGGCCTTTTTCCTAAAATGAAGTGCTTTGTAAGACCTGCAGATGCCCTGCTAATTTAATGTGCAATACATTTCCTCGCAACAAGAGCAGGCATTATTATGATGTACATTAATATTCCTTATTCCTATTGAGGTGGCTTGTTTTCCTCTTCCTTCTCGTTTTAGCCCTAAAACTACAATTGTGCTGCTCTTTTTATGAAGCTCAACTGCAAAGGTTAACATTCCCTTCAAGGCATCTCCCTCCTCTGCACCCCATTTCTGCTCTCCCATTTTCCCATTTTGCTTCGACCGATATCTAGCTTTAATCCCCTATCTCACAATCTTTTCCTTTTCCTCTCATTTTTTCTGCCGCCCTCTCTTGCTGTGCCAGGCAGTGTTGCTCAGGAGAACAGAGCAGGGGGGGTATAAATTGTCGCCAGGATCCACGCACTAAGCAACGAGTTCATCAATTCCCATTTGTAGAAGGCATTTCTATTTAGGCCCCTAATATATCAATTTAATGATTTTTTTTTCTGCTGCTGCGGCTGCTGCTCACCAGCACCCCTTGAACACTCCTCCATCCCTCGCCCTCCCACTCTTGCTTCATGCTAAATGTAGAATTTAAAGTGTGCTGTCTTGTGCTCGACACACACAGAAGAGCCATTTAACATCTACAAGCTTCTTTTATAAGTCAGAGACACTAGGGATGGATACAAGAGGGAGACAGAGGAACAGAGGTTGTGGACATTGAGCGTGTGCATGATTCAAAAAAAGGTAAGGAGGATAGGAAAATTAGCAAAACAGAGGGAAGAAAAAGAAAAACTGATGGACAACATGCAACTAATAGGGCAATTGAGTATTCAATAAACCCCTTCTCCTGAACAGTGACTGTCCAATCAAGGCTTAGTAACTGTAACTAGGCACGGCAGGTCTGTTAGGCTTTGGATTCATCCACATGTTGAAGCACAGGCCTGTAGTGAGGGGGACACTCGTACATGAAGAGTTTGGTTGGTAGTTTCTTTTTTCAACTCTCTCTAAAACCAAAAGTACAAGAACAAAAGGGTTGGTTTAAATTGTGTGTCTGCCGCTCAAATGTTAGCTGCAAATGTTAACATGTCTGGGTAACTACCTTACTCAAATCTGCTAGCGACAGCTGTCATTTCAGCCGACAGAATTGACAGTTGCCTGCTAGAAATGAGAAGCCTACTTTTGTGTACCCCCGTCTGAAAACAAGGACCCGTTGTTGACTATGAATTTCAAAGTGGTTCAGCAAACAGTTGGGTTTGAATCAAAGAGACAGACAAAAAGATAAGGAAAAGAAAAGTCCTGAGTCATCGTAGGACGAGTCACTTAACACCAAAATTCACACTTATGGTCAAGAAACTACGTTCTGAAATTAGGTGCCACTGTGACCGAGCTTCCTGCACCTTGGGCCTCAAAAGAGACCAGCTCCCCCTGCGAGGACTCATTAATTTGGTCCTTAATTTATTCAGACAGACAGACATCTGGAGAAATCAGTCTGAACTTGCTCAAAATTAGCCTGAGTCTACCCACCGCACCATTTGAGGAAAAAGAAATAAAATGAACAAATCACTATGAGAACATGGTAACGAGTTCTTCGCTTTCTGAAGGATTAATGTTAGAGAATAAGCTTAATTAGAAAGCTGCATAAGAGCATCAACCTCACTGTGCAGCCAAATAGACACAGGGAGGAAATATGTGTGTAAATACTTTGTGTAATTTTCTGAAGTAATATTTCAAGTATATCAACTAAACGTATCATCAAAAAGTATAATTAATTAATGCCATTGAAACGATTAGTCGATTAAATATGTCATTTTTTAAGTAAAATTTACATATTCACTGGATCAAGCTTCTCACATGTGAATATTTGCTGGTTTTCTTAGTTCTATAAAAGAAAAATGTAATATATTTGGGTTTTGGAGCTTAAATCAGACAAAAGATGTCACCTTGGGCTCTGAGAACCTGTGATGGGCATTTTTTGCTAACAGATAACAAATATAGCCTTTAAAGTAGTGTGCGTGTTTGTGCTGGTCTGTGTACATGTGTCTCTGTGCATGCGTCTTTACCTTCCTAGCGGCTACTCATTCATCTCAGTTTGACAGTCCCATTACCAGAGGCAGCTACTGTGGCTCAGAAAGGAGCACTGGGAGCACCAGGGTGATACTACTTAGCAAAGCCATCATGCTGATGCTTTCTTTTGCTCCACGTTCTGCCTTTACAATTAGCTTCATGCTTATGTTTTCTATAAAACATCAGGTCAGTGCGCATCATAATGAAATGCTTTAATGAGGATTTTATCCCCATTTAATGGCAACAAATAAAGGAAAATCCATACAATGACTTGCATTTTAAATCCAATATCTTCAACTTTAAAATTGCTATGCCCAGTAATACAAAGCTGTCCTACAGAGACAAACAACTTGACGTGGTCGTGCAGAATCGCAGCTGTGATTGTTTTGGAACTGCGAATGCTGTTCGTCTTGTCTTGAAATATCTTAGACCACTTGACACTCATAGCTGCCGATTCACGGTCACTTAGCACCAAGCTAGTTATCACCCGTCTCAAAAAACAGCTTACCAGTAGCATTTGCTGTTGTTGTCCAGTAGTTTATCAACCATGTGCTCCACTCGAACAAACCAACTGGGAACGGCCTTGTAGATCAGGGGCGTGTCAGACCTAATGGTAAATAAAACACATTAGATAAAACATATTGATATCAAAGAAAGTTAAGAAAAAATAATATTCCAAAGAATTGATGGAAATTACATTTCTAAGACAAATCGTAATTCATGAAGCAAATCCTGTGTTTTAAAGTTGGACGTTAACGATTGCTATTTACTTATGCATATTGTGTATTTTGTTTGTCCTGCTGATATGCTGTATTGACCGTTGAACAGAAACTGGGCTGGTTCAGTGGCAGTGTTTTTTAGCCACGCTACCAGCATGACTCCAGGAATGTCGCTCGGCCAGGCAGTCCACCACTTAGCTTTTTACCTCAGACTGAAATATCTGAACTATTGGTCATTCATGGTGCAGAGAGACTTCATTTCTAATGAGTTTGATGACCCCCTTTCCTTTCATCTAGCGCCATCATCAGGTCAAAATTTAAATGTGTCCAAATATCTGCAAAACCAACAACATTTCCATCAGTCTCAGTGAACCTGACAGACATACCAGAATGGCAGTGGACTGAGAAAAAGCTGTTCTTTCTCAACCTCAGAAAAACAGCGGAAAATATCATCCAAGTCAAATTAAAATGAAATATATTGTTCTGAATGTACATGTGGTCAGAAAGTAAAAATTAATGTGAAATCTCAATCTCACTTTTTACTAATATAATTATGTTAGCTTGTTTGACACCTTGCTGCCTAACATAGTTCAACATTTTCATTTCCACCACCATTTTGCATTTAAGGAATATTCTTTTCAAGTTTAGTCTAAAGCATAGCTCCCTCCACTATTTCTGCTGTCTTGTCTCCAATGTATGCGTATGTGGTTCCTCAACCAATCAGCGCGCAGCTCATCTAAATATTCATGAGCATACCATATTTGGAAGAAAAGCTCTCGTTCCAAATAGGGCCAAAACACAGGGATGCATAAGGGCCCTTAAAATAGCAACCGGGCAATATTCAGCCCAATCAATGTTACATATCCTATTAGGAGAGCTTAAGGAACAGTGTGAAATACCCTATATAATCATTCTATCACCCCTTTAAGGGAGTTGTAAGGAGTCACTTTAAGGCTGCGTTCAGGCAGGGAAACAGCGATATGCCACAGGGTTGTGTTGCGGGGGGAGTGACAACGAAACGGCCCATTTGTTTGGCATCCTGTTGTGTTCTTTAACCCTCCAATGTAGCACAAGTAGACTTTATATTTCACAGCTACTGTTTTCCGTCAGATCGTTTTGAGATCACAACGTTTCCGACCAAACTTGAAGGCATCTTCACAGAGAAAGAGAGAAAGAAAAGAGACGAGGAAGACAGAGTTTGACTGTGCTTTGTTGTTTCAGCTTTTACCCAAACTCCTGGACAGTTCAGGGCTTTTCTTTTGGGTTTTAAAACTTTCTTGTGGCAGCGATACGATAACAATGTTTGTCTCACCTCCAGCAGAAGGGGTAATTATGTTTGAAAGTGCTGGCATTGACAAGGCGACCCTTCTCCTTCAGCCACTTGATGATATTCTTGTCGGCATCCTATAAAAAAAAAAAAAAAAACACCATAACAAAAGACATGATTTACAAAATGCAGCTTTAAAGAGTAACGTAAAACCAGGCTGAAAAGTGGCGTTTTACGGTTCTCTGTGGTTAAAGTTCCCATGCGGTTGGGTGTGGTCAGAAGTGTGCAGTGTTGCACCGGTTACTATACCCAGCTGTGATGTCATAGTGTACTGAAACACCCTTGAGTACACATGTACATCATTGCTGCAAGGTGAGAAGTTAAAGCAAGGGAGGTCAGTCAGGAAAAACAAGATGTTAAGTTGTTTAAACATGTCAAATCTTCTTTTTATCATCTTTTTCATATAATATTGATATCATATACATTCTGCCATACAAATGTAAACAGTATTTAAAACTGCAGTGAAAAAAAAATAAAGGGATGACCACCATTTTCTGCATCTCAGAAATGAACAGAATTTTTAAGTGCTTAATTTAAAAACACTATAAAATTGTTAAACATTTGTCCTTTATATATTGTTTTGTAAAACTCTTCAAATCAAGAAAATCGTGTATATTCATAATGTGCAGTAGCACAAATACAGCTAAACTACTAGTATTAGACAATATTATCTTGTATCTTATTGTATTTATTTATATATATATATATATATATATATATATATATATATATATATATATATATATATATATAGCGCATTTATATTTACATTATATGTAAAGATTTATTTAAATTTATTGTATTATATATATTATCATATTCAGTACAGACCAGTGGTTCCCTTGTACAAGAGCAACTTATAAAAAGATGTTTACTAAGCAATTTTCAGTATTTTTACTCTATCGACTGTATTTAAGAGAGGTACATAGTGAAACCATACCATTGTAAAACTACTGCAGCACTGGCAGTTTGTTTCCACAGCTATGGCTAGAGCTTACAAAAAGAAAAGAAAATTCTGTATTACTAGGTAATATTATTTTCTCCTTCAGGTAGGTAAGCACTTGGATCCTCAAATGCACCATGGCTTTATGCTTTCCTCATTCAGGTATGATAAATACCACCAGAAAGGTAGGGAGAAATTGTCCGCTTTGGCATCTGGCTCCTTGTTTACGGCAAACAATCTAATATGCAATCAGCCCTGTGCCTTATTACGCACAGCGCAATTCACAGGAAGCTCATAAATATGACTTTTCAGCAATGTGTTTGGCAGACTGTTGGTCGTGACCTCTTTTTAGAGAGAGAGGTTTTAAAAGTTCCTCAGCCAGGAGTACATTTTGTTATGCCCAGACCAAGGCTCATTAAAACATGAAAGAACACCTGTGATGTGGAGATTCATTGGAACTTCGCCCGCAACCAAATGAGAAAATTTCACCAGCTGGCCAATTTAGTATAAACAAGGGTTATTCAATATAATTACTCACACATATTTGTGAGTGCATAGCATAATTACACAGCAATGTTTCCAGATCCAAACAGTTTCTTAATTTGAACCACCCCAGCTAAACCACCAGACCCAGCCTGCCTAGCAACCGAAGGCTGGATTCACACAGCAATTGTATGCCTTATTGGCACATTATTATATACAGGGTAAAGCAAAATACTAAAATTATTATTATCTACTGGGCCTGACTCAGAAAAAAACTTTTTTGCTTTTCAGTACATTTATTGTTTTGTAGGGTATAATAAGGGTAGGAGAAGGTAAAGAGAGACATAGATAGAGAGTAGACGGAGAAGAGGCAAAGTAGACCAGTAAGTAAAGACACATCATTAAAGAGTACAACAGGCAAATCACAAGTGTAAAGAAAATCATCAATGCATTCTTTTGTATGCACTCACTTCAATCTTTATTAAGTAACAGTTGGTCAACATTAGAATAAATGGTCAATGGTTGTGTCTTGTCAAAACATTTGGAATAATCAGGGGGTACTGTAAAGACCAAGCAAAGCTCGGATGATATCGGTTCTGCTGTGTTTAGGTTGAGATGTGACACATCACTGCAGGACAAAGGTGTTTTTTGTAAAGGGGTGTAATGGGATCCTAAAGTTGGATCAAGAGAAACAGTGGCTGCAAAAAGTGAGCAGATGTAGCAAAGGAAATTGACACAAATGGTGAAAGATGTAGTGGAGTTGATTTGGCAAAAAAGGGATGGTGAATTCTGCAAGGGTGTTGTAGGAAAAGGAGTAAAGGAAAAGAAGTTAACTAAGGAGACCTAAGGCCCACAAAAAGGAACCAGGGGGTACTGCTGGTAGAGCTGGTTAGGAAAGGAGGAGGACAGGGTTGTTTTGAGAAAGTGATGTAAGATTGGAAGTACAAACGACTGGGAGAAATAGGGAGGCAAGCAGACACTGTAAGCAAAGACGTAAGGATGATGAGGTCAGGGTGTGGCAAGGTAAGCAATAGGTTAAGAAGGGCTGAGTATCAAACCTCAATACTTGTGTAACACAGAGTGTCCCTTACTGTCGAGTACAGAAGGCTGGCATCAAACGTTTGGTCAGATTTGTAATCTTGTTTACTTATTTATTTGATCAGACACTTCCTGATTAGAATCCAAATTTTGGAGGGAATGAATGCCTTCAAGCCAGCATTTCACAAGAGTAGGCATGCGTTTTCCCCTCAGTTTATTACAATTTTAGAATATTATACTTATATACCGTGTTTAGACATTTTAAATTTTATATCATTATCCCCGTTTGTTAATTGAAAAAAAAGTTTTGTAGATAAAACATATTTCTCAAAGTCAGCTTCATTTTAGCATCTGTACTGAAACTCAGGTGTCAAACCGGCACTGGTATCGAAACATTCCAAACAATACCCAGCCCCTTAGAGTAAGAAGAGTAAAGGGGAAGAATCGGGTGAGATAGGGAAGAATTCTCCACAATGCTCTGCTGGTCTTCTCTGTGGCGGCTTTGGACCCTCCTCTCATCCTGGATATTTAGACATCTTTGGCAATTCCAAGCCTATTCTCCTCTCCCTCCAGCAGCTTCCTGTAAGTGGCGATCTCCGCATCCAGCTTGAGCTTAATGTGCAGCAGTTCCTGGTAGTCTTGGAGATACTTGGTCATCTCTAATTTGGTTTCGCAGAGCTGGGCCTCCAACTGAGCAATGACACCCTCGAGGGTCCCCACCTTATCCATGTGGGACATCTCCATGTCCTCCAGCTGTTGCTCCAGGGCTGCGTTGCGAGCCCTCATCCCATCAATCTGGTTCTGCAGCTCTGTCACTTGGTTGTGGAAGGTCGTGATCTCGTCTTTCATGGTTTTCATTTGCTCTTCGTGTTTGCCAGCATGCTCCTTGAGGGTGTCAAACTTGCTCTTGTACCACTTCTCAGCTTCCTGGACGTTGCGGGCAGCGACCGATTCTATCTCTGCACGCATGTTGCGCAGATAAGCAGCCAGGTCAGGCCGATCGCCATCCAGCTCCGCGGTAATCTTTGAGTCCTCGATCTGCTTCATGAGGTCAGCCACCTCTTCATCATGCAGCTTCTTGAGGAACTCTATCTCGGCCACTAGTTGCTCTATACGCTTCTCCAGCTCAGCCTTCTGCAGAGTGGCACTGTCGACATCCTGGCGAAACTCACTCAGGATCATCTCCGCCTCTTCTTTGAGTGCTAGCTCCTCCTCCAGCTTTAGTCTCCAAACTTCAACCTCTTCTTCAATGTAGCCTCGTTCAATATCAGCTACTCCCTTCTCATTAGTCAGGGCCTCAATCAGCTCCCGCACCTCTTTAAACTTGAGCTCATATTCTTCTCCGATGCCTGTGGGGCCTCCCTTGTAGCGGCCCTGCAGTGCAGCTAGCTCAGCTTGAAGAGCGGCATTTCTCTGCTCTAGTGCCTGGACCTTCTCGATGTATCCTGCAAACTTGACGTTGAGTTCCTGCATCTCCTCTTTCTCGTTGGCATGTTGCTGGTGGATCTCTGTGCCCAACTCAACAGCAGTGCTGCGATAACCGGAGCGCCCACGGCTGTCATAGGAGGATCCACGGCACCGGGAAGGTGACGGGCTCTGAACCCTTACTCTGCCGCTGGAGCCGCTAACCTGCAGGCTCTTCTGGGTGTAAGATGCAGCTCTCATGTTGTGTAAAATACTGGGTTTGTTTTTTAGTTTACAGGAACAGCTGCTCTCTCGGCTTCTCTTTGTGTGTAGCCCACTTCGCGACTGACGCTCCCTCAGATCACCTCCGAGTTTTTATGCGGCAATGAAGAATGTCTCAGACAGCCATGAAACTCACGCTTGGTTTTAACATATTTCAAAAGTGGATTATGACAGACTTTCAGAGAACTGTGGCTGCATGCTCTTTATTAGCTAACGCTGTACTGTTACTGACCAAGCGGGTCAAGTCCACTCCCTGGCATTTGAGCTAGGATGTGAAATAGTGATCCGATCATGTTTGACTGCTATTTTTCACTCACTATCCACTAAGGATGGTAATACAGTTGGGTGTGCCAGGGAGGGCACCCAGTACACTGGTAAACAGTGAAAATGTGCTTTGGCAGCAGGTTTTCCTACACAACTTTGTGAAACTGCTCTGACGCTGATTCCTTTTACTCTCGGCACATCAACGTCAATTGACAACGTTAAAGTCATGCACCTAAAGAAATAATTTAAAATTACATTTGGAAAACATGATGAAAATGTCATATTCTCATCTCAGTTATATTATAAAAAGCATTAAACCTATGACCAAAATTAAAGGGCACGTTTCAGTGCAACTGTTCAGAATGAAAGGGGAAATAAATCCTTATAGAAAGATGTATTATCCAGAGATATAAACAGAGGAAATGGAGAGGAATAGGAGATTGAGTGCTCAGAAAGCGGTAAATGAAATGCTGAATGAAACCAGCTATCAACATCGTTGAGAGTTTTTATATTGTGTATCAGCGGCTCTTACCACGGGTGGAAACCCAAAATGTCTGCTAACCTAATCTACATGTAAATGTCTAATGTGTCACTCACTTTGACGTACTGTCCCGCAAAGTCAGTGACCTCTGAAGTGAAGCAGCCCGAGGCGTCCACAGGGCAGATAGGAGCCTGGTCCCTCTGGATGATCTTGTATTCGGTGCACACCCTGTGATCATCCTACAGAGGGAATAATACAGTTTAAAAGGTTTAGTGAAAAAAAAATGGTCATCTGTGATAATAAACTTAATACCTTTGGGGTTGTTGGACAAAACAAGCAGTTAAACATCTCAGCTTGGTCTTTAATAAATCATGGACATTTTTGATCATTTTCTGGCATTTTACAGATCTAAACAATTCATCAATTGAGAAAATAATTATCTGGTTAATTAATAATGAAAATAACTGTTAGTTGCAGCCCTAATTATATTATAACAAAGTCATGTACAGTAGCCATTTACTATATACTGAGTTTGTAAGTAATTGAGCTACATTATCTTGAGACAGTGACCATTTATTTCAAGCTGTCGATCAAAATAAGTAATTGTCTAACCCCTTCGGCAGCCCGTTTCCCTTGTTTAAAGATAGGTTATGACTCCACATTCATTGCTGGGCTGGATACTTTTTGCAGTGTTGAAAGAAGCACTACTGGCATGTGACAGCTATGCATGAAAGATTGGAGTACTGTCCAGCAGCTGTAAATGTATTTTGTATTCAAACACCCTGTCAAGATCCAAGATGGATGGTTCACAGGGTCATTTCACATCCAGTCATAACAACATAAAATTTGAAAAATGTATTTTGGCAGCACATTTCTTCTCACTATATCTTCAGAGGAAATGCATTTGTGTTCATATCAATGTAAATGTGATCACTAAATAACAAAACTGTTACCAAATAAAAAACACAAACATTTAAATGAAAATGTATGTGGGATGTTTATGTGAAAAGGTTTATTTTACAGCCCCATAGGGCGTGAGCTGCAGTGAAATAGGCACAGAGTGCAGAAGAGGAAGCTAAGAAAGAGAGAAAGTGTGTGTATCCGCAGCTGGCTACAGCCACCGGGGCATCCATCTGCCCTTGACAAGGGCATTTAACCTATTAGCAATGATCCAATACATCTGATGGCACTGTAGGAATACGTTGATACTGTAGCAGGCAATACAAATATTTCCTAACATTTTTGAATAAGCATACACATCAATATGAAATGAGTCCACAAAATGATAAGGAATCAAGATGGAGGGTATGGAAAGACATAACTCTTAATTAAACATTTTCCCCAGACAGGGTCATAGAGCTCAAGACCATTGGGTCCTGATTAGTCTTGATGAAATGCGTTGGCCTTGAGCTCAAGTGGTGAAACACCAAATGTATAAATAATTAATAATATTATTTATTGTTATTATTATTAATCATTTATTAGGGTCAAGTACAAATCTTGTTTCGGGTGAAGTTTAGTCCTACACTTGTGTTGGCTAAAGGCACTCAACGCAGTGCAACTGGAGAAAGCAAGCAAATCGACCACTTTAACAACAACAAAAAACTCTGCTAATTCAGAAAACATAAGGAAATAGAGAAATAGAACATAATGGAATTGTATATCGGTAGAGGCAATGCTTCTATAGGGACACGGACAACTAAACAGGTCTGGATACACGTTTTTTTTTTAATCATGGCATCGAACCATCCATCCACAGAGTTACACCTGACAAAAGCTGACCTTGTTTTCCTCCAGAGTGTGCTCCATATGAGCATCTGCAAGACTGGATAACAAGCGTACTAGAAGCAACGTTTCAAAAGCGCATTTCTCAACTTCATTCCAAATCACTCGAGGAAGAGAAGTACATTGTAATTAAAAAGGGGGAGGCTGGGCGTAGTTAGCCTGACAAGAGACAGGTGGAGCCTCGTGACAGTGACAGAAGGGAGCAGGATCAACGGCAAAGACTGCACACAGTACATGCAGCCACCACAGTACATTGTATATCTGTGCAATTCTGAATTTTGAATAGGCATAGTGATTTATATCTTACATCCGGTTAATCTTGTCTTATAAGTCTTGGTCGGTATGGGTCTTGATTGAGAGTCTTGACCACCAGGCTTATGCCTAAGACTCTGATAAACTGCCAAAGTACATCCATTATACATTAGTATCTGACTGATCTGGAAATGTATCACTAATATATATATATATATATATATATATATATACAGTGGGGGAAATAAGTATTTGACCCCTTGCTGATTTTGCAGGTTTGCCCACTTACAAAGAATGCAAAAATCTACAATTTTAATCACATGTACATTCTAACAGTGAAAGACAGAATCCCAAAGAAAATTCCAGAAAATCACATCATATGAATTTATTAAAATTGATAACCATCTGATGAGGAAAAACAAGTATTTGACCCCCTGGACAAACAGCAAGTATTCTGGCTCCTACAAGCCAGTTAGTCTTTCTTTAAGACACAGCCCCAATCCGAACCAATTATCTACATCAAATACACCTGCCTCACCTCGTTACCTGTATAAAAGACACCTGTCAACACCCAAACAACCAGCATCCAGCATCCAACATCACCACCATGGGCAAGACCAAAGAGCTTTCTACGGACATCAGGGACAAGATTGTTGATCTGCACAAGGCTGGGATGGGCTACAAGAGAATCGGAAAGCAACTTGGAGAGAAAAGATCAACTGTCGGTGCAGTTATCAGGAAATGGAAGAAGCACCACACCACCGCCAACCTCCCTCGGTCTGGACCTCCACACAAGATCTTGCCTCGTGGGGTGTCCCTGATCATGCGAACGGTGAGGAATCATCCCAAAACCACAAGGGGGGAACTGATGAATCAACTGAAGGCAGCTGGGACCACAGTTACAAAAAAAGCGGTTGGTAACACACCACGCCGTCATGGATTGAAATCCTGCAGCGCACGCAAGGTCCCCCTGCTCAAGAAGAAACATGTACAGGCCCGCATGAAGTTCGCCATTCACCACCTGGACGACTCAGAAGAGGCCTGGAAGAAGGTGATGTGGTCAGATGAGACCAAAATAGAACTTTTGGCCTCAACTCAACTCGTCGTGTTTGGAGGGCAAAGAACACAGAGTACAACCCAAAGAACACCATCCCCACCGTCAAGCATGGTGGTGGCAACATCATGCTTTGGGGGTGCTTTTCAGCCAAGGGGACGGGACAACTCCATCGTATTGAGGGGAGGATGGACGGGGCCATGTATCGTGGAATTCTGGACCGACATCTCCTTCCCTCAGTGAGAGAGCTGAAGATGGGTCGAGGATGGGTGTTTCAGCACGACAACGACCCTAAGCACACCGCCAAAGCAACAAAAGAGTGGCTGAAGAAGAAGCACATCAAGGTTCTGGAGTGGCCTAGCCAGTCTCCAGACCTGAATCGATTGAAAATCTTTGGAAGGAGCTTAAAATTGAGTTGCCAGGCGACAACCTCGGAACCTGAATGATTTGGAGGCTGTCTGCAGGGAGGGTGGGCCAACATCCCTGCGAAATGTGCACAAACCTTGTCACCAACTATAAAAACCGTTTGACATCTGTGCTGGCCAATAATGGCTTTTCTACAAAATATTTAACATGCTGTTTGTCCAGGGGGTCAAATACTTGTTTTTCCTCATCAGATGGTTATCAATTTTAATAAATTCATATGATGTGATTTTCTGGAATTTTCTTTGGGATTCTGTCTTTCACTGTTAGAATGTACATATGATTAAAATTGTAGATTTTTGCATTCTTTGTAAGTGGGCAAACCTGCAAAATCAGCAAGGGGTCAAATACTTATTTCCCCACTGTGTATATATATATATATATATATATATATATATATATATATATATATATATATATATATATATATATATATATATATATATATATATATATCTCACTTGTAAGTAGTTGATAATCCTCGACTTCAGTTAGCAGTTTTTATATCTTGCTATTATACACTTTATAGTACTTTTGGTGAACTACAGTAGTGAAACAATTAGTCAATTGACTGGTTATATACTAATAAAAGGATCATTTATCAAGTAATAATTGCTAACCTATTGCTAGTCTGTGCTTTTAAAATTTGCCGTTTCAAATCAGTGTCTTTGGTCACAAAATGAATTGCGGTGGGCAATTTTTATTTTTTTGTGACATTTTATAAACCAAAAGATTAATCTCTTGATAAAAAAACAAATAAAAAATATGCACAAAGCAGGAGAACAGTGAAAGACCACTCACAGCTCCAAAGTAAGGTGCCTGGTGGACTACTCCTGTGCCCTCTTCCTCCTTGACGTAGTTATCCATCACCACCTGGAACGCTCCTTGCTCCCCACACTGAAGATAAACAAAGAGGAGGAGAATTAGATAAAGGAGGGATAGTGGTGTGAAGAAGCAAAAGAAATAGAGCCACAGATAGTGATAGACAGAGAGAGATTAAGAGACAGATTTTGAGAATGTAAACTGAGATGCCAATTTGTAGTCAGACAGATAATTTAGGTGAGACATAGGTCGGTCTACATTTTGTGGCAAACAATACGTAAGCCAGTGAAACGGCCAGGAACAAGAACAAAGACTACTAACCTTGGTAAAGTACTGGAAAAGAGGCTTGTATTTTTTCCCTTTCAGCGTCTTGCCGGGAAATCTAAAAAACACATAAAAAGTCCCTGTTTCAATATCTGTAATTCACCTTCATCAAATTTACTCATATTTGTCTAAACAGTATCCTCTGACTGTTCAGTTGTTGATACTACCCAACCCTCAGATTGCTGAAAGGTTGTTGCAGCCCGACAGAAAGACTGTCAACACTACTAAGGGCTGAGTCTTACAGTCTAAAGCCACGCTACATTGGTGCTATTCGCTAAATGTGATGTCGGCATGCTAACATGCTAACAATGACGATGACAGTGACGTGAACCGATCTATTCTGGGGTAAGGGAAAACGCTCTGGTTTGTTTGCATTTCTTTAAGTAGGGCTAACAAAAATAACGGCATAATAATGAATTTCTTTGACGTGCGATTAACGTACATGTGTTTTGTAATTTGGGCCTTGGGCCTCCTTGAGCAGAAATGGATAAACAAAAGGGTCTTTTAAATGGCAAATTCAGTTTCAAAGCCCTTCTAGATTGTTCTCTCAACAAGACTAATGCTATTTGCATGTGCTATTGATTTTTATTGAGTTACCACTGGAGTACACCAAGTCTCAAATACCACTTGCTGGCCAAGCATACAGCCAAAGGCAGGCCATGCTGGATAGTTTGCAACAGAGACACCTGGACAACTCTATATAGGGTCGTGTATACTTACTTGTCCAGGATAGTGTACTCGCTCTCTGACTTAAACAGAGCTCCAAGCCTGGCTTCCATCAAAATGTAGGTCTTCTCTGTGGCGTTTTCTGAGAGATGAACAGAAAAACACAGGTGAATGACTCATCCCAAGGCTCCTTATATTAAATCCTGTATCGCTACCTACTACTCTTTTAACAACACATCCCATTTCAGGACACAAACAGTAAGAACAATGAGATTAAAGAGCACTGACGTGACATAAAAATAGTATAAATCTCGTCCCATTGAGTGTGTCATTTTTAAAATCAGCAAAAAATGTTAGAAATTAAGAGCCTGACTGAAATAAGCTTTTCAATTTTAGAAGGGAAGCACCAATCCAATACTATATGTAACTTATTAACTTACTTGTATTCTACTACTTAATTGTTTGTTTTTATTCCTTGTCATTTGAATATTCATTGTTTCATAAAGCATAAAAGAGAGAAAGTAGGTTACAAACAAAAGACAAAGATATAAACCGTACATCCACAGACACGAGGCCAAAGAAACTGTCAGGGGACAGTAATGGCTATTGGGGTGCTGTGGGTGGTGGCGTTGCTGAATGAATAAAAACAACATTGATTTACACATCACACATGCCGAGGGTGTCCAAACACTTAACTGTGTGACCACTAGCACAATCGTGGTTAAGTGCACATTTTGAAAATAAATAAAAACAACATTGATTTACACATCACACAACTATTTAGCAACAGTTTTTAACAGTTGAAAATGGGGGCAGGGTTGCGCGACTTTGGCTACATTGAACTGCTACTTTGCGGACCATTACCGGAGCGTATGTGCAGCGGAATGTATGTTGTAACTGCCTACAGCAGCTACGCACACACGGGTGGAGTAGGATTGTGGGAGTCACAGGCGAGATGGAGAGCTTTGCTCTGGGATTGTTGTCGTTTCGGTTTTTGGAGCTGGCACAGCGCTGTGAAAATGTCAATCTACTGTCAGCTGTTATCGGAGGAGGCAGGTGAGGAAAACAAGAAATAAAACCAGAAGCTATCAAAATGAAACATTTCCTGTATATCAGTAGTTTAATTTAAAATAAATAATTACACTTTATGATCCATTTCTGTGTAAAAGGGCCGCACACACCTCGCGTAAAAAATATAAATAGAAGACTGTCCTATTTTTGCGCTTGTAGAGCGGATCTCCGCCAAGCAGACACACTACTTACGCTGCTCTCGTACCCGGTGTAGCCAGTTTCATTGGTTATAATGAAAGCGGAGTGTTGGAACGTCCGCTCTGCATACAATGCAATGTAGCCAGCCCGTAGGTAAAATGAATTGAACTTTTAAAAGGCGAGGAAAGAGAAGCGAATTGCCTGGATGTGTGAAAACAGCTTTATCTCGTGCATCCGTTTTTTCTTTTTTTTGTGTATTTTTTAGCATAATTATATAATTTTGTCATTCTTTCAGGGGGGGGCGGGGGGTAATGGTAACATTAATGGTAGGGGAAACACTGGGACTTATTGAAAAGTTGCCACCAAAATGTAGGATAACATTTTAGAAAAGTGAACGCTTCTGGAAACCTGGCCAAATGGAGATTTTAGGAAAAATAAGAGAAGTTGAGAACAACAAGGACAACAGTTGTGAAGAGGGCAAAAACCAAACGGCCTGAGACAGTGAGACACAAAAAGAGAGAGAAGGGGGCAGCATCAATAAAATATGTTTCTTCCCCTCAGTGGTGTGACAAATGATTGCACAGCTCAGACCTGCTGCTGCTGACAGCCCTCAACTCAAACAGCAACAAAGGCAGCGAGGGAAAGAGACAGACCCAAAAAGAGACAGAAAATAAGAACAACGAAGGACAAAAACAGGTGGATGTGGAGCCAAAGAGAGCGATAAGAAAATGAGGGGGGGAAAAGGCAATAAAGATGGAGCAAGAGAGAGGATGGGAGATAAAAAAAGAACGACTGAGCTGATACAAAAAAACATTCATTGGTATTCCAAGGCAGTCTCCCATGCAGCAGAGCACAGGCGGTGCAGTTAGGACGACAGACTGTGCTTCAACAGTGCCCCCTGCAGGATCAAAGAGGCCATGACACACTGGTATGAATCTAGGTCATCCTTTTAAAAATCCACCAGTTTATCTCACAGGGAACCAAAAACTAAAGCACGAGGGTTACAGAAAAGCACTAGCCACCTCTCTGGAGTATTTTGTTGGTTTTCTTTTTATATTTGAACAAGGACACTTTTTCAAGCAACCTGATTTCAGGCACATCCACATTTCTCAGGTCTAAAAAAAATCACACACAAATGTAGACAACTTTGAAAATAAATTACAAAATCAATAACGGCTGAATTTTATTTAGCTGCTTCAGTTTCAGGGTCCTGGTGTTGTGCCACTGTTATTTCTTACGAAATTAGCTGATAAATTAGTTATACATATTGGGTTAAAATTGATGAGTATTTTCTTTTTTGATTAGTTTTTAAAAAATGAAGTTTTATGCTCTGTGTATCTGAGTCTCAACTTTTCAAAGCCCGAAAAGACATCTTAAAAATCTCTTATTTGATAAGGCCAAAAAGTCAAGATATCCAATTTACATTGATATGAAACTTAGAGAAAAAAGAAAAAAGCAGGTGTTCATATTTGAGGACGTGAAACCTGCAAATGTTTTCTCAAAAACTGATTTAAACAGTTAATTGAATACCTAAATTGTCATACATCAATTATTTGTCAATTAGCTAATAAACCCATCACTTTAGCTAACTAACTATAATACACTCAGTGACCAGTTTATTAGGCACACCTCGCTAAAACCGGATGTAGGCTAATACAACTAGGGCTGCAAAACATTATGTCCATTATCAATAAACGGATTAATTGTTTTGTCTAGATTATAGTTTAAATGCCCATTATAATTTCCCACTGGCTTAAGTCACATCTTCAAACTTCTGTTTTGCCCTTCCAATCATTGCAGCTCTGAATACAACGTCCCTGTAAAAAGATGATTTAAAATGAATGGTGGTGGTCAAAATATTAGAAATACCCTCACTATAACAGTACAATTTAAAAGGACCACAAACTACGGCTTTCAAAATGACCATAAAGTTGAATCAAAACCTCTCTAAAACTGATTCAATATGAACATTATAACTTTATGAGGGTAGGATTTAATGCAGGGCTGTTGTATTAGACTGCATTAGTTTTAGCTAGGTGTACCTGATAAACTGGCACCTGTGTGTCTATATGTATATATACACTATTGTGTCTATTGTATATATATTATTGTGTTTATTGTATACAGTTTATATTATTGGTCTGACAGCAGTGTAGTCTTGAAGCAGAAATACTTGATAAAAAGGCACCTTCTTAACATTCTTAAAATTAAAAAAACCTAATATCGTAAATAATATATATAGTTTTGTTAAATTTGCTTTAGAATTAAATATGGATGTTGTCTCAAGTTGTGTATTAAAGTCCTTTCAATTTGAGAAAGATATCAATTTTCAGGTTAAATTTGGATCACATTTGTGCCTTTACAAACGATCGATTTGAGATGGTGCCATTAGGACGTCTCCAATACAAATTGCAAAAACACTTGTAAGTGCAACCTGTTATATGGAAATCATTAGCAAAGTTATTACACAACTATATTTAATTGTCTTTTGTTTAAATCTGACAGGGCCATTTTACGTGGGCGAGTCTTCATGCACTTGGAGGACAGATAATGTTTTTAATGTGCCCTCATCAGTTATGTGTAAGCATCAAGTTACTGCTCATGAATGTGAAGCGTCTGGTTAGATGTAGATAAAAACAAAGTCCCTGTCACTGAGAGACTCTTGTCATATAACAAAAATAAATTCTCATTTCATCAGCTAAGACTCAGCTAAGCCAAAGGCTAGAAACTCCAACACATTATGGTACAGAAATCCCTTCCTCTGGGTGCAAATTTGCCAAGGCAGCACTCCCTCTCTGTTAATTAGTTTTTGTTTGTTCTTTCTGAGTAAAAACACCCATCAGCTGATACCGTGGTCCAGAACAATCAACCCACAAGGGAAACAAGATTTTCAGCCAGAAAACTTGGCCTTCGGCTACAGCATTTAAGCAACATCGTTCAACAAAACTAACAATCCTGTCAATTCAAGTAATCCACAACACAAACAACTTTGAAGGCAGGATAAGAGAGCAGATATGTCCTCTTTTTTTTTTTTTTTTTTTCTTCTACAATGACTTGAAGAAAGTACAGACGACAGCAACAGAATAATGGTGTTTCTTCACAACAATCAGAAAGTATCCTGACCACAGGATAACACACTGGGAGCAGATTCTATTTGTACAAAAACATTTCAGACTAGGGCTGGGCATTAGGGAGAAAATCAGATATCACGATATTCTTGACCAAATACCTGGATATCAATATTGTGGCGATATTCTAGGGTTGACAATTGGTGCTTTAACAAAATATCTTCACACTTAGATTTTAGATAAATAATCATCAGTAATATGGACATAATGTCTAAGTGGGAAAAAGGCAAATTATAGAACAGCTGGAACAGTCTGGTAAGTTCAGAAAAGTACATCACTTTACTATGATGCAGTATGTCATGTCACGGTATTGCGATATCCAAAATCTAAGACAATATCGATATAATATTGATATATTGCCCAGCCCTATTTCAGACCAACAAGTTCCGCAGAGAAACATTCTGTACCAATCAGCACATCAACATCATCATTTGTTTTTTATGTCGGCACGAGTGACCAAACCCTAATTTTCAAAAACCTACGCCGTGGCACAATTTCATACTACACACCAGTTCTAAGCAGGTTTTGAGTGTGTAGTGTCTTCACAGTGGAAAAGTGACAAAATAAATATTCTCAAAACAGTTAACATGTATACTTAAAAAAAACTTGATCTTTAAGGGTCCCATTGACGGACACTTTCTTCACTCAATCAAATAATTCTAACTAACTGGGGATGGTGGTGAAATAGCTCCAGCAACACGTCAAAAACAAAAAAAATGAAATCACAGTTTGATTGACATCTAAAGGCCCGGACGCATAGAGCCGATAATTGGCCGTTGGACAGTCTGGCGAGGTCAGTGAGTCGAGTCTGTTCGGTGTGTTCCATGCCTTCGGCCTTCATTTTGGCCGATTTGACATGTAGAATCGGCGGGGCGGGCACTGCTGGCAGTCGGACTCAAATGACCCATCTGATTGGTAGAGTGTTAACCCAGAAACGGGGAGCGGAATGAGCGTGACTAGAGTCTCTCAAAATCTGATGAAAATCTTTTAAATTGACCTTTGTTGATCTGAAATGAAGACAGATTCAGCAACTGCATCGCCTATTTCTCGCTTAAAATGTTTTCAGAAACACGTTTCGGTGAACTATTTTAGTACAATATGAGATCGTATTCTGAACAAGCTGCCATGACAGTCTGGCTTTGAATTTCCGGAGTAACGACCCACGTGACGCGTTCGTCCAAAGCTGCTGGTTTTAATTTTTGGGCGACAATACAGATTAGCGATGCCTGCTGTTATGGATAGTGCTGGGCATCGTTCAAAATCTTTCGATCCGGTGCCAATTTCGACACCTCAGTTTCGATGCGGGTTCCTAACAATACTTTTTTCGATACCATAGGTTTTAAAATCCATTTCAACATCAACAAAAATACATTAAACACAAAGCTTTTATTTTCCACCTCAATTGTGAATCAAAACAGTTATCAAAATTAAAAAATTCTGGTAAAACTGCTCACTCAGAGTAACATTAATAAAGTTGCCTTGCCTTACAAGCTCAGCCTGTCAGTCAGTCATCAGGGCAGAGAAACCACTGATGTGCCTGCTTGTCTAGAGGAAGTGTAACGTCAACAGCACCGCGACCGCTTTCGCCTTGCCATTAATATCATCATTAATATCATCATTAATATCATATCGCAGCAAACACTGTCTGTGTGAAGCTTTGAAACTGTAACCACACTTCAAACCACTTTATCGGCATTGTCGTGACTTCAACAAAACTGCAGACAGTTTACTCCGTCCGCACCTCTCTGTGTGTGTGTGTGTGTGTGTGTGTGTGTGTGTGTGTGTGTGTGTGTGTGTGTGTGTGTGTGTCAGTCGGAGCTGCACTCTGTCAATATGCAGAGAGGACAGATAAGCTTGCACTTACGCGCTCAGACGCTTTTGGAACCGAAATTTGGCACCGAAAGATAATTTTTTCTGTGCCATAAAAGTATTGACGTTCGGTACCCAGCCCTAGTTATGGAGATGTATTACGTCTCGTTTCTTTGGTGTGTTCCGAGGCACTTTTTTGACCAATTTGAGGAGACTGATCAGTCCAACTGCCTTTTCTGCCGACGTTTGGTCGTCGGCTTGTGTGTCCAGGCCTTAACTGCGCAAGCATCATCCAAAAACAGTATAGTGTAAAGATTAGTTTGTAGTATATACTGTATACAATTAGTATGGAACTGAGACACAGCACTTGTGTCAAGCTTTGTCTCTCACCTTTGACCTTGACATACAAGAACTCTGGGTTAACACAGAGGGCCAGGTTGCTTGGCAGTGTCCAGGGCGTGGTCGTCCAGGCAATCAAAGCCACATCCTCATTTCCAACCAATGGGAAGGTGACAATCACAGATGGGTCCTGAACATCCTGGAGACAAGAGCGAAACAGAGATTAAGTCAGTTCGATATTTACGTCCACACACTAACCTGTGTTACTAGTGGTGCATTAGACCACTTGAGGTGTCATGGGGGTTGTGATTTGGGCCAACCTTGTAGTTCTGGTGGGACTCAAAGTTGGACAGGGGTGTGTTGCAGGCAGTGGAGAAAGGCATGACTTTGACACCTTGGTAAACCAGACCCTTGTCGTACAGCTGTTTGAACACCCACCTGAATGAAAAGAAGACGCACACAAAATATGTGAAGAAGGAAGGAGAGACAAACTGCACACAATTGGACAGATTCAAGACACGGATTAAGTCTGATTTGTATGACATTTTTAATTATATATTGCTTTAAGTGTTTTACTCTAAGTAGATTGTTGTCATTCATTATCATGCGGGTACTCATGTGACCTAAGTGTTTAAAGCCTGGCTGAAAACTACATTTCCTTCGGGATAATCAAGTTAAAAGAACTCCTTGATGAAAAGTACTTTGTGTAATTAGCATATAATACAAATCATATATCTTTAAGCCAAAACTTGTATGTATAAGATGGTAGATTTGACTTCCATACCAGACGGTCTCCATGAACCATGGGTAGAGAGTCTTGTAATCATTCTTGAAGTCAATCCACCTTCCCATTCTCGTCACTGAAGTCTAGGAATAAAAAAGAAACATACACATAGCAAATGAAAAGCACATCATAAGTATATGTCAACATTCTGCAGGGAAACTCGTTTTAAACTTCTTCTGTTTCGTCCATTCAGTCCATATCAAGGCTCACATAAAACCTCCCAGACAAAAACACATATATTGCACATGTGAGATATATGGTGTATCCTCACTATGTTTAAGGGCCGGGACACATCAGGCCGATTATCGGCCGTGGGACAGTCTGGCGAGGTCAGTGACTCAAATCTGTTCGGTGTCTCCTGTGCCGTCGTCCGTCTGGGGGGCTGTTGGCGTTCATTTTGGCCGACCTGACATGTTCGGTCGGCGGCAGGGCCGTCGGGACTAACCCGGAAATGACGAGCAGAATGAGGTGACTACAGTCTCTCAAAATCTGATGAAAATCTTTTAAACTGACCTTTGTTGAGCTGAAATGAAGACAGATTCAGCAACTGCACGGCCTATTTCTCGCTTAAAATGTTTTCAGAAACATGTTTCAGTGAACTATTTTAGTACAATATGAGATGGTATTCTGAACGGCCGCCATGACAGTCCAGGTCTGAATTTCCGGAGAAAACAAACCCATGTGACGCGTTCGTCCAATCAGCTGCCGGTTTTCATTTCTTGGGCGACATTACAGATTAGCGCCGCCTGCTGTTATAGAGACGTATTACGTCTCATCTCCTCTCGTCTTTTTGGTCTGTTCTATGGCAGTTTGTTGGACCTCGGGGACGCGACTGATCATATCGACGGGGTTTTCTGTCAACGGTCGCCCGTCGGCTATATGTGTCTACACCTTTAGAGCAGGTTCAATGCACTGTTTGCACTTTATTTTGATTGATACATGAAATGAAAAACCCAACTTTTCTCAGAAGTATGGTTACAAAGTTCTCACATATTGATCTTTCCTGTATGCTCACCTCCCACTCGGTGGAGTATCTCATGACAATGTTTCTGCACTGCTTGTTGTACTCGGCAATGCCCATCTTGGCCACATCTTCAGGCCCTTTGATCCCCAAAGTCTTATCAATCTCATACTCCTATAAAGAAAGAACATGGGGAGAAATAAATAAGGATAAATCTGTAAATCTAGGCAGAACTTAACAATATTGAAGAGGACAGATTCCTACCACAGGGAGGCCATGACAGTCCCAGCCAAAGCGCCGGTCCACATGGAAGCCGCTCTGGTGAGCGAAGCGAGTAACAACGTCCTTGATGGTGCCGGCCAGGATGTGCCCGTAGTGGGGTAGACCCGTGGCAAAAGGAGGACCATCGTAGAAGGTGTACCTGGTTGGGAAATGGGCAGTAAAATATTTGTTACGGTCGACAATATTTTCTTTGTGAAAAAAACAAGTTAGATATGAGACGAAAAGACTACGATGTCTGGTAACACCTTTCTCTCAACCAAGCCTGCAAGATAACAGACACACAACATTAAGACTGCTCCGTTATACGAGAGTATTCATGGCTGCTTCATACAGGGAAAACAGCAGCTTCACTACTCGGTGTATCTCTGTATATAACAAACAGTAAAGGTTTCGAGGAACAGAGAGGGTAACTTGGTAGTGTCTGTAAGAAAACATCCGGTTAAATATCTATAGTGTTGGTGAGGTGGCAGAGTGTCTGCTTGTAACCAAAGTTCCTCTGTACTGGAATTTTGCTTTGTTTAACAAATGTCATCATCACATTGAATTTCTTGTTGGTTAAAAAAGGAAAAACATCAAAATTATTTTTCACAGTCAATGATTTTCTTGAACACCCTTTTACTACTTATTGTGGTTACTTAACTTCTAAAAAAAATGAATTACCGGTGTGTTAACCACAGAAAAAATGATGATGATCTCCTGCCAATCACTCATGCTCAGACAGGAGATGGGGACAGATACAGCAGCTGTAAATGTATTTTTTTTCTTTATCATTCCTTTCCCATTTTCGGACTTGTTGAAGCGATGTGTGTAGCCCAGAACGTAAGTTAAAACTATTCTGTAGCTTGTTAAACTGTCATGAGTTTTACTGCCTGTTATCTGTGTAAATGTTAAAACTACGTTTATTCATATTTCAATAAGTGTTCTACTATGATGTGGTTTAGCCCGTGTTAAGACGTGACATTTATTTGGAGAGAGAGAGAGATATTATTGCTGTTGCTGTTTCTTATTGCATAGCTGATAGATGTGCAGATTTTATTATGTACTATTATGTACTATTACTTGTGCAGCCATGTGTGGATATTCAGGTTGTGTTAGGGCTATTTGCTAGCAAGGTGCAATCGGCAGTAAACACATAGCGCTGTGGAGCCCTGTGCTTAGCTATTAAAGGTGTATTACACTGTTTGCTCCGTTATGGATATGTGCGCTGTAATACATGTGGCTTATTCTCAGTTTGTGTTAATTATTACAGAGAAATGAATGTGATTCTTAGTATGGTTTCTTGTTATATGCTGGTGGCTAAAACATTTAGTTTATAGTAAGTCAGATGCTTATAAATGTGCATTATTATTTCTTTATATTTCAGAACCACATCTAACTTCACATGTAACGTCAAATACAACTTCACAGTTAACTTCATGTTTGAGTTATAAATAAATCTTCCTGAATCTCAAAGTCAGACATCTCTGGTTCAAGTTCTTACCGGACACCCTACAGCAGGCCAGTGTTTCAGTAGCCAGTTCTTACAAGCCTATTGTCTATATTTTTGTAATATAATATACACTGTCACACTTTTTGAAATACCAGTGCTTTCTGAACAAATTGAACACACTTTTAAAAATACCACAATAATAATAAAACAGCGATAATTTTGGTCACTATAACTGTGAGGTTAAATTTTCATACTGTTACATCCCTAGGGCTGACAGACTTTTAACACACGATAACATTACTATTTACCTATTTAGCTTACATCAATGCTCCATAGTTGCTTACTACATGTTTTCATATGATGGACAAGTACTGGTAATCACGAAGATCAAATTCTGAAAGTATGTAATGGAGTCTGACAATAACTGGTTAGCCAGGAAATGCAACTTCTATTCTTGGCAGGCAGTGCAACAACAATGACATTGCATAAAAACAAACTTTAACCACGGACAGCATTCATATACAGCAATATGATTATGGTGCTGTTTTGAACCACTTAAGTGTTCATAATAATGTAACAAATATGTAAAGCATATTTTACCATCTATTACATTGTAGATAATGTTTTTAAATGTTTTATTTGATCCTAAAACAGATACATTCTAAACAAAGACAATTGTATTTCAGCTGTCATGAGTGACAGGTTATTCCTAAGAGTTTGTCCTTCAACAGCTTGCCATGGGAATACATTTTGCATAATAAATAATTATAAACAAAAAAAGTTTGATTTACTTGGGCCTGTTCTTGGACTGTTTGAGGCATTCCTGGAAGCAGTCCTTTTTTTGCCACAACTGCAGAATCTTCTCCTCCTCAGAGGGAAAGTTGATGGACTCAGGGACTGGCTCCACCATGGCGTCTGCCAAAAACAGAAACCAAATCAGAAAGTCAATTCATGAGAAGGAAGAAACTGAAATACATCACATTCCAAAAACAGAAACCAAAATCAGAAAGTCAATTCATGAGAAGGAAGAAACTGAAATACATCACATTCTACGTGTCACAAAGAGCCCATGATGATTTTTTATTTTTTTTCCCTACAAATTCTTTTATTTACCCATTAAAATATCAATGATTGGCCCTAACACAAATAACTGATCCAAGGCTGAGAAAGTGTCACTTTCAGCGCACATTCATTGAAACACAATGCTACGTATCGTTTAGGACAAGTTAGGAAATTATACCTACATTATATTTAAATATAATGTGTCTACCTCAGAGAATGTCTCGCACCCTCCTCAGACCCTTTTGGGTCTTATTAATAACTTAGCCTACTTGTCAAAACCTGTCGGTGCTCGACAGTTTTGTCAACAGAACATGCAGTCCTTTTCAACATTTTATGTGCTGAAGTCAAGGCTATCTACTAAATTATTTCCACGTCGAACATGCAAACGCAGAAAGTATGCCCAAACTAGTTTATTACGTCCAATATGTCACTTTTCCACAGCAGTTCGTTCACAAGAATGTTGTTAGCTAGCAGGCTAAGCTAGCTGGTCAATGCATTAGTTGCCGTTCGTTAGCTTGTAACGTTAGCTAAACGGATAGTAAAGTGTGTTAAAGGGTGCGTTTGGATGCTAACAATTACTATCAGATGTACAATGAAGTGTGGCTGTAATCAAACCTTTAAGTTATGAATATAGAGTTTGAATGGTCCTACTCACATGTTATCTGCTCCCGAGATACAAGAAATGATGCAAGCTGGAGTCAGCATAAGCGGAAGTGACGATGTAACGCAAACTAAGAAAATTAATACATTCATCTGCGTAACCAACATAATAAATAAAACAAATTAACATTTTATACTACCTTACCAGTGTCGTTTTATACTTCCACTTTATTAAATTTTAAAAAGACACTATTTTACTTTACACTCCACTGCATTTATTTGACAGCTTTAGTAACTAGTTACTTTTGTACATTCGGACATATATATATATATATATATATATATATATATATATATATATATATATTTTTTTTTTTTTTTTTTTTTATATATATATATATATATATATATATATATATATATATATATATATATATATATATATTGATATACAGCCTATGGGTAATACTTGAACTTTTAAAAGTAAGATTTTCAAGGCCGAATTGTAATTAAGAGTTCTTCCACCACTGATTTTCTATAACAAAGACATTGTTTACTTTGATTGTGACCCACACTCAAAGATATGACTTGTTCAAAATAGTTGGAAAATTTACATGCTGAGGATGTTTCAAAGTTTTATATTTCTCATCACCATCAAACAATCATCTAACATACTTTAAAAAAAACAAAAACACAAACACAATCAATGTGGATCTCATCAGTCATTAAATGTCTTGAGCAACGAGCGTGTGACTTCTTCACTAGCCGGTACAGTCGCTCCTTTATCACGCTTTTTCATTAACGGAAATATAAGATTCAGCCCCCCTCCCTACCCCAATAATTTCCATACTAATTCTTCTAGTTTACACAATTATTTTTTTACAACGGTTATCTTTATGTCACTGCATAGTACATGAGTTAAATATATCATGCAGGGCTACTATGGGATGCTGGGACAGAAAACCTCAGTAATGGACACTTTTAGTGGGAATGTGTAATTTACTAGTAGATATGTACCCCAAGCTTGTAAATGAATTGTCTAGCAAGAAAAATACAAAAAACAGCGGACCAGATAATCACTTTAAATGACCATTTTATATGATTTAAAAAGTACGACCTATCACTATGTTGTTAAATCATGCAGGAAGGCAAAATGGACTTATGGCTTAATGTATCAAAAGCTCACAGTATAACAGGGTGGAAATTAGACATCTAGGATGTTTGAGAAATAAACTCTGTTTCGTAAAGGCACTTTTCACGGCAAATCCCTACTTCAGCAAGGTTGTCTCAAAGATAACTACAGTTCAATCTTGTATTTGATACAGTACTATCCAAATCTGACAGATTAGGATTTCCAAACCATAGAGCAGGCCTCTTATAAGATTTAATTAGCTGTACGTCAACAGCTTGGCGGAGTTCCACACGCAACAAAGGTCCTCGGCCAGAATCAAACCGAGGACATTGCAGTTATGGTATGCATCTTAACCACTCCGCTACCAGACGGCATGTGAAACCTTGCATTTCAATCCTCATTCCCCATTTTGTGATTTTAATGAATGATGAACCGACACAGCTAACATCACCTTGGAGAAATCCTACACATCCAATTAAGTGATTGATTACATACGGTCAGACTGAGGCAGTTACAATAAAAGGCAAAAATCAGATGTTGGTTTCGTTAACAAAGCATAGCTTTATTGTGATGGTGGAAACAGTCTATGAAACACTGACAAACATGGAGGTGACCGGATGGCAGTTTATTTCACAGCTTTAGCTGCCGCTGCCTTCTGCGCTGCCTTCATGCCCTTCTTGTTGTGCTTCTTAGCAAAGCGCATGTTCCTCAGGAACTTAGGGTCCACCTGCAGCAAAGAAAGAAAAACAGTGAAGTGAGCAGGCAGGACTAAAGCATTTAAAAGATTTATTTTTAAAGCTACTTCCAGCACAATGAATGACATAAGGGCTTAAGCTGGAATAAAGCAAACCAAACACTTGTTAATCCGCATTAGAGTAGTGTAGTTACACATCTGGCTTCTGGTTGAAATTAAATTTAAAAAAATACTAGATAACAGAACTACCTCACTAACAGTTGGTCTATACAAATCAGAAATGTACCGTTACTGCCACAGTTGAACTGTGAAGGTAACCAGTGGCCAAGGTGCAACATATGTTCATCTACAGACAATTTATCTCAAGCAAATTCATTCTTAAACTGGTCTTTACGCCAAGAACTTTGACAATAAAAGTAGCATCATTTCGTAGGCACTACTGTGAGAGAAGTAATTAAGATTGTAATATAGTTTTCATAAAAAAAAAAAAAAAGGATCAGTTTTCTGTAAGTGAAAGCAGCGTATCTTGAGGGGATGTGCTTAAGTTTTATAGTTGGGTAAACAAAGCTCTGAAAACAAACAGCTACAACTGCTAAACCTGCCCACCGGTAAACTCTGGAAAAATACGTCAAACTTCTGACACCCGCTCCCCTCTGCTGGACAAAATCCTAGCGGAAACACTGCAACATATTGAATTAAGTATTATATTGATGTAAAACTGTACAGGCATGGTGCTTGAGAACTTTAAGCCCTGAAAAAGTCAATTTTCCCACAAGACAATGAACAGCGACCAACAGGAGGACGGCATCCAACGATGCTTTCAGCATTTGAGGCTATGTTTAGACGGAAACGATCTTAAGAGAAAAACGCAAAAGTGGCGCTGCGTTCTCACTTTTTATTTCACGTTTAGACAAAATAAATGTGTGAAATTCAATGTAGTATGCACACCAGGCGGTTAGGAAGCACTGCCACACAACCAAGACTGTGCACCTGTGTAGAACCTTCCTTCTACTTCTCTCCTCCTCCTTCCTCATCTCTCCTCTCCCTAGTAGCGCAAAACCAAAACATGGCGAAGTGAACAACAAAAGCTGACAATTTTGTCTGGACAGACGAGGAGATGGAGTTATTGCTCCAAACAACCTTAGATTACAAAAGGCACAACAGGGCGTGGACTGGGAGTCCTGCCAGTCAAAATATATAGACCGAATTTCTTCAGCAGTATCCCGTACCTGGAGGGACGTACTATCCACACGTGAAAGACGCCATCTGTAAAAGTCAGATATCATCAAAGCTGAAAGCCATCCGGACCAAATATAGGCAGGCTGTGGATACCCAACGGCCAAGTAATCACTGTATTTTGATTTATGTAACGAAATATGGGGTGCCACTGTGAGCAGATTTTTGCGGGTTTTACCCTTTAAACAGGAACGCGACGGCAGAGCATTTTTAAGATTTCCACTCTGGAGGGTGGTTTCACTTTTTTAAGCCTCAAAAACGCCATCGTCATTTTCACCCGCGAGCGTTGTCGTGTCAACAGGGCCTTAAATTCTTGTCAATTTCTCAGCTGCTTGTGTAGCAGGAACATTTTCTAAAAAAAATTAAATCTAATTAGTCAAAATCGAAAAGTTAATGTCAATCAAATCTAATCAGTCTTAAAAGTCTGCCTTGAATCCAGTTTCCATTAACTTTTCATATAAGACAATGTGATGATAATTTTGGACTCAACAGCCCCTTAGCTAAAGACTTCACAATTACCTCTTAAAAACACACTGCTTGGCTAAAAGGAAAATATTACTTTCATTATTCTCCAGACAAGGCTTGACATTATCACAGTCCCAAATCATAAAAATGGGGACATGAAACTAAGGAGCTCCCTGTCACTCAGCACATTTAACCACATTTTACACACACACTGCGACTTGGCAGTAAGCAGGTTACCACCGCGCATGCAAACACGCCTGATTTACTTCATAACTGATTTCTCAGAGTAACAACCTGGTTTCTTGTGCACATGCAAAACACCCCATCTATCAACACAGAACTGTACCTACCCCCTTCAGTGACTCATAACGATCAGATCTGGGCTTCTTGATGCCATTCCTGTGGGCTTTACGAGCTGTTCAGACAAGGGGAGAAACACAAAAACAGTTGGTCCATTTGTCACATTTCTTGCTACATTCACCTCTGCAAAGTCCACTTTAATATATGTATAATGGTCATAAATGTAAAACTATTATTAAAATATTGGTGAGTCTGCCTTTATTGGAACTAATTTTAAATGTTAAGCTCCAAAATGAGTAACGTTAAACTTCACACTTTAGTCATACTTACACTGGTTGTGGGTTGTGTGATTCTTTGACTTGGCCATTTCGTCACTGGTTAATCTGAAGATAGGGGGAAGAAAAAAAAAAAGAAGACGTTTATCTTAATTTAGCATCACTTACTTGCATCCACTTGCATGTTGGCTAACATTTGAATCGCTAGCCGGCAACCAAGAAAGCTGTGTAACGTTATTATGTAAACAGAGATGAGTTTGTTAAATGACAACTTCGTGGTATTACAGTAGTAGTCAAGTGTCGATGTAAAAGTGCATAGAATACCGACAAAAACAGACATACTACAAGTAAGCCGTGTTTTAAGTGGTAATGTTGCCTGGTAGCTGCCTTAAGCTACTTGGCTTCAGGCAGCGTTAGCACTTTTCAAATGTGAAATTCAACCATTAATGAGGATCACATCTAAAATATACTGCGGTGGAAATGTGAGCAGTAAGTTGAATTGTCACAATCTATTACTGTTTTTGTGCGGGAATGTAAAATACAAGCAGATTGACTCAGATTTTAAAAGTCCACATAGGTGGGAAAACAGGGTACCTGTAACACGAACAGACGACAACCGGAAGAGAAAGAAAATCAAACCCGGTAGAGGAGAAGAAGAAGAGGGGTGTCAAGAGAGGAAGTCAATCTGATCTGTTTTAATGACAGCGCCGCCATTTGGTGGTTTCTGGAATGACGGGTGATAGACCACCGCTGGCCACAGGATGTCAGCCTCTGTTCATATGACACCTTTACGTGTGTGTGTGTGTGTGTGTGTGCGTGTGTGTGTGTGTGTGTGTGTGTGTGTTTGATATTATTTTAGTTCTATACCCTTTATCCCTCTTCCATTCTGCCTTCTTGAAGACTACGAAACCACGCTCTATTTGAGCAGTGTACCGTATTATCAACAGGCCCTTCCAATTATCCCCAATGGAATAAGGTTTGTAGTTACACATATGCCTTAAAAAGTTTCATATTTTGTTCTATTACATAATTTACTCATCTTAATATCACACCAGCTGTGTAATGTTTGCCTCTTGACTTCAATGCATGTGGTTCAGAAATCATTTAGTATGTTGATTTGTGAGGATTTTCTTTTGGAACAAAAAGGATAAATCAAGGTGGCCTCTAAGATGAGTACCCGCTACATGAGTGTCTCTCTGAGACGGGGAAGATGGATATCTAGCTTCCAAATGCAGTGTGAGGTCATTGAAAAGGGTAATTTCATGACAGGAAAAACATACATCAATTTTGTCATTAGCTGTTGAAAAAAAAGTCAGGGATAATTAACATAAAAATACTCAAGAATTATAAAATAATCTAATCTGCACATGCCATGATTTTGACTTTGCCTTTGTAAGTCTCATTTGTATTCACACTAGCAGTGTGGCTCTATTGATGACAATGTTGGGCTGTCTGTATTCATGGTTTCCAGACAAAGTGTCCTAATGACTCTGGTGATCTGCAGATTTTTCTTCTAGCTACACCATGCTGTTCACATTTGTAGTTTTGAGTTATATGTCTCAATAAATAATTTGCCATATAACTCAAACCCAATTAACATGTTAGCATTATTGTTGTGAGCATGTTAGCATTTAGCTCAAAGCATTGCTGTGCCTATAAGTACAGCTTCAAACAGCCACCAGCATAGCTTAGGAGTGTTTTTGATTTATTATCTTATAATTTAGACTTAAAAAGGAACTTGTTTTACTTCGTATTTAATAGTTTTAACTTCCTATCTCATATTGCTTACTTAGTGGCTTATAACTTGGACTCCACACCATGAATATTTTCAAATAGTAAATCATATTTTTGATTCCTTTTCCTGGTAGAAATGGACTTCCATATATGTGATATGATAATAAAGTATACTATACTGTATTGTGTATAAGATAAGAATATATATATATATATATATATATATATATATATATATATTCTCAGCAAAAAAAGAAACATCCTCTCACTTTCAACTGCTTTTATTTTCATCCAACTTAACATGCGTAAAACTTTGTATGAACATAAAAAGATTCAACTACTAAGAACTAAACTGAACGTTTCACAGACATGTGACTAACAGAAATGGAAAAATGTTTCCCTGAACAAAGAATGGTCAATATCAAAAGTTACAGTATCTGGTGTGGCCACTAGCTGCATTAAGTACTGCAGTGCATCTCCTCCTTATGGACTGCACTAGGTTTGCCAGTTCTTGTTGTGAGATGTTACCCCACTCTTCCACTAAGGCACCTGCAAGTTCCCAAACATTTCTGGGGGGCATGGAAGGGTACCACATGAGGGAGGAGGATGTCTTCCCTGTAACGTCCTGCAACTTTTGATTTTGACCATCCTTTGTTCAGGGACACATTTTTCCATTTCTGGTAGTCACATGTTTGTAAAACGTTGTTCAGTTTAGTTCTTAGTAGTTGAATCTTTTTATGTTCATACAAAGTTTTATGCATGTGGCTGAAAATAAAAGCAGTTGAAAGTGAGAGGACGTTTCTTTTTTTGCTTTTTTTGCTCAGTATATATCTTGTGTTGTGGCATGTTGATACATATTGGGCAGCAAGATATGCCCACACACACACACACACACACACACACACACACACACACACACAGACAGACAGACAGACAGACAGACAGACAGAGAGAGACACACACACACACACACACACACACACACACACACACACACACACACACACACACACACACACACATTTTTCACAACATTAACTTTTCCTTTTCCTTTTCCTTTCCCTTCTCTTCTCATTCTCAGCTGAGGTTGGGTGAACCCCTGCTCAAGCTGAAGAATTCATGCAGCAGCAGCATCCTATATTTAGAGCCCTGTTTGATCATACGAGCCTCTCCGCTCCACTCTGCAGCACTCGGCTCTGCTCAGTCAATTGCAGATTTGGATACATGTGTTATTTCATGTGATAGTAGTCAAAAGAAGACTGATTTCCATGTCCTGTGAGATTCTTCACACATGGTAGTTTTAGTGGTACTCATTTCTGTGAATATTTTCTCAGTATTATCTGTGTAAAATCTTCATTAATAAAGCGAGATAATCAAACCAAGGTCTCCCACACCAAAGGCATGTGTCATATCCACTGCGCCATCACCACCAATGAACCACCAATCTGTGGAATAGGCTCATTGTTGTCCCTTGTGGTTGTTGGGGTATCTATCTATCCATCCATCCAATCTCTGCTTTAAACCCACACAAATATACACACACTTTCAGTTCTGCCAAGACCAACACCAACTCAGTTACAGAATACATTTAACAATTACATCTTCACTGCAAAAAATCAATGCACATGCAAATCTATTGTGGTTTATGTTTTGTTTATGTTAATATTTTGCTACATTACTTCCCTGATATTGCATTGTGCATTTCATATCACAGAAAAGTCCAATTACTTTTACATCTTCATTTGTTGCCATGATCGGTTTGTCGTAATTACTTTTTTTTTTAAAAAGACCTCTAAAGGATGATGTAACATCAGGAGGATGTTCTCATGTATTATTATTATTATTATCATTATTATTATTATTATTATTATTATTATTATTATTATTATTATTATTATTGTATGTTTATTACTGAGGTCATATTTATTAAAGGTGGTGTTGTTACATTGTGAAGTGTTTCTTATGTTTGTGTCCTTCCATTCACATTCATTTCATATAATGCAGTTAGTACAACACATCACTAACTATGATCCTCAATGGAACTGAATAAACACCTCTATGAATGTTCAATGCAGGACTTTACATTGTGGTATTACAGCGCTGTTTTCTCTCACCAATAATTATTCTAACTTCTCTCTGCTTTATTGCATTAAAAAAAAAAAATCCCCCTCTACTCTCTTTTTTCTTCATTCATCATGACCCACCTTCTTCCTCATGCTGTCTTTTTCTTAAACTTCAACTTGTCAACAGTCTTTAGCTCTTTTCTCACTTTGCACCTCTCTCTCAGTTTTACCCCTGAACTCCCTGTGTTGCTCTCTCTTTTGCACTGCTCCCACCCATTTTCATTTCCTTTTCATCTGTGAGAGGAAATCTTGTCTTTGAGCAGCACAGAGTCAGTCCCTCAGGGATTCACTTTACCACAGCACATCAAAGAGGATTCTTATTAGGAGGCATTATATGGTGGCACATCCAAACTGAATGGAAGATCCATTAAGTGTCGCATGCACAAGTGCAAATGAATATAACAAGTAGGGAAAAAAACACCAGGATATTGATAGCTTGAAGAGTTACAGTGGTTATATGTAATGTGTTCTGTCTTTGGCTTTAATGTAAATAAGGGGTTGAAGTTTTATAAGCCCATAAACCAATGGTTAGTATTTCTGTATAAGATTGTTTACTGTAAAGTCTGTACTCATACAGTACACTAAATGAAGGGGGCAAATCTTACTGCTTAAAGATTGTTGTATTTTGTGTGTGATCAGCTCTGTAAAGTTGTAATACTCTTTATTATAAGTTTTCCCAAACGTTAAAGACTTGTTTCAAGACATCTTTCCAATTTAGTAAAGTACATGGGCCCTTCTGACAGAAGTGTACATAGATTTCTAACTTAAAACAACTATGACAAAAATGTTAACAATGGATGAAATGAACCCACAGAGAATTATCACTGAGTATGCACTTCCTCTCAGCTATGCATAGCATTTTCATAACATCCTTCTTTCAGGTTATTGTTTTGGTTTTCTGGCACGTAACTTTACTTTTGCTTCACTCACACTGCTCTCATCAGTGTTGTTTGTGGGGGCTGCAGGCAGCTGTTTTTAGCAAAAAAGCTCAGCGATTCAAATAGGTCTGATACTCTGCTCTACTGGTTATCCTCCTCCACAGCTAGTTAGCTTCCTTGCTACAACTATGACATATAGTGACAGAAAATGACCCCAGAAATGGTAACAAGCATGTGTCATATATAGATACAGGTGTACAGCTTATTGTAAGTCGATTCACATAACTCTTAAATCAGCATATTACAGGATATGGCAGGTTTACATGCAGAACATTTCTTGTCACAGTACAGTAGGTCAGAAGAATCATCAAGTAAACATATACATGCAGCAGATGTAGAAGCAGGACTCTTGAACTACAAATTGCAAAGCCCTCTAAAAAAGCAGAAGTGACAATCTAAACATGCCCTGCCTGAACAGCTTCTGCAGTAGTGCCCTTGAGCAACATAGTGAATCACAGATGTTTAGCTGCCCAGGAGAAAGAATCTGCAGCAGTTGTCGTGTGTATTTGGTCAATTCCAATATCAACATTTTCCTGCCTGGTTAACATGACTACAATAGTAATGCCCTCTTTTTTGTAAGCTTGCAATGCAGACCGATCATATTCTTAATGCTTAAATACTGTACAGATATTGTGTTTTCTGTGCTTATGACCTGCAGCATAGGTAATAATCGAATGCGCATAATCTCTCTTTTGAATCGTATATCTATCCATCTTTCTATTTATGCTGGCCCTGACTCCTCGTTTGCTTTGCTGCACTTACTTCATTCATTCTGGTCGTAGGACAGAGATCACTATACGAGAATGAAAGGCAGAATGAATGAATGAGAAAGTAGAGGAGGGAAGCAGAGTGTGTATATTGGTGCTGGGAGAAAGCAAGTGGGTGGTCTTGGCTAAGATTTAACTCTCCTATTGGTTAATGGGAGGGGATGAATGAATCTATCCATTCATCTCTCCTCCTTCCATTCTCCACATCACTGTGGCTGACACACACACACACACACACACACACACACACACACACACATACACAAAACTTTTACCACACACATGAAGTTGCTATTTTTTATTATTACTGTATTATGTGTTCTTGTATGTATGTTATTAATGTTTTGGCCACTTGGGGACAGCAGAAACAAGTTGTAAACACAACACTGACATATTCTCACTTTGAAAGGTTGATATGGTGAACATGTTAGCAAACAGTTTCCCATTTATTTTTGTAACAAATAGCAATAAACTGGGTTTTCCCATGTGAATGCAAAGATACATAACTTAAGTCCCTGTAGATAGATCTCATTTGTTAGACATCAAAATGTTTTCAAGAATCAAACGTTTTCTCTGAAAATGGTATCAACGTGATATCCAACACACCCAATATTCTTAGAAAATGTACCCAAGTTAAGGCTTTTCATCTATTTAAATTACCTAAAAAACTGAGACATGCTGTTATTCCTTTCAGTATTAATTACTGAAATGTACTTATCTCCGGCTTCCCCGCTCTGCTCTCAATCAAACTAATTAAAAACTCAGCAGCCAGAAAATGAATGTGAGCCAGTAAATATGATTACATTATCTCAGTCTCTTTTCATTGGAGCATTGTGAATGCACATACTGATTATAAAGTTCTGTTTCTAAAAGCATTACATTCCTTCACCACACAATAACATATATTACTGATTCACTTGCAGTCTATTCACAGGATACACATTTACTGTAGCTTCTCGACAGACTCATCTAGGGATACACATAAATTAGAAATGTATACAGCTGTATTAAGAAACTATATACAACAGTGTGTTATGTAGACCTAATAGCTATGCGCAATATACAACTAACTATACTGTAGTCTATATAATATACACACAAATACAACTATAGTAATAATAATAATAAGCAACATATATTTGCTAAATAAACATTTAAACAGCTACATATCAGGCTACACATACACACAGGAGGCTAAACACTAATAGCACTAATATGAACTAAAGCAGCTAAAGTAAAATCCAAGTTGGCTGGATTAACAGTTTGGTAACCCTGAATGTCTACTATGTCCAATATGTGTGCATTAGTTATTAATGAGTAGTTTGTTTGTGTCAACTTCATTAGGCACATGCAAGCACAAAATAAACTGAAATAATAATTCATGATTTATCATTTCTTAGCTGATTTGGACTTGTTTTATGGCTGATTTTTTATTACAGTGCACATGACAGTGATGCGTGAAATGCTATGCTAGCTGGCTATGTTGGCCAAATATATTGCAACAACGTTTACAAGACTTATAATTGCAATAAAACATTGCAATTATTTAAAAGGGCTTTATGAAGACATTTAACATTCCTTATTATCACCAAGTCCACCAAGAATAACATTTATTGTAAATGTGGACTGTTTGTTGGAAACGTGAAACAAACAGTTTAATGTGTATACAAAGATTTTGTTGACCCGACCTCCTTCCTAAGCAGACTTTGTCATTCTATGATAACGTCACTTGACTTCCTACGGTCACTGGAGGGGTTTTAACATGTACACGTTTTGGAGCTCTTGTTGAAACAACTGATGCCTGACGACTGCCGTTCTTCTTAGGAGGACCGTCACCTTATCACACATGACATAGGTTAATGTAAAGCGATACGCTGGTTGAATAATGGACCAGAAACTGAGGCAAACAAATGTATTAATCATATTCTGGTGACTCACTTGTATCACTGCCACACTCGCTCACATTCACACAGTGCATGCACATGTATTTGACACACACATATATGTGTTTTCACAACACACCTACGCTCACACTTGCACATAGTGAAGCTCAGCATTTGGTATTTTTGAACACGGTGTTGTTGGGTAGCCTGTTATACAATATGTGTCTCAGGGACAGCCAATCTTAGGTGGGAAGAGACTTTAAAACGGCACGACTCACTATTTTCCTTCCTTCCTTCCAGAGAGAGAGAGAGAGAGAGAGAGAGAGAGAGAGAGAGAGAGAAAGAGAGATATGAAGATTAGATTAAAAGTTATCACCTCTGCCACTGGGCATTTCTACTGAATTACTGACGAGATACTAGAACAGAAAACACTGAGGGGTGTTGTGATTTGAGGTGCATTTGATATGAAAATGTAATTTACTCTAGAAAAGGAGGTTTTGAATTAAACATGACCTTAATGAGATGATGTTAACATGTTGTGATGAGATCTTTAACTAAGATCAAGATCTAGCACAACCTTTATATATAATTGCTGGACTACAACATTTATTTATTTATTTAAGCTTGTTTTTATGAAGGGGCAGGACCTGAAGCAGGTCACTCACTTTAAATATCTGGCAACAATTTTTGCTTTATCTAAACTTACCTTTTAGACCAATGCAGACTACATCTACAAAAAGAAGAGGCAGCTCTCTCTCCTCAGGAAATTGAGGAGCTTCAATGACATCAACCGCAACCTGACCATGGTCTATAGGTCGCTCACTGAGAGCTCTCTCACCTATAATATTGGCTCCTGGTATGGGAACCTCTCAGTTAGGCAACAAGCTGACCGGTTAACCAGGCCAGCAAGATTATTGGAAATAAACAATTGCAACTACAGAACCTATACAACCAGTTCATAACCAAAAAGGCAACCCTGTATTATAATGACCCCACCCACCCCCTTCACTCATCATTCCATCTGATGTCATTTGGCAGCAGACTCAAGGTCACAATAGTCAATAAAAAATGGTAAAATAAGTAATTTGTGCCCTCTGCTGTGGTACTTACTGTGTGCAATGACAATATGAATGTAATCAAATTCATTCATTTACTATTCCCTACGAAGTAAACACTAGCTACTTGACTCCATAGCTAGCATAACATTGACATTTCTGACACTTATGAATCATCCTCAATATTCTGCAGGTGTTGTTTTGAATTATTCTAATTCAAAAAAATAAAAAGGCAAAGCATTGCAGTGTGGTATTCTAGCAAGAAGAAGCGTGCAATGGACACTACTTTTTTCGTTCCTTTGTGGCCATTTTTGAGGGGATTTTTTAAAACGTTTTTCCTGGTCCCAGTACTTTGTTCTGGAGTCATGCCTCTCCTGCCCTCTGGTCGTCCAAAGTGAGTTTTTCTCCTCTGAACACCTGCCTCATCAGATGTTCCTCATTCCCTCATTAGCTTCATTAAAGACAAGCTTTTTGCCACTAGTGTATCATTTCTATGTTGCCATATTCTGGGATGTCTCAGCCCTTGTGTGGTATATTTTTATGCCTAAAAAGTTTGCCACCCTACCCCAAAGGTAACTTAGAACTAAGAGCTTTGTTTCTATGGTAACAGGCAGTGACAACTGCTGACAAGTGGAACCGAATGACAAACATGGCTTCATAATTTGTGGTTTGTTAACAATGTTAATGAGCAAGTAATGAGAAGGGAAAAATATTGCAGTGACTCGTTGGAAATATACAGCAGTGAGGACTTTGTCAGTCCTCTTCATTTCTGCATTGTGTTGAGATGTTATGTTACTGAAACTTTTTTGTACTGTTACACTCTTCTAAATTTTTCCCCAGAAAAATGTCCTTGTAACTTTTGAATCCTTTCAGAGGGCAAACTGCTGGACTGTGGGGAATCTCAGCAGTTTGATACTCTTCTTTACCTAGAATTGGTATAGCAAATTAGTTGATAGTCAAGAACTAGACTGCTTTGTTCTGAAGTCTGACTATTAGTTCAATCTAAGCCATTGTTGAAGTCTATCTTTGTAAAAACAGCCCCAGGGGCTGATATGTTGTATGTACACCAAGCTAAATGTACCAGCTGGGCACACGTTTTGTATACAGTGGTGCTCATACGTTTATGAACCCATGTTAAAGTTTACTAAAAAGAGGAATAAAAAAATCATCTTTTGGAAATTGATCTTAATGCCTTAATTAAAAAATTAGGAAAAAATCAACTTTTAAGGACACCAATTGTCTTTGTGAATGAATAATGTATCTTAAATAAATAAATGTTCTTCCTTAAAATACAGGAGGCATAAGTAAGTACACCCCTATGTTAAATTCCCATAGAGGCATCCAGATTTGTATTTTTAAAGGCCAGTTATTTCATGGATCCAATACACTATGCATCCTGATAAAGTTCCCTTGGCCTTTGGAATTAAAATAGCACCACATCATCATATACCCTTTACCATACCTAGAGACTGGCATGGTTTTATTTCAGTTAGCCTAATAGCTGGTTTGATTTGCATTGAGAGATGATTTTATGGAAAGTACCCCATGCCAATCTCTAGGTATGGTGAAGGATATGTGATGATGTGGTGCTATTTTAATTCCAAAGGCCAAGGGAACTTTATCAGGATGCATAGTATCCTGGATCCATGAAATAACTGGCGTTTAAAAATACAAATCTGCCTGCATCTATGGGAATTTAACATAGGGGTGTACTCACTTAAAAATGAAAAATTATTAAAAATGATTTACGATACATTATTCATTCACAAAGAAAATTGGTTTCCTTAAAGGTTGGATTTTTCCTAATGTTTTTTAATTAAGGCATTAAGATCAATTTCCAAAAGATGATTTTTTTTATTCCTCTTTTTAGTCAACTTTAGCATGGGTTTCTAAACTTATGAGCACCACTATACAATAATGCAATCTGCATTGATTTGAAGTTAGTACATATCGACCAGCTGAACTTGTGTTGTGGGGGTCAGGTATCTGGGCAATGTCTACCATCTTTGCCATCCAACCCTGCTGCCATGTGTACAGTTGGATCCTGCTTTCTGTTGCCTGTTACCAGAACAACGCCACCACCAATAAGAAAAGTTTAAAACCACTTTCTATCCACAACACATATTTTAACTAAATACATGGTCTACATGTATAGTTATAGCAACCTGCCACATTATTTGTGTCAATCATTTCCCACACCTCTTAAGTAACAGATACATCTTGTCACCTGTGCTGTGGGTTGTGATGTGGAAGAGTTATTTTCAAACATGGAATCCTGACACTTCACAGTGACAGTAAATATGTGCATACAAAGAGTAGCAATGATATAGTCATATTTTTCATACATAATATGTGAAAAAAAAACATGCTTTTGCACAGATGGACAGAGTGACACTAATAAAAATAAACAATATAAGCTGTAATTAGCAGAGAAATTGTGTCAGAAGCAAAGCATGTGTCAGTTAAACACCAATTTACACTCTGGCCCACTTCCCAAACTCTTCCATATAATAAAGTCACTGAACCCTCAGTGACTGGCTGACCCTGAGTCGAAATAACACCGCTCCTGACGCTTTTCCTGGTTGCTAATCGTTACAGTCACAGCTTCACACTTATATAAATGGTCTTTTGAGATTTGTTATAACATGCAAAGTATTGCCAATATGTTATCATTTCATAAAAAATACAGTGAAAATAGGCTCACTAATTAATTAAAAGAAATTGAATTTTCTGAAGAAAATGCGGGCGTGCACACATTAACAGGATGATCTACTGTGGTTCAAATATAGTCAAGAGGCACAAGAAAAAAAATAATGAATGTGTATTTTTCTTTTTTTCCAAAGTCTTTCACTTTAGGAAAAGCAGCATACTCCACAAACGGCTAAGACTGAAGATGACTGGGGTCTAACAACTGATTTTTTATAATAATAATTTTTATTTTAATAATGTGGCTTTGTCTTATTCTCTTCTATAAAGCTATGTAGCTGAAAATGATTTAAATGAACAATGTTTTTGCTCTGCGATGATAAGTTCAGCTATATTATTGTGAATCGATGTCAATTGCTGTAAATGCTGTATATTTTTTTCCACTTTCGATTTCTTTGACACTGTGTCTTACATTTCTGGTTTAAAAAAACAAATAAAAAGCACTGTTATGTAAAGAATGGTCCATTGATGGTCATGCATTTGTTTTTGACCTTCAATATTCTTTGTTGGGTAATGTGAAGAGATACAGTAGGCTAAAGAGAAACAAATACACAGTGTCTATTACAAGGACAGGCTCCTCAGAGAGTTGAGTGATGTATGTTGACGGGCTTGTTTGTTTCTGGGTTTCTTCCGATTATTATCATGCTTCTTTTCTTCAAGCCTGGACAAAACCACTCGCCAGTCTCTCTCACAAGATCTGCTCTATAGGTTTTCAAACCCTTTCTCTGAGGATCTACTGGATCATTTTCTAATTATTTTGTTTAAACCACTTTGTAGATCAGTGTGTAAGCATCTAGTCTGTGTTACTGTTTAACTTTGTGTTCCCATGTGCACAATAAACCAGACAAACAAGATATTTTGATTTCCTTAAAGCTCAAAATGAAAACCACCACACATAATCATTATTTAAACAGAACTCTTACGTGTAGCACACTTTTACAAGTGCAATAACTGTATTTTATGCTGCTAAGACTGCTGTTTTCAGCCCCAAGACACTTTCCCACCACCCAATTCAAGTGCAATATTTAGATTTTCTCCTCCTTTCACTCTTGCTTTTTCATAGCAGGAATTAATGTGCTGTCAAGGTGTGTGTAATGTCTGGTGTAATTACAGTGGAAGCTCTTGGGGTTGGCCTGCACATGTTGACACACACACACACACACACACACACACACACACACACACACACACACACACAGAGACACACACAATGCAGAGTGAGAGCGGTGCTTACAGCTGGAAACCCGCTGCTGTATGTGTGATTGGGCAAAAGTAGGTCTCTTGTCTTGTTAATCACACATTTGCAGTTTGCTGCTAGATGAAGGTGTTGATTAAGCCCGGTGGCAAAAGAAAAAGAGAGCTGCAGCTCTGACTGAGGCTGTTTTTGGTGAGGAAGTTTTAAGGTCAGCCCAAAATCTTTGTGCAAACTCTGCTGATCAGATGTGTTTTCCTTCAGGTCTTAAAATCCCTCTTGAAGGGTTGAGATACTCACATATACCCACTCAACCAACTGCCTGTTGGGTGCATTAGACACATTTGAGCACAGCAAAGAGATATACAGCGGACATCAGATATACAGTATTCAATCTAATGTAGGCAAGAGCAGGAAGTCAGCATCACCATTGAAATTAAATCTATATAAATATGGAGATCTGTTATCACTGGGCTTGATCATGCATGCATGGCCTTCCAGTCACCATATGCACTAACAATTCCTGTTTAGTTTGTCCTTCACTCTCTTGCACTCTATGTGTAATACAGTTATGTAAACTTCACTCAAACATCAATAACCCCCCAAAAAACAGCCATCCCTTATCATAATCTGATCTCTAAAGATAGTAGCAAATGCCACTGCTTCTCGGAAATCGGACAATCCAGCATCTGGTTTGTATCTGCTGCTATGGGAAACAGCACAAACAGAGAAACAGGGACCGGCCCATTACATTTTTATCCAATTTTAGGTCCCACAGCTTCAAGTTTAATCCATAAGGTCTGCATGTGTCTTGTTTTCTTGCAGGGTGAGGTAGACATATTTCCAGTAAAACACTGAGAGATGATGCATCTGTAGGAGTTTGCGCTGCAATGAACAGAAATCCTGCAGGATTGGGTGAAAAAATTGTCCGTGGTCCTAGTTGAGGATTGTTTTCAGTTGATTAGTTATTGATGTAACCATTAACAATATAACATCTCCCAATTACAGCCAAAGGTAATTTGTAACAAAGCTGATGAATACAAGCCCACTAAAGTGTTTTGTCACATGCAGGTGGAGAAGTAGAAGAAAATCCTGACAGGGTGAGATGTGATTATTTTCCTCTGCACTGCCACTGCCTCGTGTGTTCTTGACCAGAGGCCATGTGACAGCAGATCCCAGCAAGCATGCAGGCGGCGGAGAGCAACTGCATAGACAGCAATGCACAGGAGCATGCATGCACAATTACGCATCCATTCATGCACATGCTAATGTATCTCTCCATACATAAGCGTGAACATGCTTTATTACCACATACTCCTATAGCAATAGTGTCTGTGTATGTGCAGACAAAATGTGTGCATGTACTAGGAAAAACAACTAATTGAGAGGCATGCATGCACATACAGAAGAATTTTAGTCTTCTGGTATTCACACCAGTCTATGCAGGTGAAATGGGGGGGTTCTGTTTCAGAACCATTTACTGTTGGTAATGGAGTTCGACAGGGTGGTATTTTATCACCTTTCCTTTTTAATGTCTATATGGATGATTTGTCACAACAATTAAATAACTGCAATACAGGATGTATGATAGGCAATACCCTCACTAATGTATGCACTTATGTATGCAGATGATTTGGTAATCATTTGCCCATATAGTGCTGGGTTACAACAACTGTTGAAGGTTTGCTCTCAGTATGGTGCAGATTTTGATATCAAATATAATGCAAGTAAGAGCAATATCATGATTGTTAGAAGTAAAGAAGACAGGAAATTAGTATTCCCTGATTTCTTTTTATCTGGTACCGCCCTTAAAGTGTGTAATGAGATTAAATATCTTGGCCATCATATTGTAAATGATTTATCGGATGATAAGGATATCAATAGACAGTGCCGTAAGATATATGCTCAGGCTAATGTGCTTGCACGTAAATTTGGCATGTGTTCTGCTAAGGTTAAGGTAGTCTTATTCAGAGCATTCTGTACACCACTTTATACTGCCCACTTGTGGCGGTCTTACAACAAAAAGAATATGCAGAAACTGAATGTAGCGTATAACGATGGCATGAGACTGCTTTTAAAACAACCAAGATGGTGTAGCGCTAGTCAAATGTTTGTTAATGTTGGTGTGCCTACCTGTTCGGCATTAATAAGGAATCTTATTTTTTGATACATGTGTAGAATGTCTGCCTCTGATAATAGAATTATACAAGCTTTTGCCCACAATGGTTTTAGCTCTGTCAGGTATACATCTAGACTATGGAGACATTGGCGCTCTTGTTTGTATATTTCAAGTGAAAGTTATTGACTTTTTATTAATTTATTTGTATACACTGTATATTTATTGCTATGTTGTAATTATTGTTTTTTAACTTGTACTATGGACCTTCCTTTTTGTGTCCTGAATAAAGTCATTATTATTATTATTATTATTATTATTATACACACTCCCTCGTTCTATGTCCCTCGTCTCTTTCACTAACTACAGGCCAGTGATGTGTGAAACTGAGATGTGCAGCATTAATTAATGAATATCTCTCAGCATAGTGTGTGTGTGTGTGTGTGTGTGTGCGCTTGCATATGTGTATGCATGTCTTGAGTGGAATTAACACTCCCTTTGATCCCCTCTTGCAGATCACTCTGTACTGTGGATAGTTATGCATGTGTGTGTGTGTGTGTGTGTGTGTGTGTGTGTGTGTGTGTGTGTGTGTGTGTGTGTGTGTGTGTGTGTGTGTGTGAGAGAGAGAGAGAGACAGACAGAGAGAGAGAGAGAGATTGCAGAAAAGGGGGTGTTAGCAAATCCTTTTCATTCAGCAGCTAGCTACTGTTTGATACATCATTCAACAAAAAACGAGTCTTGGCAGAGGAAAGGGAGGGGTGAGGAGAATGACGGGATGAAGGCAGAAAAGTGGAGCTGACAGAGATGAAGCGAGGCGGTATGAGACAAATTTGGACGAAAAAAGATATGAGAGAGGCAAATAAATGAGGGAGGAAAGAGAGAGAGAGAGAGAGAGAGAGAGAGAGAGAGAGAGAGAGAGAGAGAGAGAGAGAGAGAGAGAGAGGCCACTGCAAAGGATAATTAGAATCTAGGATCTAGATTTCCTCTCCATTGATTAACTATGATTGGAGCTCTGCATTGCAGTTCAGCAAGGCAAATGTGGAGCACTTACTCTGTGTGTGTGTGTGTGTGTGTGTGTGTGTGTGTGTGTGTGTGTGTGTGTGTGTGTGTGTGTGTGTGTGTGTGCGTGCATGTGTGTGTGTGCATGCCTCAGTCTGGCCTCCATTGTGTACCCGAACACACAAACGTGGTCGAGCGGAATCGCTGGCTGTGTCCAAACATCCTGAGTGAAACACAGTGGCCCTCATTTATGAAACGTGCGTACGACCAAAAACAGGCGTACGACGGGCGTACGCCGATTCCTACGCAAAGCTCGGCATTTATCAATTTGGACGTGAGCGTAGGCTGCGATCAAATCTCACGTTTGGTCTGAACTCGTTTACGCAAATATTTGAGTCAGTGTGGCCTTGCGGTGCAGCATATAATCAGTTTAACAGGAGAAGGAGAAGTCATCAGTTGATCACGTATCAGCAATGGCAGATCTGGCTCTTTTAGAAGACCTCTATGAGCCGGTCTGCAACATTGTTTTAGCCTGGGGGGTTCTGTACAACATCTCGCAGGAAAACACGGTGCCATAAATGTAGCGATGGAGCCAGATGACCCGATGCCCGGAGAGCAGTGTACAGAACAGCCCCAGGTGGGGGCTATACGAAGGAGACAGGATATTATTATTCCTCGCTTTTAAAAGGTATAGCCTATGTTATGTTTGGCAATGATATTCAATACAGGAAACATGACGATGCACAACATTTTTATTTATACTTCAGGTTTTTGTTTCTCTTTCAAGTGAACGATTTATTTCTGCCATTGACCGAGTTATTTTCCCAGCCCCTCTGCTGTAAGGAGACAGGGTCGAGCACGGGGGGGCGGAGGACACGCACTCTCCCTCAGCTGTTGTCTCGTTCTGACTCATGAAAAAAACAAGAGTAAAATTAAAGACACTGCATAAACTGTATTATTTAAATAAGTAGGCTACACCTACATGTAGGCCTAAGAGATTACAATATAAGCCTGTATATTACTATTAGGACTATAGAAAATGTGTCAAGGATGTATAAATTAAATAGGCTAAACTTCAGTTGGAGTCCGATTTACTACGGCAACACTGTTCACCGCATCAGTGATCTCTCTCAGTACGCATTCTTTCTACAGCCTTTAATAACAGTTTTCAGGCTGCCAAATAGTACACACGTTAGTGCAAATGAACCTGAGATATCAGGGTTTCAATCTCCACCTCTGAAAAGTGCCGCTTCTCAGCCGGATTACGTCTCGCCATGTCGTAAAGTAGGGGCGAGGCCTCAAAACCGAGAATATATTGGGGCGTGTTATTTAAATTACGATCGTTTCCAGCCGCTGCATTTATCAATGTACGACCATTCTTACGCTCTGATTGGTGTGATACGAACGTTTCATGAATCCCACGTGAAGCCTGTCGTAAGACGATTTCTGCGCTCATATCTGCGCTGGTTTCTACGTTAGGTTGATAAATGAGGACCAGTGATCTGTGAAAAGTCCCATGATTTGTTGTTCTGCTCTAATGAGCACCCACTCTAGTAGTCAGTACTGAAGCACCAGTAGCTGGGCTCATATTAAGAAAGAGAAGAGGGAGAAAGAAAAAAAGAAAACAAACTCGGATTTTACAAATGAAAACAAGAGTTTGTACTATTGGCTTTTGCTGTCTCAAGGCAGTAACAGGCAACAGTACAAACTTGAGATGGAAATAAAGTACAAAAGGATTTGTGTTGCTATTTTTCATTGTTTTTTAGTTATGTTTACTTTATGTGAATTACAGTAACTTTAGTCTTTCATTGCCAGACCTATCTCCACAGTGTTTGGAGTAAGGTCTGGTTACACCACAGATACATTCTGGGATAAGATAAAAAAAAAAACTAAAAAAAAACGCTCTTTGCATTTCTTTAAACCAATCACAATTGTCTTTGGTGGAGCTAAGCTCTGGACGCAGCGACGGTGGCTCTGCAAAGCGGTATTGGAAAGGAACTTGTTTTGGTTGAACATTTGCACCCGGCAAGAGAAAATGCCACATGCAATATTAAATAAACTTACTTGAAGGTATCGACATAATCGTGATGTGACACTGTTGCTATGACCTGACACTATCATGAACGTGTCATAAACATTATAAACAAGTCATAAACGTTTATGACTTCTGTCATTTGGTTTTTGTCATGACAAGTTGACATTACATTAGTTTGGGATGCCTTTGTAATGACAACTTGACATTAACCAGGATGACATTACCAGAAGATATATTTGTCATGAAGACTTGACATTAAATTTCTTTATTACAGTAAGACAACTTGACATTAAACACGATGACATTATGTCAAGTTGTCATGACAAAGACATCCTCTGGTAATGTCACTTTGATTAATGTCAAGTTGTCATAATCAAGACAACCCAAACAATGTCAACTTGTCATGACAAAAACCGAATGACACTTAATGACAGAAGTCATAAACGTTTATGACTTGTTTATAACATTTTTGACACGTTCATGACAGTGTCATTTCATAATTATGACAGTGTCATGTCACGATTATGTCGATACCTTCAAGTAAAGTGTTACCGATGAAGTTAACGTCAGCTATTTAAATCAGCTGGATACATGGTTAAACATAATTTGCTCTTACCAGTGTATCGTCGTGTGTACTTCATCCATTGCAATCCTTACCAATCTGTCCCAAAACATTCCAGTTAGATAGTAAATGCTGTAAACATATTCCTTGTAAATCTTTACAATCATTTCACCAAGCAGGCCTGCCTTTGTTGCACAATCCAAATTTTCTTTAAAACTTGCCATTTTCAGTGTGTAACTTGCTAGCTTGAGTTTGTTGTTGTTTCCCGTAGCAAAAAGAGTTCGAGAACGGCAACACTCAGAGAGAGGAAGGTGAGGGACCTGTTGTTTTTATATTCAATATTGAATACAAATCTGAGAATATGGAGTACTGAATAAAATGCTGAGAATGAGCCATCCGCGGTTTCACTGTACTGGCCGTGTTTACTTGCACTTGCATGACTTAATCTTTGAGAAAAGCATATGCTACTGGCAGGTTCTCCATCCCGCCCGACTGCCCGCTGGGGTGTGTGGGCCCCAGAGGAGCTTTCAAATTGTGAAAAAAAAACACAGTTGTGGCCCAGTTACACCTGCTGTCTAAAGGAGATGGATAGTTTATTTCATAGGACAACTGGGGAAGACCTGGCATCTCAGTCTTGTTACCAAGCTGTCGCCCCGGGTGGAACACAAACACGCTCCTGGCCATAGAGGTCAACCTGCAGGCCGGAGATTTTGCTGTCCTGGTATTCTGTCCTGACTTCTGAAAAATCTGAGTTTGTGGTCATCATACTCTGTGCTGAAACTTGGTGGTCCTGGTACCCTGCACAGATACTTTGTGGTCCAGGAACTCTGTGCTTACATTGAAGTCCCTACCGTTCTGGTGTCCCCCATGGGACCTTGTTCTGGAAAAAACATATTGGGTAGTCAACGACGAGAGACAAACAATTTTTTGATCCTGTTTGAATTGAGCCTTTAATTTTGCCAATTTAAGAAAGCTGCAGTTTGCTGTAGGTTTGTTGCAGTACCATTTAGTTTTGTATGAAACCTCTCAGTGAACTACATCGCGTATTTTGCACAATAAACATCACCTTGCTTGCTAAGCTAGGTAACTTAGCTTTGTTCCACAAATAATAACATTATCTTATCTGACTCTTACTCCTGGTCTTTTTTTTCAGCAGGGAAGTGAAAGAACAAGCAAGACACTTTGCTCGTGTGAGTAACGCTACATCCCGGTACGAAACACACATGCAATTGTAGCTTCAGAGAAAGAAAATTATGACATCACTTGTGCAACTTTGGGGTGTGTAGTTTTTCTAATTACGTATTTTCACAGTCTTACTGTAAAATCTTCTTAGTCTCAGTGTGAGATAACTCTCTCATTACATCACACATTCCAAATATTGCACTATTTTGCTACTTTCACACTGTTTACTTCATATTTAATGTTATACATATTTTATTTTGTTATATATACTAGGTATGTAGGTTGTACATTTTATTCTACACTTATACATTACGGCCAGTGTCCGACAGAGCAGTAACCGAACCCGACCCGAGCCCGACAGGCATTAAGATATTTATGTCCGAGCCCGACACAGTTAAAATCTTGTTTTTTTCTCATACTAATGACACATGTAAGTTTGTTTGTGTGGAAAGCCCACTTTTATTAAGCAACTGTAGGAAGGCATTCAGAAATGTCAACAGATGAGCGCATCAGCGCACACGGGGCAACAAGCGCATGTTAACACGGGTGCGCAGTACCTACATAATAAGTTGTTTTAAATTTAAAATGTTCAATGCCTTATCGTGCTGATATGACCGAGCCCGACCCGAACCTGAACATCATTTCTAAATATCTGTCCGAACCCGACCCGGCCCTTCGGGTACCGTCGGGTCCCGATGGGCTTGGTTCAGGTATCCATCCTCTAATATACATGTACATTGTTTTCATTCCTCTAAGTATATTTATTTTAGTAGGTGTTCTGGTATTTTGGTCTTTTGTTATCTTATTTTATCTTTTTTTAATCTTATTTATTATTTCTTGTATTTTCTGTATGTGTGTGAGTGAGTATGTGTATATGTCCTTGTAACCTGCTGCTCTTACAGAGTAATTTCCCAGTTTGGGATTAATAAAGTCCATCTATCTATCTATCTCCATTACACTTCAACAGTTTCCTACAAATTGCGACTTATTTGACTTGCAAAATTGTCTTTTAAATTTACAAACATATATTTGTAATTCATGGGACAATTCATAAGGGATCAAAAAAATATTTGTCCCTCGCCATTAACTACAGTACATATTTATTATTTTTCCAAATAAGATCTCATGGTGATCAACCTGAAGGGGAGCGACTTTGCCTCTCTATTGTATCCAAAAAACCCAGGCCATCACAGTTTTTTTTGCAGAAGGTACATATATTTTGTCTGACAATATTGATGACGAGTCTAATGCTTTTTGAAAGTGAAACACAATCTGTTGTTTTAGTCAGAGCTGTTCTGTAGAGCAGACCTATGTGCTTCAGATCCCATGAGGGACTGGTCCATAACTCTGACTGTGAGCCAAGGCCTCCACAAACTATTGATTCTCCGGTGCACTTTAGATGTAACCCAACTCTCGGCCCCCATCAATCCTCTCAGCCCCCTCTGCATCCAGCTGCAGCATCCAAAACTACCTTCTAGGGTACCGGGTCCAACTGGAAATTATTGATCCTGGCATGGACCATCTGATTATGATGTGTTTTATGACTCTCTGGATGGGAGCATTATTGTTTTAGTGGACGCATCTGGTTTCTGATGATGGACTTGATGAGGTCATTGTTAGTTGGAAAGGAAAGGAGAGGGAGGCAGAAGTGAAGATAAAAACACAGAGAACAATAGAGAAAGAGAGAGACAGAGTGATGTGTTAAAGGGGAGAGTTTAATCGATACTCTAAAGCATGACATCATCGTTTAGCCAGTCTGGAGGGACATCAGGCGCTCTGCCAGTAACCGACAAAAACCAAAACCCGGCCATGAATCATTAATGTCATCCACTCATCCATCCCTCTACATTGGTTCAGTCCAGTCTGAGGGCACCTTCAACACAACAACACCACCAACAACAACAACAACAACAACAACTGATTTCAAACGCTGGCGTTGTTGGGTTGAACTAATTAAGAGAAATGGAGCGAACAGCTGTACACTACCACTGCTACTACTATACTATGATTGTGTTTTAAATATAGTGTTTTTGCAATTTTGTATTAATCTATCTTGTTATGTATAATTTTGCTATCATTATTTTTAATTATTTTCTTTTTTATGCCATTTGATTATATTTTTATTTATATAGAATATATATATATATATATATAGAATATAATATATATATATATATATATATATATATATATATATTATCTTTATCATTATTATATGTAGTAGCAGTAGAAGTAGTTGTAGTTGTGCTGAAATCAGTTAATTAACCAAAAAAACCAAAATAATTTTAACTATTAATAATCAAACAAAAATGCAAAATTTTCTTTTTCTTTTTGTCTGTTTTATATCATTGTAAATTTAATTCATTTAGGGTTTAGTACTGTTGGTAAGACAAAACTTGAAGAAAATAATTGTTAGTTGCAGCTCTATTTTGCAAATATGCTTTGAAGGAAATGCACCTGGATTACATTTTTTATCAGCACTATGAGGAAATGTTAGTGGCAAAATGTTGATATTGAACTTATCTGCAAAATATTCACTGATAATGTAGGGCATTTAATTAGTTTCAGTATAGTATATACATGAAAGAAAATAGACTTGAGAGGTAATAATATGCTTTTGGTTGCATTTATGATTATATAGTGCAAGTATAACATGAGCTGTTGCATGGCCTGCGGTGACAGCCAGATTGATTAAAATAATGTTGTAGAGTGTTTCTCTTTCGTCAGAGGCATGTGAGGCCGAAAACTGAAAAACGCAGATGAAACGCTTTGTAGACACACTGTTACTGTTACTACCAACATAGTACTACTACCAATCCTACATCAATCCTACTATTACTCAAGTTAATTACTCCAGGGGCCTGTTTCACAAAACCAAGATAAGGGATTAAGCCAGGATTTCCTGGTTATCCTGGATGAATTTAGCCTTGACTCGGTTTCACGAAAGCAGAGGCACATAAATCACCATGGAGATTTATTCTGTGCAGCTAGCCTGGTCCTGACCAGGTTAACAGCCAGGATTTATTTAATCCTGGAACCTTTTCTGTTCACTCAGCAGTGGCTTTACCCTTTTGTTATCAGCCTGGATTAAAATACAACAGGTGCATATTGCTGTTCATTTAAGTACTGTTATTATTTAAAGTTGTGACCATTATTTCTTTTTATAATTATAAATTTGTCATTGTTACTGTTATATTGCTGTATGAAGACTGCTGTTCATATTGTTGTAAGAAGTTTGATGAATATATTATGGTAGTTGTTGAGATAATTAGAAAAGGCTGATAAAATTTCAAATGAGTTTTAAATGAAGTCTGTTACTAAGGACAATACATACAATGCTGTACATTTCTATAGTTCCCCAATGCACCTTAAATTATTTTAGTTTATAATTTCTTTTTTTATTCTTTAACAAAAAGGATCATGTTTGTTCCTCTTCCATGTGCATTGTATTTGGCATTCTTAGCACACAATTTGTGTTGTCCAGTAAACTGGGACTATAATTTGGGAGGATTGTACAATTTTAAGAACATATCCTAACTGTACAATCCTCCCAAATTATAGACTTAGTTCACTGGACCAGTAACTATCTAGTGATGTAGGCTACTGTACATTCATGTTACAACAGGGAGAGGACACCTTAATGGTTTTTGACCTTATATTTTGCCTGGGGGGAAATAACTGATGAATATACTCTGTTCCATTCATGTTTATAGTGTGCATGGAATTTATCACTTTATTATCTTTATAGTTTCTAGATTTTACAGTGCAATTTCTTCAGTGTCTTTATTTTCTATGTCCATATATACCAGGGAGCAAGGCATATAATATGTAGAGAAGGAAACTCGACAGATAATAGCGGACAGACTAAATGATAGTCTAAAAATATACATTTATGAACTACTGCTCTTAAATGAAACCATTCAATGTGTCACTTGTCATTTGCAAAAACGAACACCTGTACACTTTGCATTAAAAGCGAGTAGTGGAAGTTAATATGACTTAGGAAATTAATATTTTAGCCAATGAGAGAGAGGGAGGAACAGAGTGAAAGAGATATTTACGCTTCATATTCTAGTGTCTAGTGCCTAGTCTATTTAGGCTGCTTACGCATTCAGTCGGTCCGTGATCGTCTGCTACACTTTCTCTCGCTGTTTCAGTACAGCGGCCGTGTTATTTTCTTTCTATTCAAATAATGTGTTTCACGTCATCATACTTCCACAAGAAGCTGCTGCTCACTCTGTATAAAGTAGCCTATGTACAATGCGTATTCTCCATTTTGGCATCAGTAAATCTGTGATCGACCTCGCGGTCTTTTGAGGAAACCGTGGGACGCCGCATCTATCTGAATTAGTTCAGCCTGGCTCGACCTAGTCGCTCCTCCTCAGCCTGGCTTGGCCTTCGTGAAACGCACCAAGCCAGGATGCACAGATTAGACTAGGTCAAGCCTCGCTTTATCAGTTATTCTGGATTTATATATTCTGCTTTTGTGAAACAGGCCCCTAGGCTGAAAAATTAAGCTGGAAACTGCAGTTCCATGTTAAAATGCCTATTTTTATATACATCACCACTTTGACTTCATTGTGGCTCTTCAGAAACCTATGCTATAAACAACTTTTTTTCCAAGTCATTGTTAGGTGTAAACCTATAACTCATCATCTACAAAATCAGTTTCAATAATTGAGAAATGAATATATGCATTTTTGAAATAATAGGGCATTTTTTTCATGTGACCCCACATTTTAGGAAATAAAACTAATTAAACATGTTGGAGATGGAGGAAATCCACACTACACCAAACACATGCTAAATTAAGCAAACCTATTAGGTGGTGAACAGGAGACGTCCTCTACTTCCCTGAGCTGACCTCCAGACAGGACAGGATGACTAGACGTCTCGAGGTCACTTATATACACACACACACACACACACACACACACACACACACACACACACACACACACACACACACACACACACACACACACACACACACACAGAGTCTGTGAATGGGGAAAGGAAGAGGTTAGTTAGTATTCCAGTAGTCTGGAGGTGAATTGGTCTCCTGTCGATTATTAATGAAGCAAGAAAAGTCCCTTGTAACCCAGTACCCTCATCCATTTTAGCTTTAATGATCCAGGCACATCCAAACTGCTGTATATCCTTACAGAAAGAGTTGGACAGACGGGCAGGCAGGTGCAGAGAAAGGTCAAAATACAGTAGATACAGAAAAAATACTGCATATCATCTAAAATCCTTCTTTGTTTGACAATATCCAAAATGTGTTTATTTATTGTAGTGTTCAAAGAGCATATGTTACAAAGTCGTTAACAAACGGATCAAATGCATAAACAGCACTAAAACAATATCACATTTAAACATGAACTACAGACATGGTACAAAAATGCTAACACCCTACAAAAGAAAGTTTAAACTTGTGGGTCTTGAGCTGCTTTCTGAAGGTTTCCAATAATAATTTTTCTCATCTCTGCTAACTTCTACTGTTGCCCTCGGAAGGCGTGCACAGCTAACTGTCTCCTCTGATACACTCTGGTGCTTCTTTTCACCTGGCAGACAGGAGATTCACTGGTCATACAGAGATGATCCCTCACCAGATTCCCACCCATGAATATTTTGAATTTGATGGAGAGAAATGAAGTCAGTGTCATGGATGTATTACGTAAAAGAACTTAATACCAGACCTTCTTGGATAAAGACTCTATGGAGTATTTAATGAAAACCCCCTCAAATATCCTCTTTACAGGCTTAAAGAGAGGTGAGATGTTGCTGAATATCCATAAGTTAATCACTGCCACACATACGCTTACACCTAAACACACATGAGCGCACATGTTTAAATGCACAAACAATGTGGACATGCATAGATGTACTTATACTCTCACACATAAACACGCTCACACACACACACACACACACACACACACACACACACACACACACACACACACTAGTAATTGCTGTGCCCCAGTTGCCATAGTGACATGGTGATGTTGAGTGTTGATTTGTGAGGATTTCACCACAGCACTGGTGTGTGTGCGCATGAAAATATGTGTTGGTCAATCTCAGTGTGTGCCTTAGCTTGTGTGAGATACTGTGTCATTGTGTGTGTGTGTGTGTGTGTGTGTGTGTGTGTGTGTGTGTGTGTGTGTGTGATAAAACAGAGGAAACACTTGAGCTCGTCTGTCAGCACTCCAACCAGAAATAGGCCCTATGAACACCTACTCACCAGATAAGGGCCTCTTTTCCATTGAGCCCCAGACTTAAAATTACTCTGACCACTCTGACTCAAAAATTACTCATTTCTCCTCCTGAGTCAACTAGTTGAGAGCTGACTTTTGCAAATGATGGTCTATAAATTTAATTTGGAGAAAATACTAAACTAGGCGAGTTATTTAAGTTTAGGCACGAAAACGACTAGTTAAGATTAGAACTCCCCCACTTGAAAGCCCTGTGTTTTATGACCCACCATCCATCCCGACCACCTCCCCGTGCAAATGCTCTGCACTCTGCCTTGTAGTTAGTGAAGAGCAAATTTGTTATCACCTACAAGCAGCTTTTGGTAAAATGATGATGATGATGATGATGATGATGATGGCGAATTGTTGCAGTGTGCTCTATTCTGTTCTTTCAGTTCCTTAATTTGCATTTTTTTTGCTTTAAAAAAAAATCTAGGACTGCAGTATCACTTTTTATTCGGGATATAAAAAAAATAAAATAAAATAAACAGTTACAAAATTTTGTGGAAAATAATTGAACTTTTATTTATCGAGACTGTGGCTCACAATTATCAGCGCTGTATTATCTAAGTAAAATTGTGGTCATATCTGATCTGGATCCTCATTCATTTCAATAAGAAAAGATGTGAGATGTATAAGCTTTTGTACACTGATCCAGAGGCCTGTCTCACAGCAGACATTTTGACTTGTCATACTAGTAAAAGCACAGTTGTTACTAATAACACAAACGATGGCCCAGTTCTATTTAAGTGTCCCAATGAGAGTGACAGTGAGGCAGCATGCACAATATCAGGAACCTGAAATCAAAGCAGCTAAATGGAAAACCGCAATCATTAATTTCAGTATTTATACATGGGATTTTCTTACTGTGACAAGTCAAAATGTCTTCCGGAAAAAAGGATTATCTGAATTCAATTTGATTGAAACTTGACATCTGAACTCACTCACGTGGTCCTCCAGTGTCCAGCCAGTTCAAGAGAGGGATTCAGAAAATACAGATGCAGATGGTTGGATTATTGTTCTTCTTCATATTCTTCTTCATATAACTGCATGTCAAAAATAATTCAAGCAGCAAAGAAGGAGGGATGCTGCTTATCTGCAGTGAGGTAAAACACAGGCAAAAAGTCACAACAAGACAGGCAGGGACAAGAAGGCTGAACCAGTAAGACTGGGTTGCACAATAGATGATCTGGCAGAGAAAAAGGGCAAAGGGGCTGGTCTATACGCTGACTGAGGTAATGAAGTGATTGTAGGCAGGTGTGTAGGTGGATGTGAAATTCAGGTAAAGAAGAAAGGGTGAGGAAAACTGGACGGCTGAGAGAGAATGTGGCTTTTTCATCAAAGACATTTTGACATGACAGTAAGAAAAGCACATGTAAATAATAAAACGAATGATGACTAAATTCTATTTAGCTGTTTCAGGGTATTTTTAGGTGAAAGTCTGTGACATGAGCCTTTTCTATTGTATTCTTTTCTTTTCTATTCTATTCTATTCTATTCTCTCTGTTTGACCATAAGTAGTATAAGTGGTTCCTCCGCTCTCTCTGTAACCCAATGCTTCCATCATTGCTTTAACAGGAAGCTTGATGGTTAACATGTTGGATGTTGATGGTCATAGCATCTATTTTCAGACTGAGTGCTGCAACCTGAGAAGACTGGCAGCTGTGTGGACCCGGACTGGGCCACTATCCCTGAGCACAGGACAGGAAGGCAGATTTGACACTGGGGTTTAGGTGTCAGTATGTGTGTGTGTGTTGTGTGTGTCCGTCAGGGCAGGAAGCGGACGTTGACACCTGAGTCGTCTGATATGTAGGGAATCTGTCGCCTCGCATCACATGGTGGAATCTGTCGTACCAGGCCAAGGACAGGCCAAGACTTTCCCACAGTCAGAGCATTAGTCAGAGAGACACAGAGACAGACAGACAGACAGAGAGAGTCACTTCTGTCACAAGGACATTGCAACACTTCCTGTTACATTGCAGCATGTATGAAGAAAGGGGGTAATCGAGCGTCTGGCAAGTGTAGCTCCTATGGCACCATTTTGATGCTAACAAGCGCTCACCCACCGTTAGCATTCCATTGACTGCCATTCATTTTGAAGTCACTTTGACAGTGAATAACTTTACATCTGAAGTGTTAAAAGACTTTATTTGTCCATTTTTTTATTTCTAAAGAAACACAACAATGTATAAAAGACTCCATTACCTTGTACCTCACGCTATGGCTCTATAGTAGACGTTTTTGTAAAAATAGGCTAACGATTGTGTCATAACCACGCAACTTACTGTCATACAGTAGAGGAATTACCATATAGTACAGGAGAAGCTCGCTGTTTAAGTTTAATTACTAATGATATCTTGCATTTTAGTTAGCAATAATTAGCCTGTGCCCATGTTATCTCCTTACATATACCTACGCTCTCCGTCGCTGCAAGATTTGGAATTTTTTTTCACGGCACTCACAATTATCGTGACATTTGCTGTTAAACTATATAGTAAGTAAATTATATAGCCTGTATCTTAGGGATTTCCCGAGGATGGCATAGATCCTGTCTTAAATTCCAAATCACTGCCAAAAATGGCAGCAACACTGAAATATCATGATTTAAAGGCTATTCAAACTATATGATGAAAGCCTAACATTTGAAGAAGAGTGAAGAAGAGTTTGGTTGTAAAGTTAGTAGGCTATATCCAGCGGTCAAAAACCCACACTGTGAAATACACTTAGCGGAGGAATTAATTAGGTATTCCAAGTAGAAGTATTAATCGCCGGTAGCCTGTTGCTGACACTTAGTTTCACTTAGGTCACAGTTTATTAATATTGTAAAAATTGTAAAATGCTGTTACAGGTGAGTACCTGGTTGGTTCCAGACTCAACAGACATGATTGTTTTTAAAAAACACAGACACACAACTTGGTGTTCAGCAGGACAGAGTTGGACTTACTCCCACAATCTTGGGGCCATTAACCGGTATGCTGGTCCAATAGGCTAAGATACATCGGATGAATGTTGTTTATCGAGATATTCAAATGACAGAAACACTCACACACTCACAGAGATTCCTTTCTTTAAAGTTAGATATATTATGGCCATGTTGTTGCGTATTTAGTATGGTCTATATTGTATACTGTTGTGTAATGTATAAGTTCTGAATTGTTATACTCACAGTTCATTGTAAATGTTTCTTAATTCCTGCCCACAGCAGAAAATCTTCCAAAGTCTTTCCAGCCCAAAGAGCACACACTATGTGTAACTCTGTGGCTTTTTAGCTGAGAGAGTGAGAGGGCAGATTTGGCTTGGCCCTGTCACATGCTGTCGCTAACACAGCGAGACAGAGAAGATATCACAACCATCAACTGTCTGAGAGAGAGAGAGAGATATCAGAAACTCAGATTAATGTGTTGTGTGTGCTACATCATTATCAAAAAGCCAGGCCATTCAAAATGTATTATAAAGTGTGAAATGTGTGAATGCCAATGGGATAAGCAGCAGGTTTCCTCAGATACAGTGCGCATGTTCCAAAAAAAATTATGCATATTTTTAGGTATTGCATTAGAAAAGATGAATGGAAACGTCAAAATTCTTCCTTGATTTCGAATAAAAGAGTTGATTTGCCAAATGGGATATGGAAACACCTTTGCCAAATAAGTTCTGACGTAGTGTAAATTACACATGACTGATCAAACTGTTTCTACTGTTGTCGTCTTTCCGGATATTCCCATAATGTTTCTTCGTATCAGCGCGACATGAAACATGGCTAATACTAGCTGACATTGAAGAAGTTCAGGACCCCCATGTTGGACACAGAAATAAACAGAAAATACTGAAAGTGCCAGCTAGCATGACTTGCAATGCTGAACAAAGGTTAACTGAGGTGAAAACAAATATTTGTGTAAATTCACCACTTGGACCGCAACCCCATTCATTACTTTGCACAGCACTATTTCATTCAATATAAGCCTGTTTTCAGATTAAGCTTTTTCATTATGAAGAACACATTCCTATTTTCTGTATTATAAGACACTGTTGACATTAAATGTTTTTTTTTTCTAACAGGCTATATTTAGTAGGTGTAATTGAGCTAGCGCAGGAATCCCTCTTGTACTCCCTCTTGGATTCCACTTAGTGTGAGGATAGAAACTAATCTGTGTTCATGCGTGTTCATGCGTGTGTGTGTATGTGTGTGTGTGTGTGTGTGTGTGTGTGTGTTTGTGTGATCGCAGACATCTCAGCTGCTGTGCTGTAAAGCCCAGATTCATGTTTGCCGTAGCGCTGACACGGAGCCTGGGCCGCAACACAGCCACGGGATTTGTAGATCATTAGTAGCCACGACACACACACACACACACACACACACACACACACACACACACACACACACACACACACACACACACACACTGTCCTGTGTCTCCTGCAGGAAATGACTTGTTGACATCCTGATTCTGAACGCTGCATCTTTAGCTCTCCCCACAGATAATGGACACCACTAATGAGGTGAGACAGACAGAAGCAAAGACTCACGGGGAGACACGTAAAGAGGGGGACAGATAAGAAGAATAAAATAAAAGAGAGAGGATTGCAAAAAAGCATTAGCCACATGAAAGAAAAAAGAGACATGGGATAAATTTGCCACCGTGACAATTAAACATGTTTGAATGAGACAAGAACACCCTGTCAGCACATAATGAGATTACAATATGGAAAGAACATTCCTGATTATTCTGAATCAACCAAAGAGCACTCATCCCCGTTGATAGAGAGACACGTGTATTCCTCGATAATTAAGCACTTGACATGCAGTCTGCGCACACTTGCTAAGTCGAAACAACAAACGCACACTATGTCTAATGATTAAACCTTTATAGTGGATTTATCAAATAGCTAGCTGATTTTGATTTAGCTTTAGTCTCAGTCTTTTGACAAAATATAAATTTCTTTGTGATTTGTTGTCATTCTGATTCTGAACGCTGCATCTTTTGAACACTAATGAGTCTATTATCTATGGGCATACGACACAATCTTTACTTAGACCCTCGATGCGAAACCTCAACAACAACAACAACAACAACAGAGGAGAGATCCCTTTTTCAGAATGGACAGACATGTAATATATGTACAGAGTAGACAACAGAAATAACAAGTTAACACTGTATGACAATGTTAGACAATTTTTTTTGCCCTGTAGCCCCATAGCAGGTTGATCCGACTATCGACAACAAGAAATAGTTAAGATTGATGCAGCAGAAAAGAGATATTCTGACTTATAGTCATTAATATACCCCCAAAAAAAAAAAAAAAAAAAAGAAAAGCTGGACACTTCCCATAATGCAACTCTGTAGACATCTTTAAAACTCCACACCCCCAGCAGCGTAGGGGAGAGTATTACGAGTCGACTGAGGTAAAACTGACTTTGACATGTAACATTGCTGGAATATCACTTTAAATGAATGTATGTCTCCTTCATTCATACAGGCTTGTCATGTTAAGACTCAGTTAAATCTCTGTCTAACAGCCATCTACATCTTGTATGACGTTTTGGCAAGTGGAGCTGAGAGAGCGATGGTTACACAATACTTTGTTTCTTTCTTTTCATCAGAGCTGCTATTTTACAGTTTTTTACAATCACTTTGCTACTAATTTCATAACCTTGATGTGATTTTTCAAAACTCTAGACACAAAACTCACAACAGTCATCACTTGTAACACAGGCTATCCAATGTTCAAAACATTGCATTGTGTGTTCATATCTTTAAAGAAATCTTGCACTTGCACAATCATTGGTTCAACAAACTAATTGATTGTGAAATACCATTGAAACATTACTTTAGATCACCCACACACAAGCTACCCATAGTTTCACTGTGTCATTGTTCGTACAATCATTAAATATTGTACGAAGTAGTAGAGAGAATACTACAGACACAGTGGAATCATTGAACAAAATCTGAAATGTATTGATGAAAAACAATACAGTACAATCACAACATAGGTTTATTTGAATCAAAGCAAAATAATTAGCTACAAAATAGAAAAGAAAAGACAGTACTATAAAACATAAAATGCAGTGTTCCTCAACTTGCTTGTACTTTAAAAAGCAAAACAAAGAAGTGATTACTGTATTCTACATCTTTATCAACTCTGTCTTGTGGATTTGGCCACAGGTTCTCATCTACATTGCAATTAGCCAAACATCTTGGAAAAAACCTTCGGGCATGGTGAACAATGTGGTATGAGTATATATGTATATGTATATATACAGTATATATATAAAGCATATATCTCAATCATCAGTAACGAGTTGGCAGAATTGGACCAGCAATTCCTAGGGCCTGCATGCATACAGTGCAGTACTGTCAATACTGTAAATAGTCTCAAAGGTGGGACCATAGAAACAGTGTCTGATACAGTAAACAGTAGTACATTACAGTAAAGAAGGATGATGAAATATTACATCCATAGATAATGTAGTCTGATTGGTTCATGCTCCACGCTAATTGGTGACAATGAATCTCGTTATCTTGAAACTTTCATGACCTAAACATGGAATATTGTTTGTCTGTTTCCATACAACTATGCATTAAGAGTAATGCAACAGTTACTTATCATTTTGAGCAGTTGTATCAATTGATAGTTAGATCATTGTAATGAAATGAATAGACAATCATCTGAAATGTAATGTGTGAATTGCTTTATGAAATAATAGTACTTTGATGTTAAGTTGTGTCATATTGAACAGGTGATCTTTGTTAAATGAACAAATGATCTTAGGTTTATGTGTATTGTATCCAAGCAATTGAAACAATTGTTAGAGTTTTGAAAAAATGTGTATTTTGATCATTGGTTGTGAGTTTTGTGTCTAGAGTTTTGAAAAATTACGTTAAGGTTCTGAAATTAGTGCCAAAGTGATTGTAAAAAACTGTGTTATAAATATACATGTAATAGTACATTTTAATCTTGTAGTTTGCCAATGTGGAGCCAATTTAAGATACATTGTATACTACTGGGTTGATTAGTAATAGGCTATATCACTGGACCACATCATATAAGCATATCATATGTTTTTTTATGTAAAACATAACTATAATATATATATATATATATATATATATATATATATATATATATATATATATATATATATATATATATATATATATATAGTCGGCAGTAAATGTGATCCAGTAAATACAGTAGATGGATACTTTCATGCTACATTATTGATGCCTGAAAAGAGAAATGCATCTTTTTACTCGGTCTACAGTGTGACCAAAGTATCTTTCTGATACACCACACTTGAGGTCAAAGATATTAATTGTCTTGCTCAAGGACACTTCAGCAGGGTGCATTTTATCTGTGAAGGAAAGCCAGCCAGCCTGCTGACCACTTCTATAATCAGGGCACAGTGTGATGTGTCTCTTCAGTTGATTTGGGTTCAGTACAGTGCACTTCAGGTCAGTTGGAGCTTGCACAGGCTGATTATGCAAGTTAATAGATAATCTAATGGGGTCAGATAAGACTCCACTAGAGTCCACAGCTTGATGATAAGAGCTCATCAATGCTACCACTGCAAGCTACTATGCTAATTAGTAAGACAGTAATAGGAGACTTTCCACTTGTATCTTTTACAGTTGTGCAGTGTTTTGATACACCACAAACACACACATAAAGGATCTTCTACAAGCTGTAATCACGTATTCTGGTTTCTGTCAGTGGTTCAGCCGGTCCTGCTGAGCTTTGCAACAATTCCACTTCCTTCCTGTTCCCAGGTTACCATGGTAACAGTAAAGGAGAACTCAGTTATCATCAGATAGATTGAGCAGCAAAAAGTATTTTTATCTCCACTTCCCCATTTTCCTGCCTCGATAAAACCATGATGAGTGTCCTCACAGGTTTCAAGCTGCAGTTGGAGTTTGCAGCCATTTCAAAGAATGTGCGAGAAGTTAAAACGAGATAACAGCATAGAGACGAGGTCATTGCACTCAAGTTTATTTTGGGTCAATCCCATACACCCAACTGCTTCTGTATCCAAATCTGTGACTGAAAATAGTCCCAAACAAATGATGTACTCCTGTTTGAGTAACGTTTGTTAGAAATGACAGAGTCCGGTTGTGTTAGGTTTTTTGAGCCTATGAACGATATATTTGTCTACCATTTCAATGATTCTTTAGTTGGAATCAATGGGCCTTAGGCTCAGTGCCACAGACAGAAAGATGGACTAAACATCTTGGTTGTCGGTTTTGGTCATGGGATTTGTCGATTAAAAAACATAGACCTTTTTCACCAGACTTATACTGTACTTCAAGTTCAGTCCTGGTTTATTTGGTGACACCTGTGGTTACTGGTGTTAAAAAAAAAAAAAAAAACTACACTCTTTGCAACACTGATGGCGCATCATGGTCTGATATTTGAGCAGCATACAAATGCAGCCGTTATTTCCGAAGTAAAGCTCATCCTCATGCAGAGGCTAATCCCTGTGAGTGTCTGCTGCCTGTCTCACATCCGCTAATAATTTCTAATCGCTGTCTCGGAGGAGCAGCTGGGGTGAAAGAGGAGCGCTGAGGTGGTCTAACGCCAGTAAGGTGCTCCCGAGACAATCAAGGCAATTTAAAGCAGTCAAATGTGCTAATGGTGTGCTAATCCCACTCTGGGGAGCACACCACAGTGTTTCATTCATCATTCATGAATGCCAGGGTAGAGAGCATGTCTGATCACTGATTATTTTATGGGTGCATGTTACCTGTTGGCGGAGTGTATAAAGTGAATAGATGTAAATGGATGAATGCTGTGAGACAGGTTTAAAGAGGGTTGACCAAAAGACCTTGCCAGTGTTTGGGATATTAGCATAAGAATAAAGTGCAAAATAGCAGAGGAGGCTGGATGCTTCTTATTTTGAAAGTATGCCACATAAAATATAACAATATTACTATACACCAACACATTGCAGTCATTTTTTCTTGTAGTTCGTCTCAGAAGAAACAATGGTTTTCTTTTATGAATCTCAACAAAACTTAGAATTTGCCGTTTGGCTTTTATTATAACTTTTCTGCTTGCTCTGCTTAAAAGTGCAGTTTTATTGTTCCCGTTTTTTGTTAACTCCTGAACAAAAGTTATTGCATATCAGCTGTAGAGTTACCAGACTAGTCCCATGTAAAGATATTCTATTAAGTTTTCTGGTTCTTGTTTGAATAAAATGTTCAAATTGTTACTATTGGTTGCTTAATTCGTTGTATAGCATTTTACAATTGTGCCAACCAACCCCTTGATGTGGCAAAGCTCCATTAGTTTCATTACATGATAATTATCTTTTCCCAAAAGGGAGTTGAGAGATGGGGCGTTTGGAGAAATGGATATTAAGATGAAGTGAGAGAAACAGAGGAAGATAAGTGGAGAAAATGACAGGATAAAGAAAATGAAGGAGGATTAGATAAAATAAGAATCAGGAGATAAATGAAATGTCACTGTCCAAAAGAAGACAAAAAGAAAGACAGAGAGAGTAAAGTGAAAGAACTTGTACGACTTCATTCTTATTGCTATGTGTGCCTTCACACTGAATCACATATGTCACTGCTGAAATTTGGTATCCTAAATGTTATACTTGGTATACTTTATAAGCCAGTTGCCAGTGGAAAACTACAACAAACAAGACATTATGTATAGTTATTTCAATTGTCAACCAAAGACGAACAAACAAAAAAGCCTTAAATTGTTAAATATGTGATTGTATGAGTAAAATCCAAGCCATAAAATTTATTTAAATAAACCTTTTTTCATCCAAGTCAAATTGAATCTCCGTCGGGCCAAAATGTTTAATATCATATAAAGCCTACACACAGCATTAGGCTGACAGGTATGATGACAGGTGTAAATATCTCAAAGTAATTAACAATTCAAGACAGTTGGCTACATGTATAACGGCAATACATTAAAAAAAATATAGTAATTTAAAATGCATTTATAACCACTACAGTCTACGTGTATAACCTCAAAAAAGTCACATCAGGACACGTATATATCGTATTTTATTGTTAACATACACAAACGTGTGTGTGTCATGGTCAAGACAATGAAGAGATAACAACAAATATGTGTTTGTAATCATCACATAATGCCACAAATAACAGCTGGAGTTACTGAAAAGTATATATTTGACCACAAAATGGATCAGAAACACATTCAACATTGTGAGAATTAAATAAATACACAAGTGGCCTCTGAGGTAAAGTCACAGGGAGCAAAAAGATAAGAACGGACTGAATATGTTTGCTCACCAAGAACAGGATCAAAGTCAAACATTCACACATGTGGCTGCACACACACATATATACACACACACACACACCACACACACACACACACACACACACACACACACACACACACACACACACACACACACACACACACACACACACACACACACACACACACAGTGTCTGAGATCAGTCTATAACAATCCAGATTATACTGTAACCTGCAGCAAGTGTTTAACCATATTTGGCCTCCATAATTCTATAACATGTGGCCAAAAAGCCACATATCTATTTTGTTGGGTGGTGGGTTAAAGATTGGTTTCATTATCTTATTTTTTTCCATTGTGAGTTACCCTTTTATGGCAGCCGTCAATATATCTGAGGCAATATCAGTGATTTGCGTTCAAAGTTCGTTCAGGTGTGTGTGTGTGTGTGTGTGTGTGTGTGTGTGTGTTTAGTGAGCTAGCAGGAAGTTCTCCAGCTAACACAGGTGAACCGACGAGGTGTGTATTCCCCAGCTGCTCATATCAGACAAGTTTCGTTACGATGTGCCTCTGACCTGCAAGGGCACTCTGATTTTCAGCTTCAGAACAGATGAATTTACTGCTTTATGGTTAATGATGTGCAGTAGGGGTGGGAATCACCAGAGGCCCCACGATATGATATCATCATGATACTTATGTCACGATACGATATTATTGCGATTTTAAACATATTGCATATTGCATATATATGCAATATATCGCATAATGCGATATATTGCAATTTATTACCTTTTTTCCAACTTCAATTTTTTCCCAATTTCAAATTACGTCCCCAAAATGAAACTTTGTCAACATCTGTTTTATCTAAAAAGATATATTTCTCTGTTTGTTCATCTCACTTCAATTGTATTGCTGCAAAATGGGATTGTCAATCAGACAAACTGACCAACGTATATAATAAAAGATCGATACTTGGCGTCTGTGTATCGATATAGTATTGCCACGAAAAAAAATTTCCCCCACCCCTAATTTGCAAATGACTGTAATTTGTGGCTCTGTAAAGTTGATATTGTACTTAAGTCTAAACTGAATTTAGTAAAAGGATTTTTAATTTGCTTTCATGTAGAAAACATGTGATCCAATTCCACTATAGCTTCCTCATTGTATTGTGTACTGTAATAAACAAGTTCCTTTTGAATTCTTATTTAGATATATTCATTTAATATCGTTAACACACTCCGATGAACATGCAAGCCCTGCTTTGAAATGAACCAACTGACACAAATTCATCTTGTGCTCAGTCGGCTAATAGAAACACTGTTGCACTATGTTTCAAAAATGGAGAAATGTTTATTAAATTATTATACAGTTTTTTTTTCTATACAATATTTAGTCTACATTGTCACATCACTAGACTATAAACTGTAGCATCGCTCTCATACACTTTACAGTTTGTGATCGCCTTGATCAATATTTATGTATTGCCATTGTCATCATTTTTTTCAGGGCCAAATGTGGGGCATTAGTTGAACAGAAACATATTGTTAACATAAGAACAATTTAAATCTAGATAACAAATACGGCAACATTCAGAATGCAAACAAGTGATGTGATGATGATGATGATGATGATGAACACAGCATGGCAGATAGATTTAAGGTTTGAGTAACAAGTACTGTAGCTAAAATATTCGTCCAGCCTTGACTGCTTTATTATCAGTTTTGGTTTCCACTTTACAGGTATGCAGGCCTCAACATGATAAAACATCTCTCCCTCCTCTCCCTCCCTCGCTCTTCTCATCCTCCCTCCCTCCACTTGTGCTCCCTCCCAGCTTATTTCTCATTATGCTATTGAAATGGTGCGTTGCTGGAGAGAGTGCTGCACTGGTTCTTTATATAACTGTGAAGGAGAGCTGAAAGAGTACAGTACATCAGAGTACAGTACCACTCACAGTGGGAGGACGGTACTTGCCTAAGTACTGCAGCAGCAGCAGCAGCAGCAGCCCCCGCCACAGCAGTTATTTACTGTAATTATTTGAGCCCATTAAAAGAGCTGGCAACAGTGGAGCATTCGTAAGAGTAGTCAGACCTGAGCTTGTCAATTGTCATGACTGTGGCAGATGTTATTTCTCTGCCATGTTTCAGTGCTGTCAATCAGACAGAGAGCACGAGGAGACTCTCAGATAAAAGCAGGACCTGTACTGAAATAAGTCTGTGATAGATTCAGAATTGATGCTCACGTATACATGTAGACACACACACAATTTCTTCTCCAACAAAACATTTTGTCCAGAGCTGCAGTTGGCACCTGCAGTGTCTCTAGAAGAGGAAGTGTTGTGAGCAAATAGCTTCTGAGAATTGGTGTCATCATTTAGGGAAAAGGATACAGAAAATTATTTATTTTCTCTGCTGCCAACATGTTGAGGTTTGTTAATTCATATTTACTCTGAGGTAACTTGAACTCATTGCCACAGCAGTTATTCATGCATCATCATTAGCAGAAGCAGGTCTTAAGATTTCTCTAAAATGGTTGTATACTTATAACTGTAGGGCTAATAAATGCACAAATATTCTTGCTGACAATACAGCAATTTGGCCATATGGGAGGAAAGTGTTGGTTCTGGCCTTAAACTTACAAATTTGATGCCTGAACCCGACCCTGAAGCTATAGCTCACCTAATGTCATATTTAATATCTCCAGATCAATACAGTGCATAGACTTTTTGTTCTTTAAATGCAGAGAAATGCACACTTTCAAGGAGATCCTCCATGCAATTTGTAGGCCCTCCAGAAGCTTTTTAATCCATCATGGAATTACAGTATCTTAATAAAATAAATAAATAATTATGAATACAAGAATTTAGTCATGTAATCTCCAATATCTCCACAATGCTTTAATCTCGCCTCTTTCTGTGTTTTTAGCATAATGGTAACACCAGGGCCTGTCCAAAGAGGGCTGTCAGTGTGATCATAGCCCTTCCAGAAGCGTGGTAATCTGGCCTGGAACTTCAGGGATTTTCCAGAGATAATTCCAGATAAATCCATGACTGAATGGTTATTTAGTCATCTTTTCGTATGAAAAGTAATCTTTGACTGTTAGCCACTGCCATCTTGACTGCTGACTGTCTTGATTGATGGCTGTGTTGACTATCACATGAAATCATGCCAGGAGACAGGCAGCTTGATCAGCCGATAGATACCCTAAACTGATACAAGCAGGAGGGCCTTGTATTTTGTATGTGTGTACTTCAAGCAGACACAGGCAGGTCAGATGCAGCTCTGGAGGTGGAAATGAGTGTGATTTGGCCTCCTGGATATCTTATAGCAGACAGGAAATGCAATGGAGATGACAACTAACTTATTGGATAAAAGCGTATGGACCTTCCGGGGGAAAGAATCTAAACAGTTTTATATTTGTGTTAGTAACAGTGTTTATTTTTGTTTCCCCTGATTGCCAATTCATATTAGCCAAAAGTCATATTACATTTTTTATGTACGGATTATTGTTCTCTGTGTTTAAGGACATGCAATCCTGGGTGACCTACAGTTCCTGATGTTAAACTCAGATAAAACTGAAGTTATTGTACTTGGCCCCAAACACCTCCGAAGCTCACTATCTATTAGCTTTCTGCCCTGGCCTCCAGCACCACTGTCAGGAATCTCAGAGTTACATGTGATCAGGCTATATCCGTTAACGACCACATAATATATAAATCAATTTCAAGAACTGCCTTTTTTTCACCTGCGTAACATTGCAAAAATTAGGCACATTTTGTCTCAAAATGATGCAGAAAAACTAGCCCATGCATTTGTTCCTTCAAGGCTGGACTATTGTAATTATTTTATTGTCAGGTTGCTCAAATAAGTCCCTTAAGACTCTCCAATTCAATTCAATCAATTGATCCAGGATGTTGCATGTGACATGAATGTGACATGAATCAAGCTGGTGCTGTGACAGTAACAGAACTTGATGGAACCTAAATTATCTTTTTATTAATAATTATTACCAGGGTGAAGCATCTTCATCAGCGAGCAGTGTAAAACATATTTTCAATTCTTGAAGCCCACAGAAGTGCTTCAGTCAAGAAGACAACACTGGAAATGTCACAGAGCTGTTGATTCATTCCTTTAACCATCTCAGTTCATGATAAAGTCTCAGTTTTAATTACCTCTAATTAGAGCGGGAAACATTTCCTGTTACATGTACTGTCATAAAAATTATGATGGGCATGTGGGAAACCCTGTCACCACGTTGCCAGGAAACTAGAGGTGATGTCGACCATCCTGTCCACCATCTCTTCCGATAGGGAGGGGCCTTCATTTCCGTTATTTCACCCCCGCTGTCACTGTAATATCCTGTCTGAATTACCATGAGCTGAATGTCTCACTTGATGGTGCGAAAGTGCAGGAAGTCATAGCAAAAATGAAAGAAGAGCCGTTGTAGAAGGAGGGATGAGAAGCAAGGGCCACACTGGAGGAGATATTAATAGCCGGCTCAGCTCAGCTCACAGCGCTGTCTTTAAGATGCTCTTTTTTATTCCTACCAACCCTCCTTCCTGCTTTATCACTTAGCTGATTCTCTTTCTCTCTCCTTCACTGTCAGCTTGCATGTGCACATGTGCCACTGTTACCCGGTAATTGAGAAGATAGAAAAGGCAGTTTAGGTTATGTGGGAGCACAGTTAATGGACACACCGGATGAAGCTTGGAGAAAGAGAGTTGTTGTTCCGTTGCAACACAGCTGGATCTTTACCGCCAGTAGAATTAGAAACCTTATGCTGGTGTATATCAGCACAAAATAATGACTTAAAAGAATGGTTAGAATAGTTCAACAGTTATGGAAATACGCTTATTTGCATTCTTGCACCGAGTTAGATGAGAAGATCGATACCACTCTCATATCTTTACGATAAATAAGCTGGAGCCAGAAGCTGGTTAGCTTAGCTTAGCATAAAGACAGGTGGGAAACATCTAGACTGGCTCTGTCAGAAGGTGTCAAAATAGAGACTAGCATCTGTAATTAATTGATATTGTTGGTTTATTCTGTACCAAAACCAAAGTGTAAAATTTGTGTGCTGACTATTTTTTGGCTAGGAGCAGTTGCCAGGCAACCAGTTCCTGGAGACTCCTGGAAATAGTCCAGTAGGCCTACACAATGTCCCGTAAAGCCACAACTACTTATTTTTGTTTTTTGTACGGATTAAACAGATTAAATATAAGGTGTTAATGAGTGAGCTTTAGAGGTGCTGTTAGGTGGAATTTGTTACACTCAGCCCAGTCTCACAGCAGTTTGTGAAATGGTCACGTAATTTAATCTATTGATTCGTGTATACGGACAAAAAGAGAGACTACGGTAGCAAGTAGTATGAAAGGATACAAATCTGCATAGTTGGGGTGGTGGATGGGTCAAACAACACAGGACTTTCACCCAGGAGACCGGGAATCGTGTCCCGTGTGTCACGTTTCCTAAACCCAACCGTCGCTTTCTTCTTTTACTAAACCCAACCGTCCCGTTCTTCTTTTCCTACACCTAACCGTCCCGTAGTTGTCCTGCGTGTCATGGAAACGTAAGCCCACCCACGACCTTTTCCTTAATTTAAGGGGCCGTGTTTCATGGAATTCTGTGAGATCAGGTTGTAAAAAAACGTGCTGACCATCATGAAAAAAAACGTGCTAACCATCACGAAAAAAAAGGAGATAAACGTGTACATGAATCAATAGATTAAATTACGTGACCATTTCACGAACTGCCGTTAGACTGGGTTGTTACACTAGTGCAGTGCCCGTTCCAAATGTGCCTGTTCAAAACAGGCCGATTGCTTGGCCTCTAGTATTGCTGCTTGCAGCTTTCTAGAGAACCATTGTAACTCAAAATAATTTACAGAAGGACCCCAAAGCAATTAATATGCAACTGTATACTACTGACTTGCTTTGTACTTGTATCTCAGATGAAAACATAATACATTTACCAGACAAAGAAATGTTACTGGTTACGTTAAACCTTTAAACACTGTTCGTTGCTACCCCCTTAATTTACTGTTCGCGGTCAAATTTGACCGGACAGTTTTAACTGCCCTTATTTTAACATAAATACCACAAAAAATGACAAAAAGTATTTTTAATAGAACATTTATTGTAAAAAGAACCTTATTAGAACATTAACATCTACAACATATGTGTGTGTGTGTGTGTGTGTGTGTGTGTGTGTGTGTGTGTGTGTGTGTGTGTGTGTGTGTGTGGGGGGGTGTGGGGGGGGGGTTTCTGTGTGTGCGTGCATGCATGTGTGTGCAAACATTGGTGGTTCACATGCACAAGTGGCAACATGACAACATGAACTGTGTGTGTGTGTGTGTGTGTGTGTGTGTGTCTGTGTGTGAGAGAGAGAGAGCGTGGATGTACATGTGTGTGTGTCTGTGTGTGTGTGTGTTTCATGATTTACACTAAACTGATTTGGGGAAAGGTATGTTCCATCTGAGGGAAGGACATGTGAAGAGGAGTAGTAGGAGTATGTGAAAGAGGTTCCTATAATTAACAAAAGATTGATTTGCTTGGCAGGTGTGGTTCACATTGGGGGAGAAGTACATTAGTTCAAGAAAACACTGGGCTCCCATAATTTACTCTAAGCTCTCTTGTGGAAAGTATGATTCATGTGTAGAATGGGCACACAAGCACAGTAAAGTTGTAGGAGTGTGTGCTGTATGTAGATTTCTTTCATCTCCTGGATGAAAATTATACTCTTTCCCATTCATTTCCTATGGTAGTCATTTTTTGACCATAAACAAAAAAAGTGTGAATAAAGTTGAATAAATCACTCAAAATTCAAAGAAAGTAGTCACAATTAATTTGATGTGTTCAAATGCCTTTTGTGAAGGATATCATAAGGTCTTGAGGCAATCTGATGAAAAATGCCATATTTATGGTACAGGAAATGTGTAAATCGGTAATTTTTGACCGGAACAGTGTTAGAGGGTTAAAGATTCAGATTTTACTCACAAAATGTGATGCATTAATATTTATTAAACTATCCAACATTATATTAGAGTTGAAAGCTCTTAACAGACATTAAGTAAATGTAAGCACATTGTCCTGATTATGCCTCTCTTTTCACTTGAAGTAAACATTTGAATGCAGGATTTGTACTGTGCGGTATTAGTTTTACTGTTAATAGTAAAACATTTTGAGTACTCCCACCACTGCCATTACCAACATTCCCAGTAAGAGAAAGTAAAACTGATTTCACATAAGATTTTATCTGATATAGCTTATCATTATCTGATGAAAAACACAGGCGCCTACCGACAACATTATCCTCACTTCACAACAGGGCTAACGATTTTGGAAAATAATTATATTGCGATTTTTTTAAGCAATATTGTGATTACTATTTAAAATGCTATTATTTGTTTAAGCATGTTATCTGCTGCATTATTCAACAAAGACAAACAATAAATCATTGCTTAGTATGACCAACACAATATTAGACACATTAAACATAAACTGTTGTTTCCTGTAGGCCAGGCCTGTATGCTATGATGAAATTAGGTGCAGCATGAATTTATATGAATGACATATTATTATTTATTTATGCGGCAGTGACGTCTGCTCTCTTCACCTGCACAAAACGCACCCAAAAATGAAAAACCTTGCTTTTCCTACAAGGAAAATGATGGACACGATTTCCTGACAGGCTGGAATTTCTGCAACCAGCACAAACACAATCATTTACCATTATGACTTGACTTCTCTAAAATGCAATCTAAAACTTTCTCTATATCTCGCTCTGTCTCTCACCATTGCTCTAACTACATCCAGATAGAGAGAGGGAGCAGAGTGAGAGAGGAGCGGGAGCGCAAGCTCTTGTTTGCCTCTGCCTATGTCATATGACGCGTTGTTAGCGGGAAAGGCGTATTTCAGAGCCTAGCTGAAAATGGGCACCCTTTCATCAAAATTTCTGCTTTAGGGTTTGTGTAACAAAGCAATTTGCACCTATGTGTTTTTAAAAGACCTCTTCAGACAACATTAAGTATTAATTCAGTTATAATTCAACCTACACAATGTTCTTTAATCACAGTGACTGATTTGTTGAATGACCAAATAATCATGTAATAATTACCATGACAACATAAAGCACTGACAAATAAGCCTGGTGTAAACAATAATATGAGAGTCAGTAACAAATCACACAAACTAAAGTGCAGATCGCAGAAATGCACTTTTTAAACACATTGATATGTACATGTGCACAATGAGTATGGCACTGCCAGCCATAGTGATCCTACAGCTCGACCACATCAGTTGTAGCAGCTGTGACCCTAAGTTTAAATCTTTTTAGTGTAGCTCCGGTATGGCGACCTAGCTGTGTGGTGGGAGGGCATGTTGTACCGCTTATCCAGTGTAGTTATCAAACCCGTGAGCCCAGGTCTGGTCCCCGTACTGAGGTGCATCATAAACTCTGTTACTGCTTGAGTAATTTCGACGTACTGTTCTAAAGTACGTTCATATGGACTTAGGCTTTTGCTTACCTGGTCAGTGATCCCTGTCGGGTGTTATTTCACTAGTTGAGACACTGGTGTTTGGCTTTTTAGCCATGCAACTATCGTACCTGGCTTTGTGGTATTTTTTATGTGGTGATACAGGTTAGTGGTGTTGCCCCATGAGGCATCAACGTTAGCAGGGCAGATTTTGCACAATACCTGGCGCTGTGCAGCAACTTGGCAAGTTGATGCTTCTGCAGACTGCTTTACTCTCGCGTGTCACGTGACCAGTGTCACTGAGTGAGTGTAATCGCAGCCTTTGCGGTTAGAAAATCTAATTTTAACATATCCCGATTTAATTGGAAATGCAATAAATCGTTCAGCCCCACTTAACAACTGACTTCAGCTTTTTAGATAACAGACACTCAACTGTTATTACAGCATGTGGAGAATCACAGACATTTGCCTTGTTTGTGGACTCATGACCCTGATGAAACTGATTAATTTACTTATTATTCAAAGGTGCCCAAGCGCAGTTCTGGATGGTTCTAGCCAACTTTAACCCCTGGTTGAATGATTAGGAATGCACCTTTACAGTAACTCCAAGTTACTCCAAGTCTTCCAGTAATTTTTATGTAATTTTGTGGTAAGAAATAAAAAGGAGGCACGTTAAAGAAAAAAATATTTCAATATTTATTTGCGGTATAAACATGTCTTGTGTTGTTTCCATATACGGTACAATACATAGGGTCAGTCGTATTTCCTTCAGTAGACAGAAAGGTGAAACTGCCTCGGTTAACATGCCCCTTGTTTTTATACACAGACAGATTGCATCTTTTTTAAAAACTGTTTACAGCACAATACAAAACAGCTATTCAACGTGTGTTTGAAGCTGTAACACTATGCATTGTCAAAAAAATCCCTGAAAAATTCCTCACTGAGGTAACATTTTTAAAAATCATTCACTTTTTCTTTCACTTTGTATTTAGCGCCACCACCTCTCTCTCTACTATCGTTCACTCACGTCTTTCCCTCCCGAGCACATTCTCACCGAGATGTAGCTACAAGTTTAAGGACACAGAAACGGCCGTTCCAGTGATCTGGCAAATTTACAAACAGAGAAAAAGACTTGATTTCTCTTTCATTGTTACAAAGAAAAAAACACACAAGAAAGCAGCTTGAAATCAACCATTTTCTTTGTAAATAGAAAAGCTCCGTACTGAAATATATTTCAATCCTAGGGTGCAAGATATCAAGTAATTTTTCTTATTGTACGTGGGATAGGACTACAGAAGAGGAAAGGCCATGCAAGCATGGTAGTATTATCTTCATCTCTGATGCTATAATAGGAGAGGAACTTTTGCATATAAATTCATAGCATTTATATATATATATATATATATATATATATATATATATATATATATATATATATATATATATATATATATATATATATATATATATATATATATATATATATACACACACTTAGGTATATGTTCATATTGAAAGGCCACAGGAATAGCATAGAGCACATCATATCAAAACAAGACGGAAAAAGACCTTGTAATTATTTAAGCTGGGTGGTGTAATTGTCTATTGTGAAACATAACAGGCATGCTGAACCACAGCTGTGGGTGTGTGAAGCAGTGCTTGTGTGCATGTGTGTTAGTGACGGCTTCTTTCAGGTTGGTAATGGGCATGCCGGACCTACATTTTGGACACCCCAGGTGAAATGTTACTTCAGTCCACAAGCCATATCGAGCTGGATCTTGTATAGTTAGAATATTAGAATTAGATATAGTACAAAAGAAGAAGATTTAAAAAAAGTTGAGGTCTTGGATATACAAAATACTGCAAAAAATGTGTTTTTGATATATTGCAGAGTAACAAAGTGGACCTTGTGTGACCCGTTACGGTAAAACCATGTTTTGATTCAAATAACAGATAAACAAACGTTTAATTTTATCTTTTTACACAATGTTTTTCTAAAGTGAGATACAAAGTATTGAACAGTCAGCATTAGAAAGACGTTAGAAAGATTATATAAGGCCAGCTAAAACCAACCCTGTTCAGATTCAACTGCTGTCCCCTCTGAAACCCAGTTCTTTGTTTCTATTATGACCATGTCCACATCACCACACTCTGAATCTGAAACTGCTGTAGTTTGCTATTAACAAAAACATTTCATATCAAACCATTCCCACTATATCTTTGTCACGGTACGGCTCTGCGATGACAGCGTAGACCACCATAGTAATAGCCTATTTTTCTTTTTTTCAAGGTGCAGTCATAAGACTACTGTCACTGCTAAATGTTATGTTATGTCCGCTGATCTCGTTATGCTTTTCACATTTTTGTGAATAAAACTGGTAGCCTTATAAAACGTTTGAAGCGTTGATTATGCTAACGAACACAACTCAGGAATGCGCACGTTCTCATGACCACGTGGCAATAATCAGGTTGAAATGAGCGATTTACGACATGTTTATGGAGTTATAAGTTGAATCTGACTCGTACAAGCAAACGTCAAAGAAAAAAGTAAGATAGATTTAGGATAAGACTATGAAAATGTTCTTGCATAACGCCCAGCATTCCAACAGACATTGCCATAAGTCTAAGGGTACATGTCCACAGTGATGGTTTTTGACGTGAGGAATCGCCACGCTTCCCAGCATTGAATGCTTACGGACTTTCCACTAGCTGTTATCAGTTTCTCAAGCAAACAAAACTTGGACGAACCCTTTTACCTGTGGGTTGTCTGCTCCCGGATTTCAAACCGGACCTACATGGCGGCTCGTTTGGAAACGTTCACTTATTTTACGAAAATAGTTAACCAAAATGTGTTTCTGAATAACTTTAATGCGAGAATGAAGCTACCCAGTTCTGAATCTGTCTTCATTTTAGATCTACAGCGGTCAGTTTTAAAGATTTTCAGGAGTTTCAAGAGAAGGTGATGTGTGATGGATGCCCCTAATTTGCATAAAGTAGCATGCACCTCACATTTGTGCAAATGAGGAGTGGGCTACTCGACGCCCTGTCTCTAAAAACTCGCCATTGGAAAACTACTGCAGCATTTGCACGTTTTTGGAGTCTTTCTTGTTTAGGTGCTTATGATGTGGACAGGTATTCAAAAAACTCTTTAACCACATGCTGTGTGCTGCTGTGATCAGCAGCAACAGCAGTTAAAAAAACGGTCCTCATCATTCATCTTCCCACCTGGTAAAGCAACATCCAACTTGTAGTTATGTCTACTGTTAGAGAGCATACAGTACCACAGCATACTCAGGTATACAAAATAACATGGATCTGTTTACTATTAGATCTATCATATATATATATATATATATATATATATATATATATATATATATATATATATATTATATTTATATCAAATCAGACAAACTTTTCTTTGACAAAATGGGTGATCCCTTTGGAGAGAGGCCTTCCTTCTGTTTTCTCCAATGCAGTTAAGGGACGTGAAGCTATTGAAGTAGCTAAGTGCAGTCTGTAGCTGAGGCCAGTCCCAGTCCACCTTAATCCCAACACATTTTTACCTAAAAAGGGACCTAATATTGGACAACTAATTGAACAACTAGAAAAAGTAGTAAGGTAATACAAGTGTTGAGGCACTTCCTTGCCCAAGGTTGCTAAAATAAGCTGCCCAAAAAGTTGCTCAGAAATGTTAACACTGCCTAAGCATCCGTCAGAGCTGTGAGAAACCAGTTTGGCAAAACATGGTCAGACAATATGCTGTGATGAAATAACGAAAGAAGTTCAGTAGTAAAGTTTCTAACTGAAATGAAACAACTAAACTAATCAAAACAGCTGGTGGAAAAAACTGGTACTTCTCATAAGGCAACTGGATGAATGGTCATATGGGGAAGGAAGTAGAAACTGGGAACTTGCACTTGAAAACAGTTGGCCAAATGTGAATTCTACAGTAGTATCTTCACCCATACCCAACCCCAATGCCCTAGTTCTACCCACTGCTTGTCTTTTCCCCTAACATGACCATCTAACCCCTGAACTCCGTCCTCTGTTCGGGGGCCAGTTCCTGCTCCCCCCCCCACCCCACTGTGCAGCTGTCGGGACTCGTCGCAGCCTGGGACTGGCCTCTCCTCTCCGCTCCTCTTCTCTGAATGTCTCTTTATCTGCCTGCTTCCAGCACCGGCTCCATGTGCCAACAAGTCAATGGCTACACCACTGTGCAAACTGCATTAGGTCATTACAAACCCAAAAGAAAAGCGAAACTTTAAAAAAAGACAACTAGGAATAACGTTCCTCTTTGTTGGAGTCGCCACACCCATTCCCCTTCTTTAATTTTACAATCTCTTAAGCCATTGTTGGATTGGATAGATAAGATTTCTATGCGTATATATTTATATAAGGTATAGATTTGTGCGTAAATGTACACACAAACATACAATAATGCATATAGACATACTGAATTTGTTAAGGATTGCCCATACATTTTCTGCTATGTACGTTAACATACATACAGTACATACAGTACAAACATACATACTTTGTTTGTGTGTGCGCGCATGTGTGTGTTAATTCCTTGGTTTGTAAAACTCTTCATTCAGTAGAGCGAGATTTCCTACAAGGAAATCCAAGATTTTCCACTTGGCACCACTCAGCTCGGCCTCAAGAGCCGAGACAGAAAGACAGAAAGGATGTTGTTGTCTCATAAGTCGAGCGCTGTAGATATTTCCTATCTTTGTATGAAGCTGTCTGTCCTGCTGCGCCTTTCGCTCAGTTTCTCAGTCAGTTAAATCTCCTCTGTTCTATGTGAGAAGACAAGTTGATCTGGGCTCTTACCTGCCTTGATTTCAATCAACTCAAGGAGGACGCCATCGTAAACCCATCTCTCAGTTCTCCCTCTGGGTTAAAAAAACATCCTGTTCCCTTTTTTTTTTTAACTACTATGTAGTTAAAATGTGGCATCTGTGACCTCCCCTGCCCCTCCGACGCTGCTTCTTGCCCAGGCTCAGACAACGAGCCTCACGAGGCTAAAACATTCATTAAAACTGGCTGCTCCCCTCCAGTGCAGCCGCTTGTTACCTTGGTAACAACACCACCTTTATACCCTCGAAAAAAGGGACAGTCCCCCCTCTTATTTTCATGTGGACTCCAGCGTGTCCAGTTGAAACACATTGTGATTGGTGGGGGTGGTGAAGAAGAGCTGGTCGTGCGTCGGGGAAGAGTGGTTATCGCAGGGGCTGTTGAGGCCCAGCGTCCGCTCAAAGTCCAGGAGCTGGCCCATGAAGTTGAAGTTTGGGGAAATGTTCGACTTTTTCCGCTTGACGAAATCGTACGCATCGTTGAGCGACAGGTTGAGCTTCTGCATCAGGTAGGCCACTGTGACAGTCACCGAGCGGCTGATCCCGGCCAGACAATGCACCAGGATGCCGCACTTCTTTGAGCGTGCCTCGTCTGCGGAGGAGACGGAGAAAGATGAGAAGAGAAGAGGACAGCGTGAGAGAGGACGAGATAAATTAAAACCTGTTCATGCTTCATCTTCATGTTATAAATGAGCCAGAAGGAAAAGTCTTTAAATTCTCTGAACTACAATTTTACTGACAATATGAATTGTTTGTTTAAAACCAACCACTTCAAGTAGAATTGGGCAATATGGTTGAAACCAACACCATAATACATAGTTATATACACAGGTCCATCTCCCATACTTACTATTTTAAGAATTAAAAAAAAATGGTTTAAAGAAACAACTAAAGAGGTTATTTTTGAAGACAGGCTTACAATATAAATATGTATATTTTCTATCATTTGAAGGGCTCATTGCATGAGTGGAAACGGATCTCAATTCCAAAATGTATACAAAATGCATGTCTCCTGCAAAAACACTCCAAAGTATTCTGTAGGTTTTGTGCGAAAAATAAAATGCCATTATTTTACATGGCAATTTGAGAGACATTTGAGACGTGCATAATTACAACTAAATTACAATCATTTGTGCAACAAAAATTGATAGAACGATATTATCATAGACTTTATAAGGATATTACACATTATATAATCACGATACAACTCCACTGAAAGTCACCAACCCAGTATAACGCAGGCTTATTCCAAGTCGAAACAAGAGAGCTGAGAATTTTATCTTTCTTTCTAAACATTTTATTATATATAATTTATTAATATTTTTAATTCAGAATGACCTTTCTCAATGACAGCAGAAAGTCATGTTTCATTCTGCTTTCTAGCTTTCAGTCTGTAGAAAAACCTGAATAAAAAAACATCTTACATTATTAACAGGCTACAACCGTCCACTTTCTATCAGTTTCCAGTCCTTGCACTTGCATCACTACAGGCCATTAGAGCCAGAGTTAAGTGCTTCTTTCCTTTCTTTCTCCTCTTTGTCTCTCTCTCTCATCCTCTCCTTTATCTCTCTCTGCCTCTCCTTACTCTCTCGGACTGCATCTCTTGTTGTAGGATTAGGGTCAGTTGGCTCACTAGCTCAGGCTGCCAAGCGGATACCAAATCAAATTTATATGTGATGTGTGCTCACTTTCCACAACTATACAAGACTCAGAAGTCAAATAAGTAACCAGTGGTTAATCTGTTATGAAATTATCTTTACATTGTGCAGATGTGTGCAGCATTACATCACTTTATTTGTGCTTTATACATGATAACAGAAGGATTGTCCATTTATCGGGCTGTTAAAATGCCAGAAAGCATCCAATTCCTCCGTCTCCAGACGTTCACACAATAATTTCAGATATTTAAGGAATCCGCAGTTTGAAACAGAACATTGTAAGGTCACATCTGGGTCCCCTCCTCAGCCCAAGCTTCTCCCCTCCCCATAATTACCCTGCTGTTACTAAAAAGACCTGATGTAATCCCTGCAAATTACAGCCAGCCAGACGGCAACATTTAACATCAGCATGACCCAAATGTGCCATGACCTCTGGCTCTGGCATATATCACACTTGTCCCACCTAAGCTGAAACATTAGTCGTAAAAAAGAAAGATGCCGGGGGTCTGGACAATCTAAGACAAATACAAAGACTCTGTTCCTCTGGGAATAAAGTCAGAGGGAATGAGGAAAATGACGAGAAATACTGAAAATGGGACAAGATGAGGGGCTTACATTCTTGTAAGTATTCTTCAGTATGACCCCATTCTAAAAAATCTATTTCCATGTTTTATTCAAAACTTTGCTTTATATTTCTGTGATATTAAATCTATAATCAGGAATAGTAAAATACAGCCAACTCTTTGTCTAAATACAGCCCACCAAAGCAATTTTTAAGAGAATATCCAATTAATCCAGTTTAAAGTATTTCCACAAAACCTATTACATAGCAGAAAGAAGTGATCACATGATATATGATTTAAATCTAGGATAAATGTAGGCAAAGAGAGTAATGAAGGTTACACTTAACAAAACTACTGTTGAAGCAATTGATTGATTAACTGACTGATTGACCATTTAAGTCATTTTTAATTTAGCATAAACTTGACTGGCTTCAATGTCAAATATGAATATGTGTTGCTTTTCTTAGTTATATGATAGTAAAGTTAATAGTTTTGGGTTTTGAAGATGTCTACTTGGCCTTTCGGAGATTGTTAAGAGCATGTGTCACTATTTTCTGACTTTTATAAACTGATTGATCAATTGCTGGACAGAAATATATTCGCCAATTCTTTTGCTTATCATTTTTTCAAGCAAAAACACCCCATGTTTGCTGGTTTCAGCTTTTCAAAGTTTGCAGATTTGCTTCTTTCCTTTGTCATGTATGGTAGTATGATAGTTTGGGTTTAGGACTGTTAGTCGTACAAAACAAGCAATTTGAAGATGTAACCTTGGACAAATAGATAATCGAAATAATGGTTACACAGCTGTTACCAAAAAGATCTGTTGTGAAATAACACAACACACACAGAGACATAAACTGAGTAGTGTCCTCTATACTTACCAATGAATGAAATGGCCTCGGGGAAAAACTGAGAGAGGTTCTGGCTCCAGTGATCAGAGATGGGGATCTGTTTGTACTTGAAGTCCCCTTCATGTTCAAACATGTTGGGCAGGTTGGGTGTAACGTTGAGGATGTACTTGATGTTGTACTTGCTGAGCACATCCAGGTTGGCGGAGTCTTTGGCACAGCCCAGGTAAAGGTACGGCAGGATCTGGACCGGAAACGCTGGCTGGTTGTTGGGCAGCGGGCTGCCCTCTGACTCTGTGGCGCTGCCTGGCTCGCGGTCAGATTCCCCGTCTGAGCAGTCAGAGCTGATGCGGAGTCCTCCCAGACCGAGGACGGAGGCTGGTGGGGAGCTGCTGGGACACGAGCAGTCCAAATTTGTCTCGCAGTGCTCGGGGTACTCCGACTGGAACTTGTTGAAGCCCCCTGGAGGACAAGGAAAAGAACAGAATCAATATTAGGATAAAACCAAGTAAAACTTTTTAATGCTATAAAAACAAATGTGCCCTGGTTGTGTAATACAACATCTGCAACATGGCAGCTGTATGTCAAGTCTGCATGATACAGAAGGTGGATGATGAACCTGAATGACAAGAAATTAATCTTTAATTTGAAAGAACAAATAAATAGATGAATACTTGTTTTAAAACAAAAAAAATGTTTTAAAATAAATATATCATAACAAGGGTTTATAGATAAATTTAAAAAAACAAAAAATAATTGATTTTTGTGTCAATGCAGTTATTGCAGTCATACCGTCTTTTTATGCACCACTACATTACTTATCAATGTGCCAGATAACAGAAGAATAACGTGATAATTACGTCATTATGTCTAAGTAAACAGGCCGGACAGATGTGCTCCATTGAGAAAAGCTGAGCCCTGGGAGGAATGAGCAGCAGCTCTGCTGCTACAACACTCTACTACTCAGCTCAGTGGACTTTTTGTGAATGGCAGCTCGGCTTGTGACTCCAGTAAAAAAGTTCTTTGATTTTTAATAAATCAAATTGACTACATCCACATCTTAGGTGCAACCACGTTTTCAACATTTTCTACCCGTGCCTGACTATATCTTTTATTTTCCTGCTGGAGGATTATTCAGAGTGCGTTGTCGTCTCCTTGTTTCCCTGTTCATTCATGAAAAGAACGCCAGTCTCTTTTCCTGAAGGAACACAACATGGCGGGGCCATTTTTGCACCATTTAATTAAAAACATATTTGACCCAGCACTATATATTGAGACATCGTTGAACGCTTCTTTAGATTAGCCTATAATTTAAGAGAGAATGCTATGTCCTAATGAGAATAAAAAATACAATCAATTATCTCGGCAATAAGTGAAGGAACTGTTCTGTCAAGTTCATTACATGTATGTTACTGTGTAACATCACAGTGAGTGCAGCTTTACGTTTTACATTGCATCAATATAATAACAGTAGCCTAATAATATGCTTTGTTATAATATATAGACAAAACAATCGCTGCCTCATTATAGGTCAAAAATAATAAATAAGACACCAGCTTAAGTCTGTAGTCGGATGATAACAGCTGGATTTATTTTAGGTGTCGCTAAATAACAATCTATTCAACAATCTGTAATAACAGTTTATACTAACACGAGTGGCTTATCAAATGTGAAAATGTTTCCCCATTCAAAATAATAACCTATATTATCAAAGCGCGGAAATCGCAAGTGTTTCAGTCCAGATAGGCTACGCCACAGAGCCAGAAACAAGATAAAACACGGACACACAATAATTGAATTATCCCAGGCCAGATAAATCATAAGACTTATTGTTGTTAGCGTTAATTGTTTACTATTTGGTGAGAATGACACCTCCAGAACAGCTGCATATGCCTCATTGGCACAGTCTCATTTCATTAATTAAACAACGTACGTTTTTTTTTTTATGAATTAAAGGAACTACAACAACAACAACACCACCACAGAAGAAGCCTTCTGGTTTAAAGCCAGCTGATCTTACCCTCCAGGTAGAAAGCCTTGCACCCGTCGTCCCGCAGTTTCTGCAGCAGCAGCCCCAGCACGGAGCTCCCCATCCCGGACTCCTGCCGCTCCGAGGTCGCCTCGTCGTAAAGAACCACCACGTCCGTCTTGCACCGCTTGACAAATTTCTCCTTGTCCTCGTTGTTGGGGATGATGGAGCGGATCGGGAGGTTGCCCTTCTTCAACCTCCGGAGCATGAGGCCCGGGATGGCCAAGTTGATGGCCGACTCGACGTGCGAGGACTCGTACAGCTCATGGGCTCTGCAGTCCAGCAGCAGCAGAGAGCCGGCCCCGGACTCCAGCTCCTCCTGCAGCCACTCCACGCTCTTACTCGACATCATCAAAGTCACGATCACAGAGCCGCTCCACACATGATTAATTTTCATCAGGGAAACGTTAATCCGCCGGTCCGCTGGTGTGGCATGAAAAACAACACAGCAACAGAATAGAGGTAAAGAAGACAAATCACGGCGCTAAACTTCCCTTCCCGCGGCCGCCACCACCACCACCGCCGCCGCCGCCGCTGCCGCTGCTGCTGCTGGTCCTGCGGGCGCGCACACACACGCAACCAACACACACATCCAACACGCACGCACCGATGCCCCTCTGGTTGCAGCAGGAAACTTGAACATGCAGAGTTTTCTTTCCCTCCTTCCTTCAGTCCAGAAGTGGAGGTTTCATTCCAGTCCATTGACGTCCATTTGAGAGCCCGCTCTAACTTTGAGGCGCCCGCAGACCCACAAAACGGCGCAAAGATGTCTCGTTAGTGTCTGGGGGGGTGAGTTTCGGATGAGTTGCTAACACTAAAGCCCATGATTATTGCTGTTATTTGGCATGCTGGCCCGTGGAGCTCCTCTGGTTTGTCATTTCCACTGGATGCGTTGAGGCACTGCGGGCTTGTCATTGAGACGAGGGAGGAGCGGAGAGATTTAAAGGTGCAGAGCTGCTAAAGATTCACACGAGTTTACACTGTTTTCCCGACATACATTCATATCCATTCATTGATAGACTATAGGCTACAGTATGGCCTAACTGTGAATGAGACATGTAAATCTGCAAATAAAAGTCAAATTATATGTGTGTTGTGTTCATAGCACTGGACATCCTTCTAGCCTTTTATTTAGTTTATAGGGAATTTCTAAATACATGTGGGTCAATGTAATACATTTTCATTGTTAACCTTGAATAGGCCTAATACTTAAGAATGAATGTTAATTCTTGACCCTTTTGCCTTATATACTTTATACTTTACTTACTTTATACTACATTAATTAACTCACTGCTTTTCATAATCATCTCACCTAATCACTGCTTGCAAAAGATTAATGAGCATTAAAAAAAACAATCATGTCTTATCCTTATATACTAAATGGGCCTTGTCGTGAGATGGTTTCCAGGGTGAAACATTTACCTTCAATCTCAACATTTAAGCCAGCATGTCCTTAAAGTTGTCAGAAAAAAATTGAAATTTGAACATATACTGTACATTTCCATGACAGCCGGGCGAACCCCATCTGCTGATGAAAATCAGCAATCGATCAAAAGCTCCAGAATAGCTAAATGGCCCATGTGGTGAGACTGTTATGTCAACTATAGAGTTGCAATAAGAGAGGAGAAGCTGATTCTGGAAGGGGTTTCCTCTTCTTTTTTGTAAACGATAGCCCTATACTCAATGTTACTCAACACAGAAACACAATCTCATATTGTACTAAAATAGTTCACTGAAACATGTTTCTGAAAACATTTTAAGCGAGAAATAGGCCATGCAGTTGCTGAATCTGTCTTCATTTCAGCTCAACAAAGGTAAGTTTAGAAGATTTTCGTCAGATTTTGAGAGACTAGTCACCTCATTCCGCTCGCCATTTCCGGGTGAGTCCCGACGGCCCTGCCGCCAACTGAACTCTCGGCTTGTTGGAGATGAACTGCGCCTCGCCTGTAAAGTAGATGAGAGCAGGCGACAGCAGCCGGGGACGGTGACAAAAATCTGCTCTCAAGTCAGACAGTTTCTACCGTTTCCAGCAGCCTTCAGCAGGACTAAGCCAAATTGTTGCTGCTGTTGTTCTGAAAGATATTAAACATTCTGAACTTAGCAGAACCTTTCCTTGTTTGGTTTTTTCTTCATATTTGCAAAGTTAAATGATTTAGCATTTAAATATCCATTATTATAAGCTTCAGTCTCAATTTAAAAAAGCGATTAATTGCGATTAATTACAGCAAATTGTGCAATTACTTAGTTAATTTTTTTTAATCGATTGACAGCCCTAGTAACAACCTTTAGGTTTATGCTACAAATACTACAATACCCATGAGCCTTGTTTGCCATTGCCATGGAGATGAGGCCAGTCAGAGGCGCAAACCAAAACAGTTGCTAATCAAGGGGGTAAGCTTCGCTTCAGAACGCGAACCTCCGATGGCGCCATTTTGTTGCTACAAAGGTATCACCTCTTGTTAGCATTCCACTGACCGCCATTTTTTTTTTACGTCACTTGACTGCGTTTAAAGACTCTATTTGTCCATTGTTTAATTCTAAAGAAACACAACAATGTATAAAAGGCTCCATTACCCTGTACCTCACGTTATGGCTCCGTAGCAGACGTTTTTGTAAAAATACGCTAATGATTGTGTCATAACCAAGTGACTTACTGTCGCACAGTAGAGGAATTACCGTATAGTACAGGAGAAGCTCGCAGGCAGTTTCAACTTACATTAGCTGTTTAGGTTTAATTACGAATGTTAACTAGCATGTTAGTTAGCAATAATTAGCCTGTGCTTATGTTATCTCCTTACATATACCTACACTCTCCGTCTATGTAAGATTGGAAATGATTGACATTTCTCTTGGCACAGCTACCAGAACACTTACAACTTTCAGACACGTTGCTCACGTCACATTTACGTTGTCTCTGTCAGTTGGAGGCTGCGCAGTAAGGGAAGAGATCACCGGAAAAGTGCTTCTAATAGCCTTCAGTGGTCTCCATCCAGAGCAACGGGGTCTATTGGTCCATTATATTTATGTCAATGTTGCTAATTCAAAACAGTTCGGCTTTGCAGTTGAGAACAAAACACGGCACTGTAGTTAATGAATTCATCCAAAGGTTTCTTGCCAAATGCACCTTGGGAGTCATAGCTAACTTTGAACCCAAAGTTTTTAACAAATAACCAGATATTTTCTAATGCATTTGCTAATCTTTTGTACTACAAATAAATTAGAGTTTTATACCGATCCAAGCTGTAGAAGTACTCCAACTTAGACTGACATCGCCAGACTGAATCGCAAATGCGAGTTATTAGTCTGGAACCTCTCAAGTTCATTTTCGAGGGGCGTTATCAATGGCTGTGGTCCAAAATGCCTTTGGATGCAATTATAGACCTACAACCAATCAAAGCAAAAAAAACACATGGCGCTGAACGACAAAACAAATGTAAACGGACTACAGCGTGCAGAGATGAGCTGCGATGGTGTAGCATCAATGATCAATGTGAACGAGAGTTGCCATTTTTGCCATCAGAATTTGAACAAATAGTACTTCAGCAGAAAGTTCCAGATCAGCAGCAGCCATCTTGGTTGTTTTCGGAAATGCCTCATCTGCACTTCTCTTTACTTAGCTAGGTTTATGCTCAGCGTAGTGTTCCAGGCAAAAATGACATCATCATCATCATCATCACATATTTCGCTAAAGCGCAAAGGCTCCACAAGTTGTCGTCATTGTATCAAACAGGCCCCATATGAGATAAATTGCTGTGATTGGCCTGGCCAGGATCTGGTCAGCTGGAAACCTGTCTGAACGAGGGGGGGACCAGATGTACTTGCCAGAGCAAATTAAATGTGAGCTCGCAGATTTGTCTGGTTTTCAGGCTAGCTCCAGTAATGTAAAATTGGCTATGGGAACAATTTATGGGCCCTTTACTTCAAGAACCAGGCACGCCTGACCAACTTTCTTACAACATTAAACTTTATTTAAATGATTTTTCTTTCATGCTAATTAATTGTTTACAAGCATGCTAGTGTGATTATTAATAAGAGCTTTGCAATTTGTATTTTTTTTTTTACAGGAAAGTATAATGCAAAAAAGCTTTTTAACTTTATATCCCCATCACCATGTGTGATTACAGTCATCCACTGTGGAAATTAAAAGCCTTAATCTAAAGATTACTAATACTTGGAAGTGTATCACTTCATATGGCTGAAACGTGACAATGATGTTCCCATATTTGTTGTATGTAGACATGTTTGACAGTAATGATTTATGTTTTATATAGCTAAGCTTACAAAATAATGTTTTTTTTTATCCAAACCATGATTACACTATATTAGGTATTGTAAATTTTTGTTCCTCACAAGACTGGATCCTTAAAGACCAAACACTTTGTTCCTTTTTTCTGAATTGGCAGCCAATTAAAAACAATATTTCTCTACAAGTCTTACCTTCCTGTTAATTTATTATTGTTAATGCACCATGAAGTTAATGAATTACCCAGGGACAGAAGCGTAATTGAATTTTGGGCCTCATGAACAAGAAGTGACTCTGGTTCATTTGTGATAGTGATAGTGTTGTCTTTTTTGTTACAGCAAAACACATGTAACCTGTAGAAAGGAAACATGTTTCTTCCTCAAACTTTTTTCTATTCTCTCTAATTCTCTATACTTTTATTTAATTATAGTGCTGAATTGATATAATCTAGATTTTGTAATGTAAATGGTTTTGAAAGGTGCTAAATAAATAAAGTTTATTATTATTATTACTACGCTGTGTGTCATGATGATGTTATGTTCATTTTTTAACAGCTCAATGGTGCTGGTGTACCTGGTGCACTGGGTCATCACTACGTTTCACCATGAATGACCTAATAAGGCATCAGCAGGTTGTGACAGAGGCAGAGAGGGGGAAAAGAGGAGCGTTTGATTTCCTCACAGCTGCAGAGAGGAGTGGGGGATGCACCAGCTGCAGACAATGGCTCTTTATTCATCCCCCCCCCAGTGACTTACACACACACACACACACACACACACACACACACACACACACACACACACACACACACACACACACACATACATGCATACACACGAGTACACAAACAGATGCACACACAAACTTTAGGGCTCTCGTGTTTCCACTCCCTTCATGGACAACAACAGGCCCTCTTAGAGATGTGTAGCCTCTCTGTGTATTTGTCTACAAACTGCTCTCCAGTAGTAAACACAACTATCTTCGTCACTTTTTCTTCTTCTTTACCTTCATGACTGAGGACTGAAACTCATGATGAAGATGAAGCTCTATCAGAATTAGTTTTTTGGCTTAAGCACTTTGCAAACAGTTTACATTCAAATGATGAGGTGTCATCATAGAGTCCTTTATCCAGTTCTTATAATACATCCATTCTAATAGGTTTGTTTGAAATTGTGTGTAAAAATTTCACATAATGGTATTTTTGTTCCTAAGTTCACTTTAAAGTACTTTAAGTCAGTTAAATTCTGATTGGTGCTCAGAAGTACATGGCATAACATTTTGTGCTCATGTTGGGGCACGTTGCTCATAGTAAGGAGCTGATTGAGAATATAAGTTTTGTAATGCCTTTAACTGGTATTTCTTCATAACTGTTGGAAGGACAGAGCAGTATGAGTTATGTAATAAAAGCAGGATAAACTAAAAAGCTTATGTAAAGATTAGCATGTATTCACCACTATCTGAACTACAAAAGACATGAACTCATCAGCAGCTTTACCCACCATTATGAGTCTACCTGCTGACACATGCATCAACAGCCTTTAATCTGCCATTTTGGAAAGCAGAGAAGCTTTCAGATTGTCGATGTACACACATTTCCTGTTTCACAATACCTCTGTGTCTGTGTCAACACAGTCAAGTGTTTAGAAAATTGCCCTCCTAGCCAAACTGGCTGAGATTATATCAATCAATACGGATGCAGTTTCGGACCCGGCATTCATTTGGCAAGTAACTAAAGGATTTATTAGAGATTTCACGTCTTCCTTTGTAGTCAATTTGAAGAGAAAAAGAAAGGCAAGGATTGCGGAGTTGTGTTTTTATATATCTACACATACTCTTTTAGTCACGAGTTGAGCAGAGCTTAATGATTTGCTAAGAAGGAGAGCTGAATTCATAATGCACAGTGTGAGGCAAAAAAAAAATATTTTAATGGTTGCAAACCAAGCAAACTGCTGGCTCTGAAATTAAAACAAAATGAGTCCAGAGCCACTATCAACAGCATCTGCAAAGACCGAGGTATCTCAACGAATCCTTAAGGTATGAATGCCACTTTCCAATCCAATCCAAACCATTTATTCAAAGTTGTATGAGTCCTCCTGCAATCCAGATCCGACACAGTGCCAGGAGTTCCTAAAAGAGCTAAATCTGCCTCTTCTTGACCCAGAGGAGGCAGAAGAACTGGGCCAACCTATAACGTTAGAGGAACTTAAATCAGCATTAAAAACAGTTAAAAAAGGGAAAGCTGGGGTTGGATGGAATTCCATCAGAACTTCTTCTACAGTACTATGACATATTAGGACCTATGATTTTACAAGCTTTAACCTCAGCCATAGAGATGGGTACTTTTCACCAACAAACCAACAAAAAAAGTGTTAATTACAAATTACAAATTACAGACCCATCAGCCTCATTGGGACTGATATTAAGCTCTATTCCAAAGTCTTGGCACTCTGCTTAGAACGCTTTATTGAGAAGCTAGTCCACCCCGACCAATCAGGTTTTATACAAAAGTGTCATGTTGCAGACAATTCACGCAGATTATTTCATGTAATAGAAGAAGCCAGAAACAACGGCAGCAGTTTTATCAGGGGACGTGGAAAAGGCTTTTGACCGCCTAGAGTGGAACTACTTGTAGCAAGTAATGGAGAGGCTTGGTTTGGGGGCCAAATTCATTGACATAGTGCATACTTTATATGTGATTACCACGGCCATAGTCTCATCCAATGGCTTGCATTCTCAGCCATTTCCCATCGAGCGGGGCTCTCGACAGGGATGCCCCCTCTCCCCCATGCTATTTGGAGGGACAGATGTATTTATACTCTAGACCAGATATTCAATAAGAAAGGTATGTTGAGTTTTGAAGACCTGAGAGCTAGTTTTGAGGTCCCCAGGACATCCTTTTTTCCTTTTACCTACTTACTTCTATCTTTGCTTAAGATCAGCCCTAAAATGTTATGGAGTGCCATGAGGTGCACCCAGTCATTAAATGTTTTTTTTTTATTTCCCTGGTAGAGGATTAGTGTCCAAGATTTATGCTAAGCTGTTGCAAGTATCCATAGGAGAACTCCCAATTAGTAAATAAATGGGAATAAGAACCCAGCCCTGAGGGAAACACTATTAATTGGGAGGCAGTTTGGGGACAACATTTTCCACTGTTCCAAGAACCCAACTCACCAGTATATCTACTTCAACACAACATATGCCATAGGACACATTGGATTCCTCAGAAGATATACATCTCGAAAGCCATTCCCACTCCCTATTGTACGTTCTGTCAACCTGAACAAACTGGAATTTTCCTGCATATGGTCTGGGAGTGTGAACAGGTGCATGAGTTCTAGCATAAAACAACATCAATACTATCTGATGTGATAGGATATATAATTCCTTCTGACCCAATTGTTTTGTTACTTAATGATGAGGCTAAATTACACCTGCTCGAGAGACAGAGGAAGATTTGGCTAGCCGGCTCAACTGCAACCAAGAAAATGATAGCTCAACACTGGGCCCCCCACTTGCTTTGTATAAAACAGTGGTTAGCGTATTTTCTGGACATAGTTATGCTTGAGCTCTCTACAGCAAGGATTAACAAAGCCAAATCATCAACTATCAATTTACGGCAAAGGACAGCAGCACAAATATCAGACCTAATGACCTCAGCGCCACAAGAACTAGAGGAGAGTGACTAAGTAAGGTGTGATTTCTGTTTGTTTGTTTCTTTTGTTTTCCTCAAGCCCGCAGAGGGTGGGGGGTGGGAGAGGGTTTTTGTTCTTGTTCAATTTGTGTTTCTCCGTTCTGTGCACCATCTGATATTACCTGGCACATTGTGGAATTCGTTGTATGTCTGAATGATAAATGGTGCTAATAAAAAATGTATCTAAAAAAAGAAAGAAAATTGCCCTCCTTCATTCACCAATACTCAAGGGTTTTAATCTGCTTCATCGTTCTCATATTGAAATGGAATATGAATAACCATCCTTACAGTATTAAGTTATCCTTCACTGATGGAAAAACTCCTTCTGCCAGATGGGGGAGTCCTTAATTCCACCTTCAATATATACTCCAAATTGGTATGTAATTTTCTGAAGTATGGTGTTGACATGAGCACACAGTCCCTTAGTCTCATTTATAAATCCTAAACTGGAACCGCCTGTATGAAGCCACATACCAAAAATATTACACAAATCCATGCAGCACCTCAAATGCAAGGACAGGGATAACTCTTATTATGTAAAGTTTTTTTTGGAAGGGGAAGTATTGTCTTGGCTTAGCATGAATATCAACAGAAAAAATACTGCACTTCCAACAGTAAATGGGAGATTAATCAGATATCTCTGTACTCGTCTGGACCTTCTTACCCATGAACAGTTTTAAACTGATCATTTCTGAACCAGAAAATCTGCCCACATCCCTGAAAAATCACCCTGGGTTGCATCCAGTATTCAGAAAAAGTCTCCCATTCATTGTCAGTGGAATGGCGACTAAAACTATGTTATGAATAAAATGTATTAATTTCTATCAATATTTATACAAACTATGTATATATACACACACACACATATATATATATACATATATATATATATATATATATATATATAGTACGTACCTACAAAACACCATGGGACTCCGCAGCGCCAAATCAAATGCATGCATGCTGATATACACCAGGATTATTCATAAAGAAAGGAAAGTAAAATAAGGAAAATAGGACTAGGAAAATAAAAACTTGGCACTAAGCTTGTTCTTGTTTTTGTCTGAGGTCTCTTTAAGGCAGACTGTGGTTTAAACCCGCTCACCTCAGTGATGGAGTCAGGTGGCCACCCCTCTCTAACACTAACGCTGGCATTTCCTCTGCTGTTTCCTTTGCCCCCAAACACACAGGTCGCCAACACAAAAACAGGCCTGGAAAATATTTCAAGGCACTTTGTCCGTTGTGTGATTTTCATGATATTCATTCATCTCAAACATAAGCAGGTACAGAGATTGATAGTTAACTGGTTACTGGTAAAATTCTTATGTTTTCATATAGTGACTGATTTTCTTTTTTTTTCAAGGTGTTCATACTACTTTATGTAGAAAATTACAAGTTTTTAACAGAGGTTCTTTTTGTTACGAGGCTATTGGGTGTAGTGGACTACTGTGTTACATTAGGTTACATAGCAATTATCTTCTGATCCTGACAAATTGATATAGTTGTAGTCCCTGTGAAGCACACTGTAAGAAAGAACAGTGTGATATACACAGTTTATTTCATTATTATTCAAGTATTACAGTTTTTTTTACAATCACTTTGCCACTAATTTCAGAACTTTGATGTCATTTTTCAAAACTCTAGACACAAAACTCACAACCAATGATCAAAATACAATTTTTTTCAAAACTCCAACACTTGTTTCAATTGCTTGGATACAATACACATAAACCTAAGATCATTTGTTCATTTAACAAAGATCACCTGTTCAATATGACACAACTGAACATCAAAGTACTACTATTTCAAATAGCAATTCACACATTACATTTCAGATGATTGTCTATTCATTTCATTACAATCATCTAACTATCAATTGATACAACTGCTCAAAATGATAAGTAACTGTTGCATTACTCTTAATGCATAGTTGTATGGAAACAGACAAACAATATTCCATGTTTAGATCATGAAAGTTTCAAGATAACGAGACTCATTGTCACCAGTTAGCGTGGAGCATGAACCAATCAGACTACATTATCTATGGATGTAATATTTCATCATCCTTCTTTACTGTAATGTACTACTGTTTATCAGACACTGTTTATATGCTCCCATGTACCACCTTTAAGACTATTTACAGTATTGACAGTACTGCACTGTATGGATGCAGGCCCTTGGAATTGCTGGTCCAATTCTGCCAACTCGTTACTGATGAGATATATATATATATATATATATATATATATATATATGTGTGTGTATGTATGTATGTATGTATGTATATATATATATATATATATATACTAATACCACATTGTTCACCATGCCCAGAAGTTTGGCTAATTGCAATGTAGATGAGAAGCTGTGTCCAAATCCACAAGACAGAGTTGATGAAGATGTAGAAGTACAGTAATCACTTCTTTGTTTTGTTTTTTACTGTAAAGTACAAGCAAGTTGAGGAACACTGCATTTGATGTTTTACAGTACTGTCTTTTCTTTTCTATTTTGTAGCTAATTTTTTTGCTTTGATTCAAATAAACCTATGTTGTGATCGTACTGTATTGTTTTTCATCAATACATTTCAGATTTTTGTTCAATGATTCCACTGTGTCTGTAGTATTCTCTCTACTACTGCAGTACTTTTACAGGGATGTATTTACATCTAGTACCATAATGAAACATGTACCACCTATTTTGTACTACAATATTTAATGATTGTACAAACGATGACACGGTGAAACTGGAGGAAAATGTTACAAAGGTGCAGGAAGCGTGACTGGAATATATAATTAACATGAAGATCAAAACATAGCTTGTTATCAAAGGTGATGCTCATGTGAGGAAATTTAACAAAGCAAATGGTACATGTAGGTACCTGCCCCCAACAACCAGAGACGGCTAAGGTGCCAGAGTGATGCTTCACCTCGGACAAACTGTGATAAAATAACAGAACACTTTCTCAAATGTAGCAGCCTCAAATATCTGTGATGAAATTGTTGGGTGAACTCGTTGAGTGCTCAGTGTCCACAGAAGTAAAAAAAAAAAAAAGCAGGCCAGTGTTAATGCTGAGGTCTTCAGTGGAAGTGTGTGAGCAATGACTGCTATGCATTTTTCATGAATCCAAGATGGAGAGAAGTGGATGTGTGTGCATTTAAGTGTAGATTCTGTATGTACAGTATAGTTTGTGTATGTCCATTGAAGAGCGGTGAACACGTGCTTACGCTGTGAACTCTTAGCGACAGAGAAGCCTCTCAGCTGAATGCATTATTAAAGACCAAACTAGAAAGATGAGAGACAGAGAGTAACATAACACACAGCTGGCTGAGTGACAAAGAAGGAACTCACTTTAAACAAAATGAATCAAATCTCCTCATAGCAGTAATCATGAGAGAAAACCAAATAAAACATTAATGATTGTGAGTGTTTTCTTGTGCCATCCATCCCTTTAATAGGTTGATTTGCCAAATATGTTTTGGAGAAGTGGGATTCCTGCCTGGATTACATTCACTGGAAATGTTTTATCCAATATAGGAAGTGTGATGTGACATCCTTAAGGTCTCGGTATACCTAAAACAAACTAGTTTGTACAACCAAGCCAAAATATCTGAGCAGGATGCAATTCCAATGTTCAAAATATATGTGGGAAAGGAGTTTCAGACACTGTAAGGACATACTGAGGACTTAACACTTCACAGTAGGGAGCAAGTCAGGTTGGATGGTTGGGCTGACAAAGCACAGGACAACGGAAACCAGTTTTTTTTTGTCTAGCATATTGTTGGTTTATTAAAGCATACCATGAAGTTACAGACAAATTGTAGTTGGGTTAAATTTTTCACGGTCGGTCGGTCCACCACCTTGGTCAAGACTGAAATAACTCAAGAACTATTTGATGTTTGTGACATTTTGTTGCCTTAGAATATACTTGCCAATGCAAATTAAGAGACAAGGTTGTCACAGCAAGGTTAGAGAACAGGGTTTGGATCAGCACCTCTTCTGGCTAAAGAAGTGCTTCAATCCTGCCAAAAAATGAATAGTCTACCAACCTTAATGGAGCAGGTGGACACACCGCCTGTCAAAGAGTTAACAGGACAAATCCACCCTAAAACTGAGTCACCCAACCTGCCCTCAAATTCTCTCTGCTGCTCTCTAAACTGCCTGTCTCTCTTAGTGATGCTGTTATAGTTCTAGACTGATCTAGAACTGCTCTTTCATCTCTTTTTTCATTTGTTTCCTTTTGTGTGTCGATTTTGGAAGTACTAATTAATTTTCTGTTGATTGACTAATGGATTTATCCACCCATTGTTTCAGCTCTAGCGTTTCAAGTTGTTGCTGCTCTAGAGATTTGTGTCATTACAACTTGACGCTAGCCTGACAAACACAACACAGCAGGCTTCAAATAATAAACAGCTATTACATTGGCAAAAGCAATAACATCTGATTACAGTGTACTAATTGTCACAGCACTGAACACATGTGGCACATATTAAAGTTTTCAGAATATAAAGCATCTCTCTCCTCTGAATCTGCTGGCAGTGTTGTGGACAATTAGGTACTTTGATTGAAATGCTATGGACAGAAGTGTTTAATTCAATATCAGTAATATTAGTAATAGCTAGAGAAGGCAGTTTCTTAAGAAATTGCAGTGTGAACAGTATGAAGAAGCAGCTGTATTCTTCCATTAATTTGAATGGGGAAAATTTCTTCCAGCATTCACACCAATGAAAATAAACCTTTCTCGGTGTCCTATTGTTTGCAACAAACAGCAGGCTTATTGGCTGCTTAGAGAATGATTTTGTTGAATTGGATTTGTAAGTCAAACTATTTAGCTGGTTACTTGTTTTTTAAATCTTCTTGGTATGGAACGAATAGCAGATATGATCAGTGCTACTAACTACAACTCTGGACTGACTTGGGATCAAGTGTGGAAATGCCTTTCGATATATTTGCAATTAAATTATACAGAGCAACACTGTGGCGTCCTCCCCACAGTATTTGTATTTTAAACTTGGTTCCCAAGGTCAGGTAGATGCTATGATCACCAATATATAATATATATCCCTAAGTTGTCATGACAGATTTCTAGAGCAGTTCCAAATCTGCAATAAAAGTGACCGAAATAACCTAATGACCATTTATGAAACAGACAGTAAAGTTTAATCCTAATTTATGTTTTTATGCTTTTGATTAGTGCTTGAATTATTGATGATAAAGTGATAAAATGATTTAAGTAACATTTTGGTTGGATATGTACAGCAATTTATACTAAAATTTTGATGATGATTGACTGTCTTCATGCTGTTGTGGCGACGATGGACTGGTATCAGGAACCACAATGTCCCGGACTTTGTTGTGTTATCAATGTCTTATACATTTGTATTTTCTTACTACCGTATTGAATTTTGTCTAATAAATTGAACAAATAATTAAATTCATGTTTACGCTTTTTGTTTTTTTATATCTACAGAAGTGACAGAAAATTAATTGTCAACAATTTTAATTATTAATCGACAGCTTTGTTTTATAGGTTGGCTTATTGTAAAGTAGGTCATCAATTTTAAACTCTCAGCACACATTTACACCCCATGAAGCGTGTGTGAGTTGGTTGCATTTGTGTGACCTGAGCAGTGGCAACGCAGGCGTGATTTAGAGCTGACATTGGAGCATCGAGGTTACACTGCAAGCTGTAGTTTCATATTCTACTGTGTGGACTCTTACTTACTATATATTAAGTAAATATATATTATAGATGTGTTTAGAATGAAAATCTTTGCTGAGCAGCAGATGTGAGCAAAGTTGTTTTTGCCCACTGAAATGAATCCAGAAATAGACGGAGGATAAGAGGGCAGCGTTTTAGAAGAACTGCAGCTCCTTTTTTCAGATTGCCATAACAGAATAGTTGGGTCAACAAGATTAAAACTTTTTTGTTGTTGTATTGTGTTACAACAGAAAAACAAAAATCTAACCTCACTCGATCCATTTACTCCCATTGGGATTGAATGGAAAAGAAGGTTTTGGCGCAGAAGCTGAGGCGTGGGTTGGAGGAGCAGATCGCCAAACCTCAGCAACTGCCGACAAGCACGGCTCAGTCTCAGAGGGGGGAGGAGTGGGAGGCGATGAGGGGAGAAAAAAGGGGGGACAAGGGGAGAGGAGGGGTGAAGCAGAAAATGAGGCACTAGGGAGTTTTGCCAAATCCAGCAGCGGTCAGAGAAGACATGGTGGGACTAAGGCTCAAACATGTTTCTCCTCTGTTAAACAGTTCTGTGATAAAACTAATGTTAAAACTTTTCACACCTGTACATATGACGTACTTACGTTTTATATCCTTAATGTTACTTTAATGTGGCTTTGTTGCTGAGAGGTACTGTATCTACATTGTTTAATTAGAAAGTTAATGTAGAAAGTACAAACAGTACTGTAGTTGTCCTTTATCTAACAATAGCTTTGTTCTTTTCCCCTTAAAGTTAGGTTTCATTTCATAACAGTGAATTAATTGATTATGATGTAGGTGGAGGTGGACTTTATTTCAAGCTAGGCATCCCGCCTCTACAATTGAACACCGTAGAAAACCCAGACTTTATGATAATAGGACCTTGAGTGTCATTGCAAACTGCTTCAAAAGTGGGCCATAATTGCATGTAGATTACCAGTATTTGTCACCTACATACAGCATGACTCCCTTAACGACATTTACTACAAACCAACATTCAGAGTAATATGAGTCCCTTTTGTAGCTCTTGGATGTTTACATTATTTTGTCTACCCTGTGCATATGGCTCCGTCTGAATTCATGAACATCTCTTTGGGCTTGCAAAAACATATAGTGCACCTGCTTTGCTGTGACTAACTGGAAAGTCTAGCAGTTATTCTGTTTTTCTACTGTGGTTCCTCAAAACCGTTTGGCGTATTTTTTCTCCGCAGACAGCCTCTCATTTCTTTCCTAGAAGTACAAAACGTCCAGTTCCCCCTCAGCTCATTGTGACCACCACACTGTTACAATAATCATTTCAGTGATCATCACCAAAGACAGGGACTAGTACAAGTTGCAGTTCTAAGAAAACGCATTTGGCAATAGATGTTTTGAGAAATCTGGCTTTTATTTCACCCAGAGTGAAACTATGTCTAGCAGTGCATCAGGGCACAGCAGCAGTCTGGCCGAGAGAGTGACTGGGTATCATCTCAATGTCCTAAAGTCTGAAAATGACACAATGTTTGAGGACACAAAAGGCCTAGAGGAGTAGCAGAGTACAAAAACCTGACACACTGAACTAGTAAAACACTGAAACACACTGACACACACTCAGGCAAGCAGTGGCAGCAACCACAGCGCACCAGGAAAAACTTATCCAGATGTTCTCCTCATAGGATCACCAACCCCCTCTCCTCCCACACACACACACACACACACGGGCCACACATGGGCTACATATTACAGAGGCTTGCTCTCCAACTTCTCTTTTCTCCAACTTCTCTTTTTCACGCACGCACACATGCGCACACAGTTTACAATGATATACAACAGCAGTGGAGAAGCTGGAACCGAAGAACAGTTTGTGTTTCTATATGAAAAACACTATGGATTATAGTTGCATTCAATTTCTATAGTTTGACTCATTTTCTATCTTTCGACTAATTGATTAATTGTGGGGAAAAAGTGAGGATTGGCTAAAATGTCCTCACTTTGCAGAAATGTCCTCATTCCCAAGGTTAAAACTAAACTTGGTCCCCACAAGGAAACACACACACACACACACACACACACACACACACACACACACAGTCAAGACTTGCAGTTATTGAACCCACTCTTTCAGCCCCTCCTCTACTCAACTAGAGCTCCTGGCAGGCTGTCTGGTTGAGGCCCATAGTAAAGGGAGCCGTTTTCTCTGGCCTGTGTGTGTGTGTGTGTGTGTGTGTGTGTGTGTGTGTGTGTGTGTGTGTGTGTGTGTGTGTGTGTGTGTCCTCAGGCCCCAGACAGGAAGGAAGAGAGTGGGCCCGGCAGCACAGCTCCAGAATTCCGGTTTTGTTTTTCTTCTTTTTCCATCAGTGCAGAGCCTGAGCCGGGTCTTAAAGAAACAGTCATTAATATTTTCCCCTCTTAACGACCCTGCACTGTTTTCTCAGACCTCCACAATAGGACTCGGTATGATTCATTGCATTAATATGTAAACATATTACCAGTTTGTTAAATAAAAAAGTCAAATGAATGAATGAATGAATAGGTATTTAATGGCTCAGATGAATATGCTCCTCTACAGAGCACAGTGTGCGTCTAAGCAAGGCCTGAGGCTCATTTTCATTGAAGCTTCTAAAAATAAAAAGTAATGATCTAGCATCAGTGGTCAGGTTACGTAAATTACTCAGGGGGTGAAACATAAGAATTTTGGGACACAAGCAGGGCAGGCGTATTTAGCTGCCTCTCCATGTTTTGTAATAACTCCTCACTCAAAATCTGGCAAAGACAGGGTTGAAAATGAGTGATGGAAGACACAGTTCACGGCTCATGATCTTAACATCCCTGAGGATAATAAAGACAGAAAAGCCAGGATTTCTCGGGTAACTGCTCGGGCTCTGTGGACCAATCAAAGCAGGAAACTCTTACTCTTAAAAACTAATCCGGTGACATCATCGATTTGGCAACGATTATGAAAACAAACTCTTTTACTTGTTACACAAACAGAGCTCAGTGTTGTGAAATAGCAACCGGAATCGTTTTATCAACCAAGTTCAAGTCAGAGATAAGAGTGGAAAACATTTATTAAGAAGGTACACAATAAGTTACTTTCAGTGTGTAAAAGTTTCACACACAGGATATAAAAGGGACGGAACAAGTTGCTTATCTTTCAAACTGCAGTAATTACAATCAGCTGTTATGCACGAACAGAACAGAAAATCCAAACTGCACCATCATTTTAACTTAAAGTACCGTATATACCGTCTTTATTTTGACATTTTGTTTCATTGTCAACAGTCCAGTAAGAAGACCAAAACCAACAATGAGTTTATCACTCAATACTTTCTGACTTTCCTACCCCGTCTGTTGCTCTCAGCTGTAGGCCCATTCGTTCCACAATGTCAAATCTTTAAAATTGGGACACAATTATATAATTTCACAAAAAAAAAAAAAAGGCAAAATAAGTTCCTTAAACAGGCACATTTTTTAAAGCAAATATTACTCAAAAAGAAGACAATAGTTGGAAGAAAACATTTGTTGAAGAATATTTTCAGGACTGCATTAACTTTCACACTCATTAAGTAAACTCATTTGCTGCACAAGTGAGTGTTTACTGATAATTTGTAAACTGTTTACAGTATATGTGCTTCTTGATGAAAAGCAGCGTTTTATGCGCACAAATAGAAATAAAATGTAGTGTAGTGCAAAGGCAAATACGAAAGTCTCTTGCATGCGTCTACACTTTTGTAAAGGCAATCCTCGTCTGCACACACTCACACACCGACTCTCACACAGTGACTAGTAGCAGCAAGTCCTTCGTCAGCAGAAAAGGGACTGCTCTCTCAGCATTCTTGTAGAAGAACAACTTCTCTAATATTCAACAACTTCACTTCTGATATCTCTTTGTTAAATAACCAGACACAGTACATCAGCAGTAAGGCTCAGTGTGCATTTAAAGTCCAGTCAGGAAAATGGTTCAGGACTATGTGCAAGATTGGACATTTTAAGTATGATCTTACAACAACGAGAGAGTGCTGTTTACGTGTTTCTGTTAATGGTGTTGGTGTGACCCCTTTTCCCCTCACACCACAGCTCAACCTTTCCCTGGTGCCGCCATCTTCAGGCCTCCTCTCGTCTCTGGAGATGTAGACCGATCTCCATTTGGTTCTCCAAACACTCCTTGAGCTTGTCCTCTGTTAGAGTCAGCCGCTGCTCCAAGATCGAAACCGTCTGGATGGAGGGAACAAGAGGAGAGAGAGACCAGACAAAGAAAGAAAAGGGGGAAGGAACAAGATGGATAAGAGAGAAAGAGCATGTTAGAGAGGGCTGTGTAGCATCAGATTGACAGTAATGACTATATAATGGCGGTGTTTGTGTGTGTGAAAGAAGCAGTTCTGTGTGTGTTTGAGACAGATGTTGTGCATGCAAGACAATCCAGCTGATTATTGTAGAAAGATCTGCTGCCTGAGCCGAAAACACCAGAGTTTCTGTGTCTGGCACGCACCCTGTCTTGTTCTCCCTCTCACACAGTTGCATAAACACACTTACGCACACAGAGAATACAAGAAGGCCGCTATCCGAAACAGGACGGCCATGTGTGGGTAGTGAGATCACAGTGTGACATACTTTTCCTCTCAACATCCTCCAACAGTAACAGTATTTGTTGTTTGTGTCATCTGGGCCTGTTTATTAGGAGCTTCCAGGTGTAATTTCACCATCTGAATGAACAGATTACGGAGGATAGAGCTGGCTTTTCTATCTTTTATTGTATGTGAGCTTCAGCAGGCACATTAAAGCAATAATTGAATCAGCCTTTTATCATCTAAAGTATAATCCCAGTCAATTCCCACTGTAAAAATGTTGACGCTGCAAAGTCTTTAGATAACTTGAAAGTAAAAAAAAATACAAACTTGGGAAATAATGTCACGGAAATCAGTGTTTATATAGTGAAAGAGTTGTTAACGACCTTTGGACAATAAATGCAGTTTCAGATCTAAATAAAAAAAAAAATTCTGTGCTTTTGAGTGATTTCTTTCCTCTACTGTACTTTTATTCCCTCAAACTGCATTATTCACACGGGGCACGTAAACTTGAGTAGCTTTGCGTCACACACGTGAGTTTGGTTGCCCAAGTTGAAATATTTGAATCTTACACGGATACACGAATGACACAAATTTTGCGTGTTTGATTCATTCGCTTCGCCCACCCCAAATTTGCATCTATTCATTGGCTTTTTATGTAATCGCACAGCACAATCCGCAAGAAATTTGGGCGGTGTGAACACACCACTAGTCTATAATCTGTCAGTATCTATAATATTTTTTTGTGTTTACATTGTTTTTTTCTTAACATTATGTAAAGCACTCTAAATGTCCTTTGTTTGAAAGGTGCTATACACTGACAAACTCACCTTGGCTTGCAATCATAACTATGTAGCCAACTTCATCACACAACGTTACAGGTCTAAATTGTTGACGGATACCTCCTTGGCTTTGGCTTTTATTATAATCTAATCATTATTCACATATGTGAGGCGAAGTAAAACATGAATGAGTTGTGCTAATCCAAACGAAAAAAAAAGAATCTTCTTCTGGAAACACTAAAGTGGCGACAGTTCCCTCTGAATCTCTGACAATTGTTTACGGAGCTAGTGTTGCTTGGTGACAAACCCGATCCCAGCTAATAAGCATTTTTGGACAGCAGTGCTTGGCAACATAGATTTGGTTCAGGCCAGTAACAATCAAACGGTAAACATGTTTCCCCCTCGACAGACAAGCCTCTCTAGATTTGGGCCAGCGGGTGAAAGATATGTCAACAAGTCTTGACCTGTAATTTCATGTCCCTTCCTGTGCCAGCGAGTGTTATTTTGAAATTGCTAGAAAGTAGCACAGAGATAAGTCATTTATCAAAATATAACCAGCTGTGTGTGAGGCACTGGATAGAGAGATGGAAATGAAAAAAACTGATTTACCAATTTAGTTTACCTCAAAAGTTTCATTGAGAAATAACTTCATGCTGGTAAATTGTGATTGGATTTCTAAAGGCTACTTGATTAGTTGACTTTTTTCCAGTGTAATGGTCGCTCCACAGATTAACCCTATCCTGCAGAATTTCTTAAGGTCTGATGAAAACCCAAAACATATGTATATGTCGTCATGCCAACATTTTTTTTTTTTCATTTTGTCCATGAATACGAACAAATTGTTAACTCATTGATGGCAGGGTGGCAGCCCTAGAATCTTAAATCCCTTTGATTCCAATTTGAAAAGACTGAGAGCAAGAAACAATGAGAATAAAATGAAAAATGGGCAGCAATACAGCTTGAAAATGGTTATTGGCTATCGAGGTCCTGCGTTTGAACCCACAGTGCCACACAAACAAACATACAACCAGGCATGAACAATCAAATGCGTAATGATGAAGGAATTGATAAAGATTGTTAAATTCCTTAGATGATCTCATACTCAGCACACACCAACGACTTCAACAATGTGTGGGCGAGTGGTGTTTTCTTTTGGGTCATCAAACTAGATAACATCTCCTGGTATTTCATGCATCATGGGAGAGAAAGGGCATGCATTTCCTCTGTCTCTCCCTCTGCCTGTCTCCATTTTCTAGATCAATACCACCCTGTATTTTTTACCAACCTGATATGGCTCCCCAGTACTCAGCCCGCCCAACTATGGGTGTTTGTGTGCGTTTGATTCTGCACGTGTCCCCAGGCAGCTGAAACATTATATGGGCATATAGTTTTCATCTGGAGTAGAAACCAAATCTTTATGCTCCTAAAAATAGAGCAAGCTGTTTTTCTTTTCTCTCCAGAACACATTATACTCTCCATCGCCCTGAGCATTACTGGCCTCTGTTACAAAGTCTCATAGCTTTGGTATGACCCACACTAGAATAGTCTGAAGGCAAAGAAAGGCAAACTGGTGCTGGTTAAAGGTGGCAAAGTCAGCTCTTTTCTTCAAATGTAGCTAGCTGATGTGTGTTAATAAATATGCCACTACTGGTATTAGTGATCCCATAAGATCATTGTGGAACTGGTGAAAAACTAAATGAAAAAAGCACACACAAATACACACATAGAATGGTGGTGTGAGTAAGTCCACTGACCAATATCACCAATATAAACGGAATGTGTGTAGCACAAGCACTGCTGCGGTGTTAGCATCCATAACCAGATTAAAAGACATTGTATTACGATGTGTACAAAAAGCCAATAAAAAGCCAGCCAGTCATTAGTTACAAGCCTCAGGCTAGTCTTAACGTTTGCTCTTTAAGCTCAATGCTGCCATAGCATGCTAACAGGATAACTTACAAGTTCATGTTTTTACTTAACCTCTCCTGAAAATGACCACTTGAAAACGTAATGAAGGATTTTAGATGTTTACAAGATATAATGGCAAAAATTCAAAGGGAAAAACATTACTTTTGAGCACTGCTCCTAAAAACGTTTTTTTTTACCCTCAACATCGAGCTACATTACATAACATAGGAGAGTTTTTGTCCCCGACTCTGCCTCAGCGCAATGTGCTGTAGTACTGTAGGTGGAAGTGAGTCTGAGTGGTTGTAATTTAGCGGGTCGGTTTTTTCGGTAGTTATTCTGTAATATATTGAAACCAAGATGTTTGTATTGTTACCAAATATAACAACAGACAAGAAGCCTTTCCCCTACCGATTTTAGACTTTCAGAGGTTATAATGATTTGTAAATAGTATGTATGATGAAAGTGCATTGTTGGTATTTTAAATTACCATATTTTTTAGAATTATGGTGAGTTATCTTTCTTTCTATGTTCCTTTCTCTACAGCTCAGAGGGAAAGTAAACAACACTATAAATCTATCCAATTCCTCAGAATCTCAAACAGTGTGGTGAAAAAGAGCGTGTGGTTATCAAGCGGTTTAGTGGTTTCTAAAAGTCCAGAACCTACACATCACAGAGAAAGTTAACAAAATCTTCTCACCTAATTCTTCATTCAAGATTTGATATTTGTATTGTACTGTTGTCTGTACTGCATTGTCTGTTTGTGTGTCTGCTTCTCTGTCTGGGAATTTAGCCCTTGTTTTCTATTGTGTTTTAGATCTGTTTTACTTGTTTGTTATGATTATTAGTTGACCCCTTTCCCCTTTGTCCCCAATGTTGTCCATGTGGTGTTACTCCCCTTCCATCTTAAGGACCACAATGGCAACAAGCCTTTGGGCTTTATTGTGTTTTTATCCTCTTGTTGATTATTGTTCAATAACGTTTTCAATCAATCAATTTGTCATAATTAAGAGGAAGAGTGTAAAAGAAAGGGACAAGTGTGGGTACTGCAGGCTTAGTGTAAAGGACATGTAACGATGGATTATCAAAAAGAGGGAAAGGAAAAAGAAAGGGTATGGGGGTGTTGATGTTTGGGAAGGGGAATGGGGGGGCAGACAAGTGAAAAACAGCTAACACAGCAAACTGTGGCTTTGGAAGCTTCAGTCTAACGTTAAATAATTCATCATCTTCCCTCTCAGTCTCCTCGATTATTAGAGTTACAAAGAGCTGTACAGTGAAAAATAATGCTGGGGAAAAGACTTATAATGGAGCAGGAATATAGTACAGAAATAAATAATGCTGCTTTGTCAGCCTAATCTTTAGAGGATGGCAGGGCATTGATTTAAATCTCAATGTTAGCCAGCCAATCTCAAATTGAGCAGAAATTAGATCAAGAGTGTCAGCCCATTCTACTCACACCTTTTCGTGCATTGTAAAACAGAGTGCATTTTGGGGTTAAACGGTAAACTTAACTAGGTTGAGCCTGTCTAGCGTGAGCCACGTGTCGGATGTCAGGCTTTATCCTGAATATATATGTATGTATGTATGTATGTATGTATGTATGTCCGTTGATCCAGACTATACATTAGATTTTTTTACAACATAATGCAGATCACATGTAACTAGCAGTTCTCTGAGTATTACTGTTTTGTAACTTTTTTTTAACAAGCTATGTTGTTGTACCTCAGCAGATGAGGTACACTGAAAAAGTTTGTCAAAGCCTGTACCCGTGCTATTTGCGGCATTCTTACTGTCCCATTCAGGGGGGAAATTAAAAAGGTGCAAAAGTTACTTTTACATTTAGTACATTTTAGTCACCAAAACTCATCGTGTGTATCCTTGAGGGCTAACAAATGTATTAAATGCATGTCCTGCCTCATAAAACATTTGCAAAGACAATTGTTAAATATTGTTAAACCTCTATTTCTGTAAATCCATTTTCACAAGCTGACAGTCTTCTTCTCTGCTTTTGTTGGGGCACTGTAGCTTCTCTTGGTGCATTACTGCCCCCGGTAGATCAAGGGATAAATGTGAAGCTATTGGGAGGACTGTGAATTGCATCACCCACAGTGCATGCATGAGACTAACATGGACTTACTGGATTGACAATGCTGGAAGTCACTGCAAAGCCAAATGGAGAGAACAATGTTTTTCAATGACAGCCTTAAGACGCATCGCTAAAAGCTGCACTACTCTCTCACATTCTGTTTGTTTCTAATCATTTATCTTCATATAACAATAACATATTCTTTAGTACAATTGTCATAATAATAAATTATTTGTTATACTGTTAAAAAGAAACTCTCTCCTGCTTTTTATGGCTGTATTTGTGGCCAAATCCTCCACTGTTCATTGTAGCACTTGAACCATTATCCAGTGGTATTGCTTCTAACAACGAGAAAAAAAGGTGGGCTTATATATTTTGAAGGAAGAAAGGGCACATTATATCTCATATATCATATCTCATATTTGTGGGAAGTACAGTTTATAAGCATAACATGCATACATCCTCAAATCAATGCATGAGTTTTGGTATTTGATTAAAAAAAATGGGTCTTTGATGTTTCCCTGAGATTACATATCTAAGAACCAGGTCTCTTTACGGTGCAACATCACTCATCTGGTGATTTTTCCAACAGGCTCAAACTAAATAATTAGGAGAAAATTTGCAGCAATTACAGTATAATGGTAAATAATGTCAATAAACCATTTTAATTAAACACTCCCCAGCCTTTAGACGCTTTTAGATCAGTTTAGTTTCACAATTTCCAGGGATTATGGCTTCTAATCACCTACAGAAAGTGATATTTTACTGTATCTTAACACTGAAAGGAAAAACAGAAAAGTAGATAATAAATTAGATAGGTGTTAACAACACCTAGCAATGAGGTATGGTCTGATGCAGAGCCGCCAGTGGCTGTAGCCTCTGGCTTTGCCAGGGAGCTGGGCCGGTTAAATAAAAATCTTTACAGCAACAAAAAGATGGAATTGCTGTCCACTGCATTTAGGTTCGCAACACTGATGAATACAAGTTGCAAATTCAACAGCTGCAGTCATTTAATTTCATACTGGACAGGTTGGCTAAAAGGACTAAGTTGTACTTTCCTTCAGGTTTGCACCAAGAGCTGAGCCTCAAACTACAGCAGTTATTCCAGGTCTCTCAGTGTCCATCACTGATCACATCTATGAAGCTAAACAAATGCACACAACAATAAAAATGACTAGTGGTGGCTTTTCTTTTTTGTTTTTGTTCGAGAGTCTGTTTTTAGTCCTGCAGGCTCTGTTTTTAATTTGGCTTCATCCGGACAGTTCTTCTGTCTTCACTGTGTGTAATTAGGATTTTACCAAGTTAACTGGTGAAGTCAAATATCTCCGCTGGCATTGTGGCACAAATGTGTGAATTTCATACTACAATTGACTACAAATGATTGTACAGTAAATGTGTCAAATAAGAAACCTATGTTGCAACGACTGTTAGCTGCTACTCTGGTGTGTTTCATATGCGATGCATACAGGATCAGACTTACATTAAAAAATAAATAAAAGCAACATAGATGTTGTCCAAGGTAACTCCCTTTGGACAGTACCAGTGTTTTCCACCTTCTGAGGACGGTTGCCAATGAAATACTGAAACTTGAACTTGAAACTATGAATGTGAGGAATAGAATTGACCACACACACACACACACACACACACACACACACACACACACACACAGATTTATAGTTAGATACTTGTCTGGATTAAGTGAACAAAGTAATCTGTGAACAAATTGTGTATGGTCAATGTGCCAGTCACCAAACAGCATGGAAAACGTTTTTCTTTTTTTTTCTTTCATATTTCTGTGTTGCAGAAACCATCTCTGGCCTGGAGGATAAAAGTAAAGGAAGCTTTTGTTCTGAACAGTGTGAGTGGGTGGCACAGTCAAAGCACAATGCATGCTGCTTGTCATGAGAGATTAACACATCTTCTGCTTACCTGAGTGAGAATATCCAGTTGACCTATGATGTGTTCCAGGGTGCTGGCTAGACCAGGGGGGACCCCTCCATCTGAGAACTGGGACTGTGCTTGAACCTGGGATGAATGTGGTGGTAAACCCCGGGTCTGTGTCTGGTGGGTGGAGGAGGAGCTTGTGCTGAGGTGTCTGTGAGAGTGGGATTGAGTCGCTTTGCTGTGGCTGCCACTGCGACTGGCGCTCTGAGTGTGGGCAGCAGTGTGGGAGTCCTGTCCGGTAAAATGTTCTGTTGGTTCAGAAGCCTAAAAACAGAGAGGAAGGAGGGTGAAGAGTTGTTAGAAACTTTTTTTTTCTTTAAGATTATGTTTTTTGGGCATTTTCAGCCTTTAATTTTGATAGGACAGCAGAAGACATGAAAGGGGGGAAAGTGGGAACGACACGCAGCAAAGGGCCGCAGGCCGGAGTCAAACCCGGGCCCACTGCGTCGAGGAGTAAGCCTCTATACATGGGCGCCCGCTCGACCAACTGAGCTATACAGGTGCCCGCTGTTAGAAACTCTGATGGTCTCTGATGTGCTTCAAATAACATACTGTATAGTGCAGAGAAACTGAAATGTGAGTGTTTAAAAACTGACTTTTTGTTTTGTTTTGTTTGGAATGCTACAAGCTAACTGACATTTTAATAAGGGTGGGGGGAAAATCGATTCACGTTTGTATCGGGCTATTTTTGCGACGATTTTTAAAATTCATTATTTTCCCTAGACTCTATTTTTTTAACCAATGATTCACCTAAATATTTTCTGTTTATGGTACCGCAGACGGCGACTACATCTTAACTGCCTCCAGCAAAAGAGACTGAAAGCAGAAAATGCAGATAATACATGTTATGTACTTCTTTAAAAATGAAATAAATGTTAGACTGACTGACTGACATGTGATGTGCATTCTTTTTGGAAAACAATTATTTTTTAGAAATGTTAGCTACAGTCTAACTAGCTAGCAAACAATGACATGTTTTGTTTATAATTAGTTACAGGCTAACTAGCTAGCTAGCAAGCAAACAATTACATTTTTGTTAAGGAATGACTACAGGCTAAAGTAGGTCTGCTATGTCCGAGCCTCCTGGACAGATGAGCTGGGACTCAGTTGCCTGCTTGTCGTAACGGTTAATGATCGATTAACAAGGGTTGGCTATCTGTCAGAAAAAAAATCTAAATTAGCGTCCCTTAAAAAAAATCTACACTGACTTTGCTTGAATTAATTTGGTTTCTGTAGAGGAACCTTTTAGACATACTTCAGAAAGGGCTATGGAGTCAAAAGAGGGAAACTGTTGACTCTCTCTTTCTCACACACACACACACACACACACACACACACACACACACACACACACACACACACACACACACACACACACACACACACACACACACACACACACACACACACACACACACACACACACACACACGTCACTCCATCACCTAGTCTATGTGACTAAAAACTGTGCACCCATCTATACGTTTTTTTGGCTCCACAGACCTCTATTTGTCTGTTTTACTCATCACCATGCAACAGGAAATCTATTCACACTCAGCTAAGCATGTTCAAGACAGCACTGTCAAACTGCGTTGTTCCTAAACTAAGCCAGATGAATGGAGCTGTCACCTGGCTCTACACATTTGCCACAGACAGGGGTAATACATACTGCTACAATACAACAGGCAGTGAGTCCCTGCAGTCATATACGATGGGCTATGAGATGTTCCGTGATGTTTTTTTTTTTTTTTTTTTTATCTGTTCCTGCTTCAGTTCTGACAACTTAAAACAAAAAAGATAGAACATACATTTCACAGAAAGACATTTTACTTTAAAAGAATAAAACAAGAAGTTGGCTGCAGGAAGCACTGCAAGAAAGTATAAGATGTGAAAAGGATATCACACAGCCAGAATCAATTGCAATTGCTCATAAGGAAAATGTCAGAAGAGGAACTTAATGCCCTTCAGCATATTGCCACCAGCTTCTAGTTGGTTCAATAGTCAATGTGCTCTCAATACATTATGCATGCTAAGACTCCGCAAAAGACGGGTTATTTTTAATACAGAGGAAAGAAACTGTCCTATCACTCAGCATGTTTTTTGCTAAAAAGAAAAATCTAAATGAACCTGTGACATTGTGCACATTTGTGTTCGTGCAGCATAACCGTCTATCACCAATGTAGATATTGTCCGACCTTAAATAGTGTAATAATAAATAGATGAAATAATTTCATCATTTGCATGTAGGGTTGACAGCAATGAGTTTTTGGCGGATGACCACTTTTTGGCACAACACCGGTAGCCAGTGAATCGCAATCAATGAGCCTTGTAGGGATGTAGCTAACCCGCCCCTGCTGCTGTACTGCGCATGCCACACACACACACACACACACACACACACACACACACACACACACACACACAGACACACACACACAGACACACACAGACACACACAGACACACAGACACACACACACACACACACAGATCTATAGTTAGATACTTGTCTGGATTAAGTGAACAAAGTAATCTGTGAACAAAAACTATGCAGACGATTCAACAAGTAGATTAATGAGACATTCTGAATAGAGCAGTAGAGTCGATGGAGATTCCTTCACTGCCACTGTACACAGCAATAACTTCAGGTCATAACTATGAAGGTGTTCAGGTCACGTGTTCCCATATAATGACTTACTGACATCAAATTTCATGCTGATACAGCCACACACCTAACTCCTTTTTTGGGGCTTTTCTGCCTTTAATTTGACAGGCCAGCTAGGTGAGAAAGGGGAGAGAGAGGGGGAAGACATCCAGGAAATCATCACAGGTCGGATTCGAACCCTGGACCTCTGCGTCCAGGCATAAACCTCTCAGTATATGTGCGCCTGCTCTGCCAACTCAGCCACACAGTGTCTTTTTTTTAAAGACAAAGTAAAAAGATCCAGGGACAGTGCACTTACATGGTATCTGTTTGATCTTTTGTTGGAGGCTGTAAAAAGACAGGAAGAGAAAACGAGGGAGAGAGAAAAAAAAAGAAAGAGAGATAGATAGAGAGAGAGAGACGGAGAGAGGAGACAATAGAGCAGTTCTGCTTAGCCTACAAGCTCCACCAAGACTGGATTAACTCTTGTTGAAAGTACGACTTATAGCTTTGTATTAAAACAGCTGCTTAAACACACAACAAGCACTCGTCCCTATGAGAAGCTGCCTAGGTCAAAATTTAAATTCTTCACTTGAACATACATATATATATATACATATATACCGGCACTAAACACTTTCACATACATGCATACTCTCATATGCATGCATATATACATACATACACATAATGTGTATGAGTATGTATGTGTGTGTGTGCTTGAGTGTGTATATATGTATGTGTGCATAAGTATGTATGCATGTATGTATGTATATATGTGCGTGCTTAGTATGTGCTTGAGTATGTATGTATGTATGTATGTGCATGGTGTCGGAGATGACTAAACTGTTTGTCTTTCAAGTTAGTCAGTTCAACTTTTTTCACACACAACACATTTTTGTTGTCATTTGCAATAAAGCAGTAAAATGGTTTATAGAGTGTACCCTTAATATATCTTAATACATACAATAATTTGCAATGTGACATGTGTACATAGCGATGTTGATGCTAAAACAATATATTGATCCGCAAACTCAACATGTTTTGTATCGCCGTAGCCTTACGTGGAGCCAGGGAAAACCCTAATACGCACAAGTGTACACACACACACACACATGTACAAACACAGCACACACAGTAACCACCCTCCTAATGAATCACCTGGAGTGGAAAAACCAACAGTGGAACATTTCCTGAGGCCCAAATTAAACTCTTAGTCTGACACAGCGAGCCATCAATACACCCTGCAAGCGACATACAAAACTATTAATCACTCTACACGCATGCACACGTTATTCACACACAGAGTAGGCTACCCACTTTAAATCTTCTGGGAATGGAGCAGGGAAATGAAGAGAGGTGAAAAAGCATATGAAGAGACAGACGGATGTGTAAAACTCTAAAATTTCTCCTCGGCAGCTGGCTCTTCAATCAATTTAAGTCTTAATAGAGTGATATGTTGGTAAAAGGGCTAAACCAACAGAGGATGGCTGTAACCAGATTAAAAGAAATACACGTTAAAGACACCTGTCACCCAAACATTTGAAAAATCCCTGAATGCTAAACTCTTACAACACAAGGGCAGCAGGGTGATATACTGTTGGTTGAAGATAAAGTTTACCCTCTGGCAACAGAAAGCATCTGCCAAATCTCCCTAAACCATCTCGAAACCCTTAATGCTCCAGGGACGCGGTTGTACAGCATAATCGACAATGTACGACGAGTTCTATGTATGAACAAAGGTGATGCTGCAATAGTAACAGTAAGAGTTTCCAGTTCAATAAGAGCATGAGTTTTCTTTTCTTTTTCCTTTTGAGCTGCTGTAACACAGGAATTTCCCCGGTGTGGGATTAATAAAGTCTATTCTATCTTATCTTGTCATGTTGTGTACTAAATATGTACCATGTCAAACACAGGTGTAACTAATAACATTCATAATGGCTACACTTAATACACTTGCACCAGTGCACTGGTAGAGTGCATTCAAGCTCACTGGCATATCTAACAGGGCCATCATTAGGTTATTAGTTACACCTGTGCTTTCAGAACTCAAAATATCTGCTGTTAGAAAGGTTCATTGAGGACAGTGTTAAATGAGAAACTGGAATTTCCAACAATTTTATAGGATTTTTCCAACATTAGTACAAAATGCTTAGGGTATAGGAGGAGCAACTTACACTAAACACCGAACAGTGATGTTTTATTATTTGTGAAAATGCTCTCCTCAGTGCTGAATGGTTAATCATTTTTGACACCGGTCGACAATAGAAATCACAATTTCAAAGAGCAGTGCCTTTTGATCATAACTGACTTAATCAAACTGTAGGGCTGTACCCAAATCAGAGTCGGCACTTCAGACTGATCAATCAAAATTTGTCAAAAAAGTGCAGTGACTCGACTGAAAAAAGTGCAAGCCTACATGGCGGGCTTTTCCCCTATTAAACTCCACTGTAGCATTACTGGAGACCTTTTACTGTAATGTCACACCCACTTATCCACAGGAAGAAGGCAAATAATGCAAGTAACAAGTACAAGAAGTACAATATGTTTTGACACCAGCTGTCACTATTTAACATGCCTTTGAGTTTAAATTGACTGTTCAAGGATAACGTGTTTTATTTTAAATTCATGCAAATCATCCAGACCCGCCCTTTCCTTTATGTCACTCATAGCACAGCTGGTGATAATATATCTTGTTGTTCTGCCACAGAAGAAGCCGTATGCTGTCATATATTATTGTAAAAACAAAACTCCACAGACCTAAACATTTTGCAAACAAAGACAATCATCATTCTTGCCTTCTGAGGCTTAATCACAATTAAAATATAAAACAAACAATATCTCTCTCTTTAGGTAAGGCTGGAGTGTGGGTGTGGGTGTGTGTGTGTGTCATAATATAACCATAAGATGTAGACAAATCTTTTCACCAACTGCTGACATCTTAGTTAATTACAGTGGAGCAAACATTTTATGCCAAACTGCTAGTGAGGCTTTTTGATGAATGAAGCCTGCGGTGACTCAGCTCGGACTTGTGCTTCTGGCCTCAGCTATAACTTACAGAATCAACAAGGGAGGGCGTTTCTCACCAAACCCTTTTATTAATGCTCTTCAGTCAACTTCTCACTCTTATTTTGCATCGCTCTCTGACTGCTTCCCCCACTCTTTTTATATAACCCCTTTTTCTCCCTCCTACACCGTTGTCTCCATTTTTCTTCACATTTCTCCTCATCCCCATCTCTTTTAATCTTTCTCCCTGTCTTTAGGATAAACAGGTGTCTGTTAATGGCTCTAAAGTTTTCATTATTTCCAATGTGTCCGTTTTTCCCATCTCAATGTTGTTTTTTTGTCTTCAGTGTGCTCATTTAGGTCTGGCTAGCTCACATGCTCACCCTGTTTTCCCACTTTCTACCTCTCCGTCTTGCTGATGTTCTCTCGCTCCACTAGACCATTATACACTCTTTAACTCCATCGTTATCTTGTCTTCAACACTCCATTGTCACACCCCGTGCCTTTCTCTCTATACCCTGCTGTCAAATGTATTCAACTCCCGCTGTCAGAACAATACCACCTGCCTTTCCATACCAGCACCTCAGAGGAAAATACAACCACAAACTGTATCAGAAACGGCAGTCTTCAGTGCAATGTTCTGAGGTCTTAAATATACTTTTATGGATTGTTTCACTGCTTGTTGTGTCTTTAATTAAGGAAAGTGCCAGTAAAGTTTAGTCTGATAAAATAATGGTGAAGAAGATAGAAGTTCATACAGCTACTGCAGTCTCAGAACACCCTCCCCGTTCTCCAATCCACATCGCCAAAGCTGAGTTGAGCTGTGCAGTGATGTGTGTATGTGTGTGTGTGTGTGTGTGTGTTGAGCTGTGAAGCGAAGCCTGCTGTGAGCGTGCAGCTCGACTATCTGCACACGTGAGTGGGAGAAAGATCCAGATGTGAAGGTAGAGACAGAAAGGGGGGAGGGGGGTCAGCGGGGGATGGATGGAGGGATTAGCGCGGATGTGATCAGAGAGCTGATCTGCCTGTCAGCAATGCTTGGCTCACTCGCTCACTCTCTCTCTCACTCTCTCTCACACACACACACACACACACACACACACACACACACACACACACACACACACACACACACACACAGAAACTGTGACACATAAAGATTTATTCCTGACTGAACCACACACACACTCTGTGTTTAGGTGGAGAGACCTCATTTTAAAGCTGGCTTTTTGTGTTTAACAAATAGGCCTACATGGTCCTGGTACAGCGCCCATCACTGGCAAATTATCATGGAGCTTCACATCCATCCAAGTACATTAAAGGATCAGCATATCAAATAAGCTACTTAAGAAATCCCCGTGGATTTGATTCGGAGAGGGCAGCAGCCATGGGTGGCGGTTTCATTAGTCAATTTCTTCCTGGTGCCAGGAATTATAGCCAAAGGCGGTTGTGTGTAATACTGGAGGTTCGGCATAAAAAAGGAGGGCGGTTTTTTAACACCTAGGTCACATTAGACAATTTAAAAACAGACTGTAGTCAGAGGGCTGTAGTCCTGCTTGCTTTCCAAGCCAGCCTCTGCACTATGAACCTCAGCCGACAATTAAGACATAGAAAGACCTGTAGTTTTCTGGCTGAAAAAAAAACAGTGTGATTTTCATAATAGTGTTTTATTATAATATTCATAATAAAACACTTGCTTTGCGAGTATACAAATACATCATAGCCCACAAGTCTTAGACATAGTCGTGCTGTCAAAGCCTTATGGGAGCTGTAGTTGTTAAATGCGGTTCTGTACAAATAGGAAAATATTTCTGAATGGAGATGCACTTATTAGCCAATTTATTAGGTACACCTAGCTAAAACTAATGCAGTCTAATACAACAGTCCTGCAATACATCCTACCTTCATGAAAGTCATTTTGCTGTTGTTGTTGTTGTTTGTTTAGAGAGGTGTTGATTCAACTGTAAGAAAACTTTGGAGGATTGTCACTGCCCGATGTGAGTCGAGTGCAGATGTGAGTTGCGCATGCTCAGATTTAAACGGTTACGGCATAACGTGTCTTACTGAAATTTGTGAAATCCATAAAACAATAAACGTTTCTCTTTACATACAATAACAGAAGATGGTAATAATTTCAAAAACGTTGTAGCTATCTATAATGGTTTGATTGCTAACATTAGCTCAAAAAGCCATTCAAGTGATAGCCTTTGTTGTGTTTTATTGCTAACTTATAGCCAGCAGCAGCAGTCATTTCAAAAACGTTTTAGCCATCTATGATTGTTTGATTGCTAACGTTAGCTCATAGACTGTGTGTTCGCTCAAAAAGCCGTTAGCATCTTGGAGGCTACTTGTCGCAAAGTGACGCATGCGCAACTCATATCTGCACTCGTCGCAAAGTGACGCATGCGCGACTCACATAGGCACCATCGACTCACATCGGGCAGTGACAAGGATGACCGACAGGTGTTTCATTATTTTGTCATATATCAGCAAGGATAGGCTAAGTAACATAAACACCTCTCTGTATAATGCCATACAGTTCCAACAGATCAACAAACTACATCCTCTAAAATTATTATACAGTTAAATCAACACCTCTTTCAAACTGAACTGAAAAACTGAACATTATACACTTCATGATGGTCGGATTAATTGCAGGACTGTTGTATTAGACTGCATCCACTTTAGCCACCTGGCAACTGAGTGTATAATTACATGCACAATAGGGCTGGGCAGTAGAGAATCCAGTCTGCAGTGTAGTTCATACACTGATAAACCAGAGAATTGTACAGTAAGAATCGGCTTCATGTTCAAAGAAAGTTTTTGTATCATACACTCGCTCTCGTCTCTCTTTATTTACATTTGTTGCAGCTGTATATTTTCAAACAGGGAAGGAAACCCTGTCTTTGCTTTTTATTTTGATGACAGTCATGTTTTAAAGCGCCCATATTATGCTCATTTTCAGTTTAATAACTGTATTTTAAGGTTGTACCAGAATAGGTTTACATGGTTTAATTTTCAAAAAACACCATATTTTTGTTGTACGGCACAGCTCTCTCTCACTGCTGCAGATCCTCTTTTCACCTGGTTTCTGTTTTAGCTACAGAGTGAGACCTCTTTTCTTCTTCTTCTTCTGTACTATCTTTGATTGCACTCACACATGCTCAGTAGCTCAGATGTAGATCATGTCAGCTAGCTAACTCTAGAGACAGTAAAAGAAAGCCAGTTTCTCCAACTTTGGTCAGTTACAAGGCAGGATTAGCTGGGAGACTTCTAAATGAGGGCGCACATGTAAGTAGTTCTTTTGCAGATTATGGTGAACTTGTGTGTGTCGTAGCAGTGCTTTGCTATTGAGAACGACGTAGCATGCTAGCGTTAGCATGCTAACGCTAACTCTACAAGCTAATGGTTGTGGTTAGCCAACTCATTTCGGACTGTGACGCCGATTTTGAACAGCTCACTAGGAGACTGAAGGCAGGACACATTCAGAAACCGTATCTCACTCAAAACAGCATGGATGGATTTTTTTCAAAGTTTGTATGTGTGTGGAAGCACCAGAGACACAAAAGAACACCCCAAATCCCAGACAAAAGTGTTTTTTTCATAATATGGGCACTTTAATAAAAGTACTTGTGATATCTCACATGTGGCTTTGACTTACAACGGAACATTTAGCCCACTTTGTAGAAAATACCGAGATTAATTCTCTGAGAATAAGAGGGGGGGAGGGTGGGGGGGGAGGTCCCATTGGTAAAAAAAAGTATTCATATTCATATCGAATGAGTTGCTTTTCCTTTCTGCATTTGTATCCACCAGTTTAAGGGATGTTCTGTACAGTGCACACATGCTGCCAACTGTTTATAAAAGTTCTTACAAACAAGTGAACATATGTTACGGTGATTATAGTGACTTTGGTGGTGCTAGTGGCAAACAGCTGTGCCTTTCATCTAGCCTAAACACTGTTATTGGACCCATAGTAAAATACCCCTCAGGTATTACTGCCATTACAACTTAATTAGGTACTGTACAATATTAGCTATGTTGGTTGTTGCGCTTTGCTTAGAGTGGTTAGTCTTAGACTTACTTAGCCTAAGTAATGTTTGTTATAAGACTCAAGAATAATGTTTTATACATTCTGAAATATGATGCATGCAGTGTATTTTTCAAAGTTTATGGGTTTGTCAATTCATGCATTATTGTTGTTGTTATTATTATTATATTTAATTTTCATTAGACAAAAAAGTGATATATTTAAACAAACTTACAAACAAAAACAAAAACAACCATAAACAAAAAGAAATCTCTGTGTCACGCATTAGGGACTATCAAACGGGAAAGTTAAGATGTCTAATAATTGGGCTACTCTAAAAATGTTCCTGAAAACCATGTGTGTTGCTTTAAACCCTCTAAAGCTGTATCTCTGAGACTAGTTCCCTATGTCATCTGGAGCACTGGTAGCCTTCCATTCACGAGAATTATCCTCTTTGATACAAACATACCAAACAGAAGGGTCTGCTGTACAGTACTGTATATGGCAATGCAAGAGAAGCTTCAGAGCAACCAAACAAAGCAATCAGTGCATCAGGTTCAATCTGTAATTCATACATTTTACAATATCAATTAAAGATATCCTGTCAAAAAGGAACAATCTTAGGACAAAACCAGACAGTACGACCTAGAGTACCTTTTGAGAAGTTGCACCTGTCACACATGTCAGATACAACTGTCAATGTATAATTTTAAGATTCAAATGTCTGCATATGAAGTGTAATCTTGAGTGTAAACCGGCTAATAATATTCATATTCTGTCCTTCTCTTTAATTAGTTTGCAGTCTGGCTTTTGGACGTATGAGCTTCAGTAATGTTCCACAACTTCTTTCCTGGCTGCTTTCAGACAGAACATCCTGTTTACTACTGCATATTATGCCTCTCTGAAAATAAGTCAATTTACAATAGCACATTAGATCCACTTCTCCTACATTATAGTACATTTCACTGTTGTATAGTCTCCTTTTAAACTCGTAAAGCCTTTGAATACTCAAGAGAGAAGGAAAGGAACACATTTAGGCGAGCTTGTGACATTTTTCTCCTCTCTGCTTCCTCTCAGGCAACACGTGTCGGAGACTTGCAGCAGTTTATGAGAGATGAAAGGGCCAGTATTAATAATAAATTATGAATGGATAAATTATACATGTACAGGAAAATCTAGCTGGGACTTCCAGGTGCAGCTACTATCATTACTTTAACTGTAACAACTGGCAGATGACAAAGAAAATAAATGTCACTGCCAGGAATTAACAAAGGTTAATGAGTGTGTGTGTGTGTGTGTGTGTGTGTGTGTGTGTGTGTGTGTGTGTGTGTGTGTGTGTGTGTGTGTGTGTACTCTAACTGTAAATAAATACTATTTGAGTATCACTTCAATAGTGCTAGTAGCAGTCAAGAAATGTATTTGGTATTAGCAGAAATTATCTAGTGTGTGAAGTCAAATGCAAAGCAGCATGTGTTATTAATATTATTATTGTTATTAATAATTTTAAACAATTACTTTTATTGACTTGATGTTTCAATTAAAGCTGAGTGATATGTGGATATGATGCCTGCCACTGAACAATAAGCTTACATGGTAATAGCATCATTAATAACATGTTTAACATGCAGCGGTCAACAAAAGCCAGAAAACTAAAAAGGTCAAACTCCACCAGGGCTGGTTCCGACATGTCTCAGTTTTCACCTCCATCAGTCAAATCTAATATGTAGCCAAACCTAATCATTACAACCAGGTTTACTTGTAGCCTTTGCAAAAACTTGATGAATCACTTTATTTATGCATGGGGTTTTGCATTGATCTTTTTCCTACATTATATATTTATAACTCTGTTTTAAATCTACTCAGCCATTAAAATGCTCTGCATGCATATTTTCCACGTAAGAAAATAGAAAATCTTTATTGTCATTTTACAACAATGAAAATTGCATCCTCTGCCTCGTCATGCTGATTGAGGCAGTAATTGTTTCCGTTGGTATATGAGAGCTGAGATTCAGTTTTTGTTCTTTGGTTTGTAACCAAACGTTTTTTTTTAAAGTGCCCATATTATGCTTTTGGGATTTTTCCCGTCTTTTATTGTTATACAGTTTTTTGTGTATGTAATAGATTCCAAATAGAGCTTTTTCTTCCACAGACAGCACTTTTTCTCAACTGCCTGAAAACGGCTTGCCCACACTGTAAACCTGAACGTTCAAAGTACTTAAATAGATTAAGTAGTGTATACTCAAAGTTTTAGAAACATTTCTTCTAACTTAAATTTTTGTTGTTTTGTTTTAGTTGGTGTAACATGTTCTTCCTTAACTTAAAAACATAACTTAAGTACAACTTAATAGAATTGAGTAATAACACTGTTAATTTTAACAAGTTGACTTTACTTAAAAAATGTATGCAAACTCATTGCCTTGAAAAAAGTAAGTTCAATGAACTTAGTAATGGTAAATTAGTGCAGCTTAATTGTTCTGAGTAAACAATACTTAATAAACTTACATTTTTTAAGTGAACACAGCTTGTTTATTCTGAGTAAGTAACACTCAATAAGCTTATACTTGTTAAGTGAAGACAACTTGTTTATTTTAAGTAAATGACACTTAATTAGCTCATGGTTTTGAAGTTAAGGCAGCTTGCTTTTTCTAAGTAAATACTTAATTAGCTCACATTTTTTAAGTGAGCACTACTTAATGCTACTGACTTGTTTTCTGGTTCAGTTTACAGACTGAAAAGGACTATACAAGTAGCATATACATCTATTTAAAAAAAATCTATCTAAAAGAATGAAATGAGAAGGTTGTTTTAGATGAATCACATAATTTCTTTATTTTTAATTATCTGGCATTCGCATAGAAAACCACCCTGCCATTTAGCATATTTATAGTATTTCTATTGTTTAAAATAGGGATGATTTAAAAAATAAACTCACAAGAAAAATGTTAATGTACAATAAAATCTCAAAGTGCTTCACCAAATAAGTAAAATCGATCATAATAAATAAATTGCAATCAGCAAATGGTCTGAAATGCATTAGACATTAGTGGAGGACAAAATGTATTTATTTTATTTATTTTTTGCTTTTTTATTGTCATCATTTTAATGTAGCCTATATATTTTTTATTTTTATTTAAGCAGCTGCAGGGATAATTTTGTATGGCAAGTTAATCTCTGATTCAACGTCAACAGAAGGTGGCGCTAATTTGCATAATACACTGATTCCTTACTGCTCTTTGGAAAAACACAGAAGAAGAAAAGTTTGAACAACGCATCAAGGCGGGATGCAACAGACAGTAGGCTTGCAGAAAGTTACTACCTACGAAGCAGCACTGGACTTACTGTAAGTTTTGAAAGTTAACATTCTTTCACTTTTACTTCTTTTACATGTTTTTATGTGTTTGTCTCAGAGAGCGTAGACCTTCTCCAAGCCCCCGCCCTTCACTGGCTTATCACAGTAGTCTTGTTGGGATTGGCAACTTGTCAGATATAGGTTAGCTGCTATAGAGCTAGCCACTTAGCGTGACCACTAACGTTACACACTCCAGCAGCACAACTAGCGACCTACCACTCCCAGACTCACTGAAGAATTGTACAACGGATGAACGAGTCAACTGCCCGTGCCTGCCCACTTGTGTTGCGTTGGTTTTAAAACAAACGACCCTGCTGGAGGCAAGCTGCTTTTTATGACAAAGATGAATAAAGTAAAAACCCTTAACAGTAAAGCTTTGGTTTGTAGAAATTGCATTATTGTTGATTAACCCATGCAGTAAGTGTAAGTAGTGTGGCTACTTTTCTTTACAGTAATGTTAATTTTGCTTAATGGCTTTAGTAACTTGACACTTTGGGGCTCAAATGAAAAGATCATTAACAGGGAACATTTATAAATGGAAGTATTTATGATTTGACACTCTTTGAATGCTTTTAATTGTTCAGTTTCATATCAGTTTATGCCTTTGCATCTTGCTGTTCCAGTTTCAAGAAGTTAAGGAAGATAACTGGAGATGTGGTAACGATACCAGGTAATCCAATGAATGTGAATTCTTCTATCACCCCCCCAAATACCAATAACTTAAATTGTTTTTTTTTCCTCAGACAATGTTTTAGTGTGGTAACCCTAAATCATATGCACTCCCACATACACATATTATTATTTTTCTACTTGAAGATGATGGAGACCATATTTCCCCTACGCCGACAGACCATAGTGATGTCCTGCCCCTCAGTGAACGACCTCATGGACCTCTGGCCTGCTCTCAAAATAGAGTCTGAGGTAATATGGATCAGCTCTCTCTTTTAAAGTGAAAACTGTGATTCTTACTCATTTGGCCGATATCTTTGCTTTATAAATGTGTGCAAGATTCTTCAAATTGAAGAAGGTCTGAAGAAGGTCTCTTTTGTAAAAGATGTATTGGATTTCAATGGGACTTGGTTAAGGAAAGACAAATTATGTCATCTGTTCTGTTCCATGTGTTAGTTTGTGATTAGTATCTCTTTTTTCATTCATTCAGGATGAGTCCGATGAGCCAGAGCTTGATGGTGTTTGCAGTGGGCTTCATTACTTTCATCAGTGACTATGACGCAAGTCCAGTTCACTACCACCCTGTGAGAATCACGGTCGTCATTGAAAGTGATGCCGTGGTCAGCCTCCCCAGACTTGGCGATGCCTTCCTGGTAATCTGTGGAGTGATCTATGCACTACACCTCAGCTATCCCAAAGCACTGACCAACACTTTTGAATTCACTTAAAAGATTTAACTAGATTTAACTAGGTCTAGAAAGTGGTAAACTATCCCCGAGGCTGCAGACCCTCAAGAATGAACTAATGATGTAGAAACTCATCTGAAAAAAGGCTGCAGGGTAAAGCATTATAAAAGGCTAGTTCAAAGTTATCTCCTTTTGTCTAAATAATGCCTCAAAAAGTTACTGCACTACTGCAGGTGTTCAGCCAATAGGCCCAAACTACACAATATTCCTTTGTTCTCATTAATATAATGCAAAAGTAATGCTAATGTTTTGTATGTTTTAATGTTTTTTTTAACTATTGTGGGCTGAGCAAGATGACCCACATTTCACTGTGCATTTGATACTGGTTGTGTAAAACATTTACATTTTAGAGTTTTAAGTGAAAATGTTCTTAAACTGAATAAGACAAAGTCCCAATAAGTTGGCGTGTTCCTTTTACGTGACCAGGAATACATTTGGAAGGATAGAATCAGAGAATTTTGAGTTTTTCTTCTTAAACATCTCTCAGATTTATTTATTTAATATACAATTTATATAAGTATATTTTAAAATGATTTTTTTATTTTAATTTATAAATGTTTATTTATTTTTCTATTTCATTTTAACATTTAACTGTTCAAAAGCAGACGTTCATGACTTTTAGATATATTAAGTTAGTTAAACTTAATGTAATTTTTTCACATGGTGTGGTTGTGTACTTATTTTTTAAAGTTCTGTAAACTTATTCCTGTGGTTTGAAAACTCAAAATTGTAAGTCATAATAACTGAAAATAATTTGAGTTCTGGTAACTTATTCGGGTTTACAGCGTACTATAAATATGTTAAATGGCAGGGTGGTTTTCTATGTGAATGCCAGATAATTAAAAATAAAGAAATTATGTGATTCATCTAAAACAACCTTCTCATTTCATTCTTTTAGATAGATTTGTTTTAAATAGATGTATATGCTACTTGTATAGTCATTTTCAGTCTGTAAACTGAACCAGAAAACAAGTCAGTAGTATTAAGTAGTGCTAACTTAAAAGATGTGAGCTAATTAATTATTTACTCAGAAAAAGCAAGCTGCATTAACTTAAAAACTATGAGCTAATTAAGAGTAATTTACTTAAAATAAACAAGTTGTCTTCACTTAACAAGTATAAGCTTATTGAGTGTTACTTACTCAGAAAAAGCAAGCTTGATTAACTTAAAAACCATGAGCTAATTAAGTGTCATTTACTTAAAATAAACAAGTTGTCTTCACTTAATAAGTACAAGCTTATTGAGTGTTACTTACTCAGAATAAACAAGCTGTATTCACTTAGAAAATGTAAGTTTATTAAGTATTGTTTACTCAGAACAATAAAGTTGCACTAATTTACCATTACTAAGTTCTTTGAACTTACTTTTTTCAAGGCAATGAGTATACATTTTTTAAGTAAAGTCAACTTGTTAAAATTTACAGTGCACACTCCCGTTTGAAATTCCTCAATTAATAATGTCAGTGATTGAGGAAGCCAGCCCCGTTTTTCATATGCGTAGCCCATAGGTGCTGCCTGAGCAAGCATAGCCCACCCAGGGGCTTATTTGAATTTGGTTGACCAATCACAACAGAGTGGGCCAGCTGACCAAACAGAGTAGACTGGGATTTTCAGGAAGGCGTGTCAAGAGTTCAGACAGTGTTTCAGGTGGAGGCACAGCAGCAATGGGCATTATGAGAAACATAATATGTTTTTGAACATCAAAGCATGGAAACCTATGCTGTAGACCTACAGACCTAGAGTACAAAGATGATGCTGAAAAGGAGTATATGGGCTCTTTACTCAAGCAGATGTGAAGTAAAGTGATGAAGCTTCACACAGCTGTAATTGAACTGTATTTGAAAAAAAAAATCCCAAAGAAAGGTTTCAGTGGGGTTTTACAAGAACAGTAGTTCTCAGAAGAAGAGAATACGTTTCAAGCATTGCACTACACAAGTCAATGTAAAGGAGATGTTAGAAATAACCACCCTCAGTGCTTAAACACTTGCTTGCAAATACTAAGCCTAACTTGACTGTAGAGAAACATCTGACATCAACATCGTGTTTGCCATTACAGAGCGTCTCAGGGAACCTTTTTTTCTGGAAATTGTCCTATATCTTTTGTAATCAAGTTTCAACGTAAAAACCTGACATTGGAATAACAGTACATTATAAGACATGTGTAACATGTGTTCCTCACCATAGTATTCTATCTATATCAATTATATCTAAGTATTCTATGTTTTATGTACTAGGGACTTTAAGATTTGCTAATTAGTCGTATGTTTTGTCTTTCAAAGCTGGTAACTATCCTAAAGTTCAATGTAATTAAGTTCCCAGTTAGTATTATTAGCACTGGTTAAATATCAAACTGTGTCTATTTTTTCACCTGCTACATAAATTATTAATTACGAGTCTTATGCTATTCTGGATTTCCAATTAAGTGTAAAGGCAAGGAAGGCAGCATCACTGTGGGTGGCTCCTGACTTCTAACAGAGCGATCAATAAGAGAAAGCAAAGACAGGGAGTGTGTGTGTGTGTGTGTGTGAGTGAGTGAGTGAGTGAGTGAGTGAGTGAGTGAGTGAGTGTGTGTGCGTGTGTGTGAGAGTGAGTGAGTGAGTGAGTGAGAGGGTGAGTAAGTGAAAGAAAGAAAGGAGAAAGAAAGAAAAGAGAAAGAAAGACAGAGAAAGAGAGCACCTTGGCTGTGCCCTTGTTGATGTAAGTAACACTGTAGCAGTCAAAGGAGTTGAAATCCAAACCAGTCCCCGAAGTTCCCCAGCCGGCTGGTGACACCCTGTCCCCTTTGTGTGTGTGACATCTGACAAGGTCTTTTAATATTTAAACATTGCTTATAGCTGCACAGTAATTGTTAATGTCATTATCATTCAGGAATTATTCAAAATATTTTCTGTTTCTAGTCTGTCTAATTGTGTGGATTTGCTGTGTTTTTCTGTCATAATTGTAAACTGAATATTTGGGGGTTATGGACTATTGGTTGGAAAGCATTGGACAAGGTCACCTTGGGCTCATTGCATGACGTGTTGGGCTTTTTTCACTTTATTCTGACATTTATTTTAAAGATTCTTCAGGGGTGGGGGGGAACCAACAAATTAGTTTATAATGAAAATAGTTGTTAGTTTGAACCTGTGAACAGCACAGATTCAGGATCATTTCCCATGTGCATAAAAGCATGCTCCATGGGTGCTGTGACAACTGTGCTCGGATGACTTGTTCATAAAACAAAGTGCCCCTCTTTTTCTGTGACCAAGCAAGCAACAAGCATATCAGATGCAGATTTTATCACTACCTCATACCTTCTTATGTCAAAATTTTAATTATGATAATAAACAACAACAATACTAATAATAGTAATAACAATATTTTACTGTTACTGTATGAAAAACATTAGTCCCTTTCAAAATCAAACCCCTGCCTGCCATGAAGATGAGGAAATAAATTTGCTCAACCCTAAGAATTAATGTTAGTATTAATTAATAAATGATTTATCACTAGTAATGAAAATGTGTTCTACTTCCATTTTGTGAAGTTTTTTTTAAGACAGATGTCCCAAAGAGCTATAGACAGTCAATACCAGACACATCAACTATGTACAGCACTTAAATGATCAGTTATGACTACACAGGGCAGAAAACGGAATGTCTCATCACTAATTTATCTGCTCCCACTGTTTGAGTTTATTGATAATACAGCAGCCTGTACTCTCACAACAGCAGCTTTGCATTCAGTCTGAAGACTAATAAGCATGAATGTAGTAAGTTACAAGAGTCTTATATAAAGACATTCAAATAAGATTGTATAGGACAAGAAAAAAATAATCACAACCACAAGCCAAGTGAGGAGTGACTTAGCTTAACGTGCACTGGAATGTCATTTTCATCTTTCCTTTTAGTTTGTCAGTGCCTTTTAGGACTCTAACTAATTCATAAGACACAGTAATTACAGTGTTTATAGACTCATACTTAATTACTTCTTAAAAATAAATAGGAAAATATCTCTATATTTTTGAGGACGTAGTCATAAGCTGAGCACAAATTAAAATTTCATTAATTTCATGTGGTCAGAAAGATGAAAAAAATAAAGAAAAAAATTCCTTCATATCAAAGTGTAGATGCAGGAATAAGTAGGTATTTCTTGCCCTGCATGTGAGATATGATTGTAGCTTTGGGCCACACTGCAGACTTCAAAGGAAGGATATGCAGGGAGGAAATAAGCCAGCAGCACTGGCAGCATGAAATACTGAGGGGCATCTGTGCACGTGTGTTTCTTTATGTTTATTTTGGAGCTAGTCACCACACATGCATGCAAAGTCTTTTTTGTGCTAATGTGAGCACTTGCATACATAAACATGTCTGTGTGTGTACATTTTTGTGTATATACCATGTTGGTCAAACTATACGATGACTTCGCTTTTACATCATTTTGAAGTCTTTATGAGAGTTTTGCCTGCACAACCCTCAGGGGAAAATATTTTTTAGCCACATGAATACCGAAATCATCACTATGTTGTTGATTACTTTCAAACCTTTTCTTAATTGTAGACATATACTGTAGCCTCTAGCGCCAAAAGGTTTTGGAATTGCTATGGCCATGGAAATCCTTGGGCTTGAAATCAGAAAGCTCTAGATGATCACCTAGTGTTATAATCAACCTTAACCATTTTTCAAACAGCAAAATCAACTGAAATATGGGGCATCCTGGTAACTTAGTGGCTAAGAGGCATACCGAATAACTTCAACAACAGCCTGTCTGTGACAAATAACAAGCAACACAAGGTGTCACTAAAGAAATGTTCCTGTTCCCATTCTTGAACTTATTACTTCTCCTGAAGAATCCATAGTACAAAGTGCTCCATTGTGTCTGTGGCCAAAATGAAAAGGAGTTATGACGCAGCTAGGCATATACCAGGAGATCAATGTCAGTGCCCTTTCTAGATGGATTTTGAAATAAACCAATACCGGTTTTCTGAACAACCACGCTTCATCAATGGTAAGGAAGTTACTTTAGAAAAAAAGCATACACTGCTGGACTTGGTCGAGACAAACTAGAATATTTGGCGAGATCAAGAGAAGTCCAAGTGCAAATACAAATGAGTCCAAGAAAAGTCAGAGACAACAGAAAAACGTCTCTGAACCGGACTCAAGTCCGAACACTGCTCTAGGCACATTTATTACCCAAGGAACATAGCAATGTGTGCATGTAGGGGTTAGGTGTGTTAGGGAAAGGATAGATGCTGCGTTTCTAGGATAAAAAGGAATTACATAAAATGTTGGATTTAAATGAGACGTCAAAGTAGATTTTCTGTCAGTTTACTGTGGTTGTCTCCCGCTCTGTGAACTTACCTGGCTGCGGAGTACAGATGGATGCGAGAGGTGCACCGTGGAGCTGGCTGGTAGTGCCTGCAAGCTGAAAGCAGTTTTATGCTGCAGCCTGACGCCATCGTTGCCTTCAGCACTGTCAAAGTTACTCTTCCAAACCATTACCTGTAAGGTGAATATAAATCATTGCTTGTTCCACAATAATACATCAAAGCCAAATATTACAAATATATTAGTTTGCTTTCTCTTTTTTAAGTTTTTAAAGGGAAACTATGCCGGGTTTATTTAGCTTAATTTACCTATCTTGTGCAATGTTTTGGATCAGTTAGAAGAATAAGTAATCACCTGTTCATCAGAACCTCCAGAGGCAAAGTACTCTCCTGTCCTGGAGAAGGCCACACAGTTCACTGGACCCTGGAGTGAGGGGAAAGAGAAACAGAGAGATGGTGAATGGAGGTGATAATACAGTAAAATCATAGAGAAGCATCCTGAAACTATAAGCTGCAAACTGTTTATTCAAGGTGAAAGGAAAAGCAATGTCATTGTTGCTATGAAATTGTGTGCCCCAAAAAAAAAAAATCCCAAGAAGAATATACAACACGCACGGGAAGATCTATGCTGTGCACATCTAGTGCCAATCTCATGAAGTGGGCTAAAACAATTAGTCAACAGATAGAGCAACAAATTTGTTAACTGCTTAAACTTTTAACTCATTTTTCAAGCACAAACACAAGGGCCAGCTACTCATAACTTTTGAGAAAATAAACAATAGAAATAGTCAGATTAATCAATGATAAAAATAAATGTCAGTTGCAGCCTTAAAAATTAAACAATTCCTGTGAAAAATGTTGCCATATATTTGTTGCATTCAGCCCATTCATTCATTTTCAAACCATACATATTGTTATTTTATGTTTCTCTTATATATATATATATATATATATATATATATATATATATATATATATATACACACACAACTGTAGTGAAGGTTTAGGTATCCATGTTAAGCGGGGGGAAGTGAACAGTACATAATTTAACAAAATACAAACATAAAAATAAATACTCACTTCAAACGTCATCTATAACAAGATTAAGTGTTTTTGGGTCTATAACTTAAAGCATTTAGGAAACAAAATGATGCTCAGCTGTGGCAGAGCAATCAATAACAGAAAGCAGAGACTCAGGTGGGGTGAGGTCACACATGGTCAGAGCCAAAAAGGATCACCTGCGGATGTCAGGACTTTGGCATGTTGTGTGTGTGTTTGTGTGTGCGTGCATGCATGAACCTGGAGGGCAGACAGAATTCAGCTTGAAAAACTCACTTTTTTTTCTTTTCTCTACCTCAAAATGCACAATGGGGTCAACAATTCGACATGAACCCTCTGACTGTGTTCAGAGAGAGGATGAAGGAGAGAACAGACAAAAGGAGGAAAAAGAAACAGACAGAGAGGCTGCTGGGAAGTAAAAAAAAAAAAAAGGAGCTGTGTGTCCTGCGGCTGGCATGCAGACAGGCTGGTTTGGGTGAGGAATGGTTTCCCAGAAGCACCTGAGAGAAGCAGACGGTGTCACTATGGCAACGCGGCGGCCTGACAGACAGCATGTTCTGTCTCTGCTCTGACTAATGCCTGCTGCCAGGCTGGCACTTGCCATGGCTGCGCGCACACACACACACACACACACACACACACACACACACACACACACACACACACACACACACACACACACACACACACACACACACACACACACACACACACACACACACACACACACACACACACACACACGATCTGCTTAATGAGCTCTGTATGAGCACAAATATTGATTAAAAAATGTTTTTTATTGATTTAAAAGTGGTCATCCAGAGTCTATGATCACAACTCCGTCCATGGCAATGGTCTTTTATACTTCGCAACTGTCTGTTATACAGACCGTATTCACAATCAAGTATTCAACAAGGCCCTGTAATAAAAGTAAATATAGAAGTGGTCATGAACACTATTCTGTTCATCTGACAGAGATCATAAAGTACAGCACAATGGACAGCTGATGCAGCTGTGCTGCACGTCATAATTAATTGTTGTTGCTTTAAAAATGGCGGCTCCGAGGCAACAATGCCTCGACTCCTCTTCTCTCGCGTCTCTTACTTGACTGCTCCGCTTGAATCTCCTGTGGCGAGGAGCGGAAGTGCGGAGAAGAATTGGGGATGTACAAACTGGGTTTGTTGCAAAGTTTAACTATAATATTAGTGTGAAATACTTTTTTTATTGTCGCGGTCACTTAAAGAAGGCTGATAAATCTCTATGGAGGGTTGCCATGAAAAGATACAGGCAACGCACGGGGCATGTTAAAAGAAGTTGTATGTTCACGTGAATGGAGCATGTTAAAAGCAGTTGATAGAGACGGTCATGGCTACTGGAGGAGCGGAAGAACTCGAAAAGCCGTGACCCCGGCTACACAGCTCCTCGTATCAGCGGCGGTTGGTAGATGAGTTACCCAAGAAGAGGGGGCTTTGAGCCGGGTACAGAGCACCGCGAACTGCCGGTCGTTTCGACGGCTACAGTTAAATTTAGGCACCAAAATGACTAGTTAGGTTTAGGAAAAAGGTTGTGGTTTGGATTAAATCACTCCCAAAGAACACGCATTTCCAGGGTGAAAGTCCTTTGTTTTCCCACCGTAAGTAATAAATGGAAAGCATTTAAAAAATATATTGTTTTTTTTTGTGCTGATCCGAAAATGTATCCGATCCATGACTCAAAACCGTGATCCAGTCTGAACCATGAGTTTTGTGATCCGATATTTTTTTACTAATGATTCACGTACATATTTACTGTTTATACGGTACCGCCAACAGCGACTACATCATAACCGCTTCCAGCAAACAGACCGAAAGCAGAAAATGCAGATAATACATGTTATGTACTTCTTTAGAAATGAAATATCAGATGTGATGTGCATTCTTTTTTATTAAACAATTAGATTTTAGAAATGTCTCATAATATATTGTCTCTAGAAGTGTATTATTCAACTTTTGTTTTTGTTAAAGAAGGAAAAGAAAATCGCAATGCTTCTAGAATCCCAAAAAATGAAAATTGCATTACAAATTGAATTGGCACTCATGTATCGTGAAAGAATCAAATTGGCAAATTCTCCCAGCCCTACCATGCATACTTGGCATGCACGGGATACAAACAAAACAAGGACCCACTCTTAACAACACTGCTTTATAGCACTCCTGTTGGTCAAAAACTCCACAGTGTACCTTTCAATTTAATAGAACGGCATGAAGGCTGTCAGTGTCCATTTTTTCTTTGCCATACTTACCTTTTAACTTCTAAAATCAAATCTCACCTGACATTAGTCCCACCATACAAACAGGAGTACATTTAACTTTGTAAAAACAGTAGCATGCCATCTCTTTCGTGGGGTCTTTAAAATCTAAAGTGTATTGACTAAGACTTTCTTAATAAAACATTTTGCATTAGTCAGACAAAGGAGCAGAGAGACAAATTAACCTAAATTAGGCTCATTCTACCCAGCCAGGTAAGGAACCCATGAGGCGAGGTAAACAACAGTTTGTCAGATCCAACAGAAATAAACACTCCCTCAGAGCCCTGATGTGTTTTGATATACAGTACATGCACATAGGTCTACACACATACACAGACAAACAAACACATAACAGAAATAAACCTACACACCCACACCGAACAGATGGGGTCTCTCCCAATTTCAAGCTATGCGACTGGAGAGACAATTATCACCCTGAGCGCTCACAGATTGGTGAAGTCACCACTGAGCCAAAAAGAACAACAACAGAAAGGGAGATTCAGAGTGCAGGAGATGACAAATTTGGAGGTGTGAAGCGAGAAGGGGAAAAGTGCTGTTTATATCTTGACAAAGAAAAGAGTCTTGGCAATAGGTTGAAGAGAAGAGTGTGTGACAAAGACAAAAGTCAAAGAGAGGGATAGATAAACAGATGGACCACATGTGGTACTGGCAAGCAACTGATCTCCACATCTAGCCAGCAAGCCAGTCCATCAGCTGTTCAAACAGGTACAGTCAGCGAGCCTTCCGGCCGACTAGTCCAGCCAGCCAAAAGGAGTACATGGGAGGTGGGAACAACAGAGAAAGACAAGGAGGAAAATGAGGATGTTAATGATGGTGGCAATGCTAAAACATCCCCAGAATACACGGAGAGGAGTGCAAAAGAGAACAAGGATGGGACGGAAACAAGACAGGATGAGGAGAGGATCTAGAGGAACGGAGAAACACAGTTCTGTTTCCTTCCAACCACCCTGAGATGAGTCATGAGTGGGCTGCCCGCTCGCCTGGCAAGTACTAAAATACATACAAAAAAGGCATCAGACGCACACACTCACACACTTCACAGAATCAAACATGCACAAAGGATAACAGTCCACCCCCCAAAACACACACACACACACACGTAATACATAGGAACAGCGGAGCAGACTGCAGACATGACCTGATCATGACTGGGTTAACTGCATGTGTCATATGCATTTGCGTGTGTGTGTGTCTACCTGGTGTCCGTGCAGTGTATACAGTAGCTTGCCCTCTACAAGGTCCAGTATCTTCATTGTGGAATCGCTGGATGCAGTGATGAGGAAATTACCACCCGGGTGAAAAAACAAGCTGTTCACCACACCACTGTGGACTGAAAAACACACACACACACACACACACACACACACACACACACACACACACACACACACACACACACACACACACACACACACAGTTTATGACAGGACTAGAACAGACATTTTATTACTGTAATGCTAGTCTATATCAACGAAGTTTCATTTCAAGGATTGTTCAGGCGTGGCCGGAAATTACGCCGGATGTCCCCCTTTTTGGACGGATGTCTGTCACCTTCCGCTTTCTTTGTGTTGGCATTCTAAACTCCGGTCGATTTATAAGGACTATGGGTAACTGCTAATCAGATCTCTGCAGGGTAAATCCAGACAGCTAGCTGGACTATCTGTCCAATCGGGGTTTCTGTTGCACGACTATAACAACTTTTGAACGGGTACGTTCCACCAAAACAAGTTCCTTCCCGAGGCTATTTTGCAAAGGCACCGTCATTGTGTTCTGCGCTAAGCGCCGCCCAAGACAATTGTGATTGGTTTAAAGAAATGCCAATAAACCAGAGCAAGTTTTTCTCCCATCCCTCCTCCGCAGTGCTGTGGGGGAAGCTCTGGCAATGCGAGACAACTGTAATGCAAACTGAAGTGTAACCTTGTGCAATTAAAGACAAAATGTAAAAAAAAAAGAAAAGAAAAAAAAAAAATCAGGCTTTGCTGTATTTTGTAGCTTTAAATAACATGGAATTATTAAACATTATGATTAAAATCATGATGACAATAACAATGACTATGACACAATTTAAAGAGATCAAATTTTTTGGACGTAGACAAAATACTTTGTTTGTCAAAGTTAATCCTAAAAAAGTTAATTAAGAATAATGTTCTTGCCTTTTCCTTCTAAAACTGGATGCCCGAGTATCAAGTTAGTCATATGCCAGCACCTAAGGGGTTCAGTGTCTTGCTCAAGGATACTTCAGTAGACCAGATGCAGCTTACTAACATGGTTGCCTGGATCACAATGAAGTGCACTGCTGCTGTACATCACAAGGTCTCAGTTGCTATGTAACTTGAGAATGGTTTAAGGATTACATTAGCAGATATCATTACGTCAAGTATAGTAGCCTATAACAACTAATCAAAACTTCCCCGGACCCCCGGAGTTCTTAACTGAGACAAATGAGAGGGCAGCCAGACATTCGACGAGCAACATGGTCCCTCTGCTGGCTGCAAGATGCTATGACATAAATAAGATCTACTGCTACAGTAGCTGCAAAAAGATGCATCAAATTATACTGGGAGCAGGGGAAATGTGTTCTTTGGGTATGGCTTAGGATCATGCAAGGATTACTGAGCAATGTAAGCACTCCAATAAACACAAAACCAGTTGAATTAACCACGCACACACCACATTTTAACCACAATTTGACACTTAAGGCTGGCACAATTGGTGATTAAATACAGTATGTAAAGTGAGAGGAGAGTTGAGGAGAGGAAAGGAGAGGAGAGGCTTTTATCTTCATGCCCCATCTCCTCAGACAGATGTGATTATCCATTATTAGATCTCACAACTCAAATCCATTTAAGAGAGCTGATTGGACCACCAGACTGAGAGGCAAACTGACAAAAGGCAACATGGCTTGGCTTATTGAATATGCAAGGGATCTTGATTACCACTTTAATCGTGAGCTTAATAGCTTAATTTTATCTTGGTGTTGTTTCACTAATTTGTTGTATTTTTCACTGTCTAAAGGTGAGGCTTTACTTCAGCTGTGTGTTGCAGAGTCTGGGTGGGAGTGGATGACAAGACTTTAACTGTTAAGACATTTATCTCTCAAATACAAACATTGGGCTGTGGTTTTGCGAGTGGTTTTACTGTGATAGGGATACAGTTTATGATAAAAACTCTATTAATATAATAGCTATAAGGCATCAAGAGTGGCTAAACTGAGTGTCTTGAAGCAAATAATGTAGTAAATGCTTCCATAAATGTTTGTCTTTAGAGTTGATGTGGTTGTCATTTATTATTGCAAATAATAACTTTGCATTAAAACAGTGATTCAATGCAAATTGTGGTTTTGCTGTAGCAATTGACCATGATCTTCAAATGATGCTAAATACAAACTAAATACTTCATACGATTTTTGAGGTGTCTTTACCTTGGTAGTGCTGTAGCATCTTATGGGATCTGATGTCCCACACCTTGACAGAGTTGTCAGTACTGGCTGCAGCGATGCATGTTCCACTGGGATGGAAGTCCACATGGTTTGCATAACTTGGGAGAAAGAAAACATGACATTTAATAAAATGGGGTATTTGTTAACACACACTCTACAACTGAAGCTGATGCTTTTAGAGACGTTGTTGTTACTGAATCAGTGTAAATGTGTGCCCATTTTTAAAAGAAATTATAAATTACACAGCAAATAATGCTCTAAACCCTCAACATTTACAAAAATGCCAGAAGAAACACCGACAAAAAGATATGGATTCATCTTCTTTACCCACTGTGATTCTTTCTCCCACACATACACATCAGAATTTTTCACATGCATCTTTTTTTCTGGTCTCAAGTGCTCACCCAGCATGTTCATAGAAAGAATGAATACACTCTCTGCTATTCTTGTCCCACAGCTTTATAGTCTTATCATCACTGGACGACACAATCAAACGATCATCTGGAGAAAACCTGCAAAAAAATGCATTGAAAATTCTAGATAAAAAACTGTCCATTATCTACGTCTTCTGCTTCAGTTCTTCACTATTAAAATGTATTCATTAAAGTTGTAAAACAATTGAGACATGTTTTGTGTGTGTAGATCGTACTTAGCACAGCGGACCCAGTTGATGTGCTGGTTGAGAGAGAAGAGAAACTTTTGCCTGTGGACGGTCCACACTTTGATGGTCTTGTCGTCAGAGGCTGTGACCAGATTCTGTCCATCACCAGAAAAGTTAACGCTGCGCACAGTAGCCGTGTGAGCCCTGAAAGATGTTGACTCAGCCTTCCTGTATACACACACACAAGACAACACTAACCTTCTATGTTGGATGAAGCAGAAAATTCAATACAAATGTCTAGTTTTGTTGCTTTCATGAGTCAGAAGCATTGTGCTTTGTAGCAGCTTTATATTGCAATACAATAATAATGAGAGATGTACCTAAAAAAACAAAAGCTGGAATACTTCAAAACTCACATGCTGGGCACCCAAAGCCGTACAGTCTTGTCTCTGGAGGCCGAGGCCACCAGGTGGCCCGAGGGAGAAAACTGAACAGAAAGGACAGCATCTTTGTGTCCATCAAAACGATACGCTCGCATCTGAGGTTTCATGTTCCAGATCATCACACAGGAGTCCATAGAGCCTGTGGCTGGGAGAGGAGAAAGCACAGGTGTAGGAACCGAACATATTGTGCATGAACATAGAAAACATGCCACACAGAAATTAAATAAAAAGACAACATCAAATGTGCAGCAAATGATCTGGCCACAGACAAACACAAAGACACAGAGTAAAATAAGGTTGCAGTTACCAATCTGTTTCATGTTGCAGCTGAAATCCACAGTCGTAACAGTGTCCCTGTGACCCTTGAAATGTCTCTCTAGAGTTGGATCAGACTACATGGTAAACAGAGAGACAGATGGAAGCAGCCACATTAAAGCTTGTGAGCACTTGTTCCAAAGTATTTCTCAATAAAATGAGTCTTGACTAAATAAGCAACAGTCAAAGTTCAATTTTTTTTCTTCTTTTAAAATCATCCTTGGGTATTACTTATTTTAACACTTTGACATCCAGAGGGAAATTGCTGTGCAGCAGTTCCAGTATAAAGTGGGAAAGAGTTCAAATATATAGAGTGCAAATAAAAGCAAAATATAAACAATAAAGATTAGTAAGGTGCAAATTCACGAGGATCATACAAATAATCCGGTTGGTGATAAGGTGCAAATACAGAGCTGAACAGGGCAGACCTCTGCTGTCCATCTCTCTGTGTGAGGTACCTAGATATATTGTAGAGTTTGATTGACACAGGAAGCGTTCTGTGGTGTACTGTTACAGTTTTTCTCAATTGCTAAAAACACTAAAACCCATTGGCTGAACAAAGTTCTCAGTTGCCTGAACTCATTTAGCTTAATTGTGCAGTCTGTTGTCAATACCTTAAACCATTTCACATGGTAAAACACAATTTGCAGATCTCACTTAGACTTTTCAGCAAAACTCTAAACACATTTTCAAAACACATTCTGCACTCTAATGCGCATGTCATCCATACTGGTAAACACAAGTGGCCATAATCAAATACAAATAGAGAACACATGTCGTTGATTGAACACAACCACTCAAAATTGATTTCACTTGTTTCAAATGATGTGACACAACCAATATAAGCCAGTTCAGAGAGCAAACAGGTTGTTGAAGGTGGGAAGGAGAAAGTCTGAGAATGGATAGAAGAAACAATGTGAGAGGACGAGGACAAGTGCGTATGCGAGGTGGGCGACGAGGAGGAAGAGGAGGAGGAGGGCAAGAAAGAGGAAGAGGAGGACGAATAGGATTTTTGTCCCTTTTAGTATTGTATACTGTAGTACAGTGCATTGTAGGCTGTATACTGTACAATGAACAAATTGTATGGCCCTGAACATTGTGCTTTCCATTTGTTAACAGTACTGACTGCTCAATAGATTTTGACTGGTTGCAGGTTCATATCAACAAAGAACAAGAATTACAGTATCACAGAGACAAAGGACAAGTTTGTGAGATGCAGGGTACAGTACTGTAAAAATAGGGGTACAAGGAGGAGGAAGAACAAAAAAAGATTTGCAAAGAGCAAAGCAGAGTAGTCATTTCTGATTAATTTTGAGCTACTATGATAGAACATGTTTTTGTTCATCAAAAGACAATGACGGAAAAATATGAAAGTTGTTTTGAGATTAAAAATGTACTTCTCCCTGAGAACTATATGTTTTGAACAATGTGTTTTCTATTTTTTGGTGTATCGTTTACTGACTTCTTGATAGTGTATATTATTATGATCACTTCAACATCAACATAATTTGAGAGCAGTGTTTGATTTTGAATACGGGTAAAACTGTTTTGCGGCGAAAGTTTCATTTTGCGAGAGGAGTCAGAGGTTTTGTAAATAGTGCTTGAAGATGAGGTTTTGTGTTTGTTTTCAGAAAATGGAGCAAGGTTTCAGAAATTGTGTTTCAGCAATTTCCAATTTCCTGATTGAGAAAAACTGTAATATGCCAGTCACAATCAGCCCCAGATCAAAACATACACAATGTTTGACCATACATAGTGCATTTTCTGTTACAAAGTGAACTGGCTGGACTTGGATGCGCTACAGCCGTGGGGTGGCACTGTTCCACAGCTTTACTTGTTTCTAGACTTCCAAACCCTGTTTAATTCCAGACAATGCAACAAATTAACACTCGTTTTGAGGCGTGCAATGAAGTAGAATTCAGTCTTCATCAGTGGTTGATTATGATTAATGGACATGTAGTCATGTGTTATGTATTCGTCTCCAATGCACGGATGTTATTTTATAAACGATGCCAAACAAGGAAACACGTCGCAGGGACGCCCCTACTTAATTACGCCCTCCGCTTTGCCTGTCAGGCAGCGTTTATTAAAGTTGTGCCACCGCAAAGAAATCTCCACCAGTCAAAATACCTATTTTCTGGTATTGTGTTGGAAAATTATATACTGTCTATGGGAACAACTAACACTGATTTGGCTAAGGTTGGGCTTTATGTCTCTAAATTCTATTCAAAAATGCAGGAAATGTCGGCATTGCGACAGGAAGTGCTGCCTGAGAAACTACACTCAGGGTGAAATGTGACGAGGTATATACATCCCATCCATGGTGGTAACCGGTGGTAACGGCAGGCATCACCAAGGAGACGGGAGCTGTGGCGCTAGCTAGCCAGTCAACATAGGGCTAGCTAGTCTATGCTAGCCGTTAAACTCGGAAGAGAGACTAGAGCGGACTTCTCGGTGCTGCATGTTTTTGTGTAAGTGGACATTTGTAACATGGCAGAGCTGCACATTATAGGCCAGATCATTGGGGCCGGTGGTTTCCCGCAGAACAGTCTATTTTGCAAATGGGGAGTTCACACAGGAGGAGCATGGCGTCTTCTGTCTGGGTTGAAGGAGGGTCAGACCCAGGTGGATATCCCACAAACCGGAGACATGGCGTACTGGAGTCACCCGATTGATCTGCACTATGCGACTAAGGGACTCCAAGGCTGGCCAAAGCTTCACTTCCAAGTGTGGCACCAGGACTCTTTCGGGCGCTGTCAGTTGTACGGTTACGGGTACTGCCATGTCCCTTCCAGCCCCGGACATCACCGGATAAGCTGTGTGACCTGGAGGCCGCTCGGCTCCTGGCAAGGGCAGTTGGCACAAATGTTTGTCGGCGGTGGACCCCAGCTCCGTAGCCCGGACCTTATATACAGCGGAGCGGACAGATACAGACTGCACACCGAAGCCATGGGAACTGTGGAGCTGGAGCTTGGCATCATCATGAGACACTTTGACAAGTATGGCGTCGAAAGTTAACGCGGTGAAATATGAAGACTTGAGGAACTTGTGATGGATTTTATATTGTGCAGGCGGAGGTCTTAACTTTACAAGTTTTTAAGTCAAGTTTTGTACTCTTTTCTAAATTGTGTTTGTTTGTGTTTTATATACTTGCTAGCGCTAGATGTGTGAATAAAGAAAATATTGTCTTAACGAAGTTGGTTTCTTGTTGATATGTCATTATCAGACCACTCTCGCCCAATGCGAGCTGGGATTAGTGAGTAGATCATTCACAATTAACGTTATTTATCATATGTATCTTCATCCTACATTATTGCCTAGACAGTTTTTAAAATGTAATGTTATATTCAATGTATATATTACGAACCCACGTTTTTTAACAACTCCAAATTCACTAATACTTTACTATTCAGAACCATAATGTAACCATACATACATTTTATTGGTGTTTGTATGCTACAAAAAATAATTACTATAAACTTTAAGAGCAAAATAGTGTATCAAATATGAAACAACCTAAATATGACACCTAAGCAGCATACAAAACTCATTAATAATCATTTAATATACAGCCTTGCCTGTGTGGATTTCAAGACTGTACAGTAGGCTTTTACACAAGTGTAAAGGTATAGATTGCAGTGAAAGTCGTGAAAGCATACAGACAGACGGAATAGTAATTGACTTTTAACATTATGTTACACAATAAAGTGTTTAAAAAAACACACACACTCTTTGATGTTTTAGTTGCTAGAGTTGAGCTGTAGACGTGACCTGTACAGACGTGTAACGTAGATATTTCTTGTGACATGTTTGAGAGGAAAGTTCCCATATCATATAAAATAACTATTGAATTGCTACCTTTTACTTGTAAACATCGCCTGTGAAGCTACAAACAGGAAACCAACTTCAGTGTACCATGCAGCTAACATAACGTAAGTTACACCAGAGACTAGGACTTTGGTTACACTCACCGGTGCAGAAGTCATCTTTCCTGATATTGGAGACAAACAGCCCGTGAGAGCGACTGTCCTGATCGTTACAACTAAAATGTAACTGATCACTACTTCTTTATGACGGTGAATGAGACAAACGATAGTCTACTGTTAGCTCACCTTTCGGCTAACGTTAGCTTACAACTAGCTATATTAGCTGGTAGTTGCTGACAACAATAAAGTTCAGTTTACGCGCCGCGATTGGGCGCTGAGCGTCTGGGCGAATTTCTTAAAGGGAAAGTTGTACCTTTAATAACTTCTATGAGTAAAACTGCGATGTCACAAATATAATATTTTACAAGTATGATTAAATAAAATGCTTTCCAGTTGAGCAATCAGGAGGAAATTATTGAAATGATATGAATATATCTAGATATTTGAGTGAAAACTTTAATTTTAAACTGTAAGGGACGCACCCATAGAAATAAAATGTACGCACCATTACCGCCAGGTGTCAGCAGTGTTGCACCGTTAGAAATCTTTACTAATAAGAGTGTATCAAGGCAGTGGAAAACTTTGCAAATTGATGCATTAGTTAAAATCTATAAACATGTCTTACATTTAGACCGAGTTTTTGTCATGCAATTAGAAAAATACGTGATAGCTTTTTACTATTAGCCAGTAAGAAAAAGTGATTTTTTTTTTTTAAAGACTGTTAAGTACATATTTGAAGCACTTGTACATTGCTAGAGTATTTCCATTTTATTCCATTTCATACTTCTACACTACTACATTTCGTAGGTAAATAGTGTACCTTTTACTTCAATACTTGTATCTGACAGCCATTTAATAGTTGTTCAGACCATAAAGCAGTTCATGTTCATGCATATGTGTTAATGCATTAATAATAACAAGATAATAACATAATAACACTGACGGTGGACATGCTTCATATTATGTAGTATTTTGATACTATTAGTAACCTACATGTTGGGAACACTTTTCCTTCTTCCTTCTTAGGTACAATTGTGAATGCATACTTTTACCTGTAGTGTATTACTATTTTTAAAGTGGTAAGTGAACGATTAAGTAAATAAGGTGACTCCTTCCTCCACCTCTGCTGTTAGCACATACTGCACTGAAAAAGTATATTCTAACAACAGCTCTCCATCTTAAGATCAAGACCCACCTTAAGGCCCTTATTGTGTCAGTTGTGCTTTTTTGGTAGCCTAGAAATCTAGACACACCCTAGCGGCAGCAAATGTAATGTGTGTGTGTGTGTGTGTGTGTGTGTGTGTGTGTGTGTGTGTGTGTGTGTGTGTGTATCTGCAAATATTTCTGTGCATATGAACAATCTGAAGAATTTTCTACAATTTTAACTATTTTAGTATTATGGCAAAGCATACTAAAGATGAGAGTGTTTTTCATTATGTCAAACAGTGTGTAGTTGGTTAGACAAAAATCTGGTGACATGAATGAAGTGTGCATCATGTGGTGCAAAAGTTTGATTTTGATAATGCTATATGTAGTTTTGGTTGCAGTGCTTCATTTTGCAGGATATATGAGGTATTTTGCAATTTGGGTGTGTGGTTTTGTGAATTGTGTTGAGTATTTTGATAAAAAACAATTTTCTGTATTTTTTCAGATCTTTTGTTTATCTGTTTTTTCTGTGATTGTTACCTGTACTGGATACAATATTTTAGGCTTTCATTTTCTCAAAGTCAGAGCAGGATACCCAGGGATCAGTTTACACCTATCGCCATTTCTAGCCACTGGGGACCATAGGCAGGCTGGGGGAAAGCATATTAATGTTAATAAAAACCTGATAAAGTGAAATGTTCATGCCATGGGACCTTTAAGCACCAAAACGAATAGTTAAGATTAAAGAAAAGTGAAGGGGGAGATCGTTCCGGGCAGCTTGGAGATGTACTGCTGCTGCACAATGGCCATTGGCCATCCTCACCGTCTTGACTGGAGATTTCCCCCGGCAGTCCCCACCCACACCCATCTCTTAGCCTCATTGAGTAGCTAGCTAGCGTTGCAACAAACCCCGTCTGCCTGGTGTTGAAACCATCCAAAAGGTGACGTTGACATGTGAAATATATTGTGATAGTCACTGTGGTTTTAGCTGCTGGCTAATGTTAGCTTGCTGGCTCACTAGCTAACTGGTCAGATACCAATACAGATTGAATCAAGAAAAATGAATGACATGAATGAACGTTAATAAACTTAACGTGAATAAACTTGAATGGGTAAACTCGTCCATGAACAGATGCATTTTAACCAGCGAAGGTTAGAATGAACTACAACTCCCATAATTCTACAACTCCTAAAACTACAATTCCCATAATTCCACGCAACTTCCCAACGTCATCAAAAGTCTGTGTTTACAATCCATCGTTTTGGTTGAGAGACCCCTAGCGGAAGAAAGTTACATATTGTAAGTTCAAAGGCTTGTTTAAAATGGCAATGTCTGTGTGAGTAGGTCCATTTTTTGTTTCCATCTGTAACTTTCAATTATTTTTGGAAATATACATAAAAAAAGCAAAAGAAAAGAAATATGACAGCACTTACCACTATAAAGCCTTTGATTTTGTAAGCTGTTCAAATAGGATCCTATGAAAGAAAATATTTAGAATCAGTCAGGTGAACCAAGTACATTGGCTGAATAACTAAAAAACCACACAAAATAAAATATAAAGCAAAGACACAAAGGCAAGCTAAAAATCCAGTTTGAGTCCAACCTTAAGAACATTGTTTTATTTATATGAGAACATAGCAATTTATGGAGGGCTTCTTTAGTGTGCACAAGTGGAGACAGCGCATTTAGCACTTGTAACATACATCAACTTGATGCAACTTGGACACATCATCAGTGATGTTACTTAGGGTCACGGAGTGTTTTGGGTCTTTGAAGCATCAAACATTCTCACCCAGGCGACCCAGCTGGGGTTGATCAGGCCCCAACTTGTGTCCAGGTAGCCTTACCCCACAAATGGTTCTCCTCTCTTTATCCACAGCCACCTTGAGGCTACTTCTGCTGACTCAGTGACTTCCTTGATGGCCCTTTGCTTACTAGCCCCTATGATGCCCAGGATGTTGTAAGGCCCTGCAGAGAGACTGACCAGCGAAACCTCTACATCCCACCTCAATGGGCTCACACCGCGTTCGCCACCCATTGTTCTGGAACTCCTCCACTAGCCCAGCGTATTTTGCCCTCTTCCTCTCATTAGCCTCCTCAATACGGTCCTCCCAGGGTACGGTGAGTTTGATCTGTTTGGAGGTCTCTGAGATGAGTAGCATGTCAGGCCGCAGTGTTGTGGTGGCAACAGTTTTTGGGAATTTCAGTTGCTTCCCGCAGGTCAACTTTCAATGGTGTTCTTCACTGGGCGGAGGCGCTTACAGTGGCCAATTCCACAGCTGATGGTGTTCGCTTTGGCCTTCAGGACTTGGTCATGGCACCAGTGGTAGCTCCCCTCGCCCAGGGCCTTCGAACAGCAGCTGAGGATGTGCTCCAGGGTCCCCCTCTTTAGGCAGAGGTTGCAGGCTGGTGACTCCACCAATCCCCAGCTGAACAGCTTGGATGGGCTCGGTAGTACATCGTAGACAGCCTGGATCAGGAACCGTATGCAATGGGGGTCTGCTTTCATTTAGGAAAATGACATGATGAACAAAGACTTCCCATTAATGTTATAAACTGTGCTAACGTTAGTATGTTAGTTACATAGACAGTAAAAGAAATGGACAATGCCACGCAGTACATTTCCACGGAGACGAGTAAAGTCTATTAAAAGCACTTTTCCAGTGATGGCTGAGCGTTTCTGTGCAGCGTCCAACTGAGTTTGAAGATGTAGATGTGACGTGAGCAGCAGTCTGAAAGTTGTAAGTCTTCTGGTAGCTGTGCCAAGAGAAATCGCAATCATTCTGAATCTTGCAGAGACAGAGAGCGTAGGTTGCTAACTAAAATGCTAGTTAACATTAGTAATTAGTAAAACAGCTAATGTAAGTCAAAACTGCCTGTGAGCTTCTCCTGTACTATACGGTAATTCCTCTACTATGCGACAGTAAGTCGCGTGGTTATGACACAATCGTTAGCCTATTTTTACAAAAATGTCTGCTACGGAGCCATAACGTGAGGTAGGGGTAATGGAGCCTTTTATACATTGTCGTGTTTCTTTAGAAATAAACAATGGACAAATAGAGTCTTTAAACGCTTCAGATGTGAAGTTATTCGCTTTCAAAGTGGCGCCAAAATGAATGACAGTCAATGGGATGCTAACGGCGGGTTATGGCTTGATAGCATGAAAATGGCTACGCTTTGTGGATGCTCGCTTACCCCCTTGGTTAGTTGCCGCGATACATTTTCATGTCAGAATCCTCCCACATATAACCGACTCACACACACCAGCAGACGTGCATTTAACACACACACACACACACACACACACACACACACACACACACACACACACACACTATTACTTGCACTGTCTGCAACTGAATAACCGACAGCTTTACAACACTCACTTACCCAACGTTACATTGAAGCAAACAACTCGACGGACCTTTTTGTTACATAAAGTAACATTACAACAGCATCAATGTAATGGAAATGTCGCAAACAACAACAATGAATAAAAATCATTTTGATTGATTTTAACTTACTTTTTCGTGTCGGAGACGACACATGGCTGCTGTAGAATGAATCCTGCACGCGGTCAACACATGCTCAACATTCTTCTTCACATTCTTCTTGTTTTGGCGTTGTCCTCGTTGAGACAGTTTGACTGCATTGGCATTTAGTGCATTACTGCCACCTTCTGCTCCGGAATGCCACCTACACTTCCTGGCGCCCTTTGATTCAAATATACCATTTCCAGTAGTGACCAAACTTAATTTGATAATTTAAAATGTTCAATTCAATCAATTTCAATCAACGCAAAAGGAATCCATTAGCCTGACATGGTCATACTCAGATTCTACGACCTTGAATGTTTTGGGCGGGGCTAAATTCGGCTGGCATCCAGGCTAGGAATCCATACAGTTAACATTCTTCACAAACAACTGAAGTCTACATAACATGATTGAACATTGTTCTTGAAAGTATTTCCCATTTTTTTTAGTGTGGAGATAAGATAAGAGCTCTTTGCAGGTTTAAAAGGCCGTCATAAATGACTCAAGGACTCCAACAGATAAAATAGCATTAAAAAAAAAAATCCTCTCTTCCTGAAAAGGAAATACTGGGTCTGAGGACCAAGCCCAGATTTAATTTCAGGTAAGCAGTAATAGGCATAATTGCTCTGATCCCAGATACTTTGTACACGTCCACACAGTTTTTAGATAAACGAGAAGGCTTGAATGCTTGGTTTAAAGCCTTTTAACGTGTGTATTTGTGTGGGTGTGTGTGTGTGTGTGTGTGTGTGTGTGTGTGTGTGTGTGTGTGTGTGTGTGTAAAATACCTAGGTGTGTTACTTAATCACAATCACAAAAAGGATTCCAGTTCGTTTCTCTTCCTCCTTCCTTCTCCTCCCTCACTTACTGGAAACAGTAATTATAAAGCAGTATGAAGTGTTCCCGTCAAATGATCATATTCTTGATTAGTTGTATTGCTTTGTCTGGGTAAAGCGTTTCAAACAACATACATGCAAAGATTAAAAACAACAACAACAACAAACATCAAAACACCTATGGGTGTGCCTCATACAGAGTATATGAAGTTGACTGAATACTTTACTGTAATTAAGATAAAGGCGAGGCATGCAGAAGGGGACATTTTGGGGAAATTCTTGACATTCTTCTTGTATTGAACAAGGAATACCGCCTCACAGGTGCAACAAACGGGGAATGACCATTGACTCACATGCAATATGGTTTCTAAAAATCCAATCCAATCCACCTTTATTTATAAAGCACCTTAAAAACAACACTGTTGACCAAAGTGCTGAACACAGTCTATAAATAAACAATAACATACAACCGAGGCACAACACAAAATAATAAAACAATAACAAATAATTGCAACAATACAAAACTCAAAGTCAACCCTCAAACTGAGTTAAAAGCCAAAGAAAATAAATGAGTTTTAAGACGAGATTTAAAAACAGGAAGAGACTCAGTCTGCTATGCAAAGGCAGCTCATTCCAGAGTCTCGGAGCTGCCACGGCAAAATCACCTCTGGATTTACGTTTGGTCTTGGGGACAACCAGTAGTGCCTGGTCAGCCGACCGAGAACGAGAGGGGGTGTAGGGCACGAGCAGATTAGACAGGTAATGGGGGGCCAGGCCATGCAGACATTTAAAAACAAATTAATTAAAAAGACAAGAAAGAAAGATATCTTTATAAAAGGAGAGGATAGTCAGCAAAATCCTTATCTGAACTCATATCAAAACAACTTTAAAATGTTTAGTAAATCCCTTTGAAAACAGGTATCCGCAAGCAAATATCTATAATATCTATCTATACTTTAAAAATAGTAATACACTACAGGTAAAAGTATGCATTCACAATTGTACCTAAGCGTGTATATATCTATGGTACCTAAAAAGGAAGAAGGAAAAGTGTTCCCAACATGTAGGCTACTAATAGTATCAAAATAGTACATAATATGAAGCATGTCCACCATCAGTGTTATTATGTTATTATCTTGTTATTATTAATGCATTAACACATACACAGCATTTTAGTGTTGAACTGCTTTATAGGTATATTATGGTCTAAACAACTATTAAATGGCTGTCAGATACAAGTATTGGAGTAAAAGGTACACTATTTCCCTAAGAAATGTAGTAGTGTAGAAGTATGAAGTGGAATAAAATGGAAATACTCAAGCAAAGTACAAGTGCTTCAAATGTGTACTCAACAGTTTTTTTTTTTGAAAAAATTAACTTTTTCTTACCACTGGCTAATAGTAAAAAGCTATCATGTATTTTCTAATTGTATGAAAATGCAAAAAAATGTAAGACATTTTTATAGATTTTAACTACTGCATCAATTTGCAAAGTTTTCCACTGCCTTGATGCACTACTTACATCCCATAGACATATTTATATCTGTTGTTACATAGATACGAGCTAAATATATGTATATATGGTTACTATTTTGTATATATTTGTTTCTGTATTTGTTTGTTTATTATGTTCAATATGTTTGTTTGTTGGTTGATGTACGCACCAACCACCAAGGCAAATTCCTTGTAAGCAGTAATAGGCATAAATGCTCTGATTCCAGATACTTTGGACACGTCCACACAGTTTTTAGATAAATGAGAAGGCTTGAATGCTTGGTTTAGCCTTGTAACGTGTGTGTGTGTGTGTGTGTGTGTGTGTGTGTGTGTGTGTGTGTGTGTGTGTGTGAAATACGTAGGTGTGTTACTTAATCACAATCACAAAAAGGATTCCAGTTTGTTTCTCTTCCTCCTTCCTTCTCCTCTCTCACTTACTGGAAACAGTAATTATAAAGCAGTATGAAGTGTTCCCGTCAAATGATCATATTCTTGATTAGTTGTATTGCTTTGTCTGGGTAAAGCGTTTCAAACAACATACATGCAAAGATTAAAAACAACAACAAAACACCTATGGCTGTGCCTCATACAGAGTATATGAAGTTAACTGAATACTTTAATAATTAAATTTAATTAAAATAAAGGCGAGGCATGCAGAAGGGGACGTTTGGGGGAAATTCTTGACATTCTTCTTGGATTGAACAAGGAATCCCACCTCACAGGTGCAACAAACAGGGAATGACCATTGACTCACATGCAATATGGTTTCTAAAAAGACAAGAAAGAAAGATATCTTTATAAAAGGAGAGGATAGTCAGCAAAATTCTTATCTGAACTCATATCAAAAAAACTTTAGAATGTTTAGTAAATCCCTTTGAAAACAGGTATCCGCAAGCAAATATCTATAATATCTATCTATACTTTAAAAATAGTAATACACTACAGGTAAAAGTATGCATTCACAATTGTACCTAAGCGTGTATATATCTATGGTACCTAAAAAGGAAGAAGGAAAAGTGTTCCCAACATGTAAGCTACTAATAGTATCAAAATAGTACATAATATGAAGCATGTCCACCATCAGTGTTATTATGTTATTATCTTGTTATTATTAATGCATTAACACATACACAGCATTTTAGTGTTGAACTGCTTTATAGGTATATTATGGTCTAAACAACTATTAAATGGCTGTCAGATACAAGTATTGAGTAAAAGGTACACTATTTCCCTAAGAAATGTAGTAGTGTAGAAGTATGAAGTGGAATAAAATGGAAATACTCAAGCAAAGTACAAGTGCTTCAAATGTGTACTCAACAGTTTTTTTTTTTTTTTTGAAAAAATTAACTTTTTCTTACCACTGGCTAATAGTAAAAAGCTATCATGTATTTTCTAATTGTATGAAAATGCAAAAAAATGTAAGACATTTTTATAGATTTTAACTACTGCATCAATTTGCAAAGTTTTCCACTGCCTTGATGCACTACTTACATCCCATAGACATATTTATATCTGTTGTTACATAGATACGAGCTAAATATATGTATATATGGTTACTATTTTGTATATATTTGTTTCTGTATTTGTTTGTTTATTATGTTCAATATGTTTGTTTGTTGGTTGATGTACGCACCAACCACCAAGGCAAATTCCTTGTAAGCAGTAATAGGCATAAATGCTCTGATTCCAGATACTTTGGACACGTCCACACAGTTTTTAGATAAATGAGAAGGCTTGAATGCTTGGTTTAGCCTTGTAACGTGTGTGTGTGTGTGTGTGTGTGTGTGTGTGTGTGTGTGTGTGTGTGTGTGTGTGTGTGTGTGTGAAATACGTAGGTGTGTTACTTAATCACAATCACAAAAAGGATTCCAGTTTGTTTCTCTTCCTCCTTCCTTCTCCTCTCTCACTTACTGGAAACAGTAATTATAAAGCAGTATGAAGTGTTCCCGTCAAATGATCATATTCTTGATTAGTTGTATTGCTTTGTCTGGGTAAAGCGTTTCAAACAACATACATGCAAATATTAAAAACAACAACAAAACACCTATGGCTGTGCCTCATACAGAGTATATGAAGTTAACTGAATACTTTAATAATTAAATTTAATTAAAATAAAGGCGAGGCATGCAGAAGGGGACGTTTGGGGGAAATTCTTGACATTCTTCTTGGATTGAACAAGGAATCCCACCTCACAGGTGCAACAAACAGGGAATGACCATTGACTCACATGCAATATGGTTTCTAAAAAGACAAGAAAGAAAGATATCTTTATAAAAGGAGAGGATAGTCAGCAAAATTCTTATCTGAACTCATATCAAAAAAACTTTAGAATGTTTAGTAAATTCCTTTGAAAACAGGTATCCGCAAGCAAATATCACAGTTCGAGTATTTTATTAATGTTTTAAATAACTGGCTCTTGGGTTACCAGGTGAAGTGCAGCCTATTTTTACGAATACATCTTAAAACAGAAATGACTAAATGGTGTGTAAATAATATGAAAACCAGATAATTACAGCTAGTTGTATGAGGTAAGTAAGGGAACTTAGTATTTGTGGTATGAATTGTTGGCTATGTGACAAAGCAACAACCCAGCTGAAACAGCTCACAGGGGATTTGAGGGTTTGTGTTGACATTGAATATGTCAACAACAGTTATTTATTTTGTGAATGATCCTTGAAATACCACATTTGAATACTTACACTACCGGTCAAAAGTTTTAGAACACCCCAATTTCTTTTTGTTTTTTATTGAAATTTTAGCAGATCAAGTCCAATGAATAGCTTGAAATGGTACAAAGGTAAGTGGTGAACTGCCTGAGGTTAAAAAAACAAAGTAAGGTTACCCAAAACTCAAAAAATATTTTACAAAAAGGCTTTTTTCAGGGAACAAGAAATGGGTTAACAATATAAAGCTGTTCTGCAGCAATGGAGGTTGATCAAGCTTTGAAAGTTGGTGCTACCAATTCCCACAGGTGTTCTAACTTGTCTGGATTACTTACAACCCCCTCTGTTTGTATAAAAGTATTGTTGGAACACACTGTGGTACCATACCCTCGTGAGCATTATTTGAAGCGCATTCTACTGCAGAAAGTAGTGTGTTGCTATAAAAATGGCGGGAAAAAGGCAATTAACAATGAAAGCGAGACAGACCATCATAACACTTAATAATGTTGGTCTTTAATCCTATAGAGAAATTACAAAGAAAGTCAAGGTGTCAGTGAGTACAGTATTCTTCACCATCAAAAGGCACTTAGAAACTGGGGGAAACTCTGACAGGAAGAGGTCTGGCAGACCCAAAGCCATAACAGAATCAGAAGACAAGTTTCTGAGAGTCAACAGCTTGCGTGATAGGCAGCTCACAGGACAACAGCTTCAAGCACAGCTTAATAGTGGTCGTAATAAGCAAGTCTCAGTTTCAACTGTAAAGAGAAGACTTCGAGCTGCAGGTTTGATAGGTTGAGTTGCAGCAAGAAAGCCATTGCTAAGACGTCAGAATAAGAAAAAGAGGCTTGCCTGGGCCAAGAAACATCGTCAATGGACTACTGAAGACTGGAAGAAAGTGTTATGGACTGATGAATAAAAATTTGAAATCTTGGGTTCATCACGCAGGATTTTTGTACGCCGTCGAATAGGCGAAAAAATGGTTCCTCAGTGTGTGACATCAACTGTCAAACATGGAGGAGGAAGCGTGATGGTCTGGGGCTGTTTTGCTGGATCCAGGGTTGGTGATTTGTACAGAGTGAAAGGCACCCTGAACCAAAACGGCTACCACAGCATTTTGCAGCGCCATGCAGTACCCTCTGGTATACGCCTAGTTGGTCAGGGGTTCATCCTACAGCAAGATAATGACCCAAAACATAAGTCCAAGCTATGCCAGAACTACCTTAGCAAAAAAGAACAAGATGGTAAGCTTAAAAACATGGAGTGGCCAGCACAGTCACCAGACTTAAACCCCATTGAGCTGGTTTGGGATGAACTGGACAGAAAAGTGAAAGCAAAGCAACCTACAAGTGCCACACATTTATGGGAACTTCTGCAACAGAGTTGGGAAGAACTTTCTGAAGAATATTTGATTTCCATTGTAGAAAGAATGCCACGAGTGTGTTAGGCTGTTAGATCTCCCAAAGGGGGCTACTTTCATGAGTCAAAAATTTAGAATAAATTTTGGTTTATCAATTGATTCTATGATTTATTTTTTAAATTAAATTGTTAATTTGTTCTGCATGAATTTCAATAAAAACCTGGAAAAATTGGGGTGTTCTAAAACATTTGACCAGTAGTATATATATATATATATATATATATATATATATATATATATATATATATATATGTATATGTATAGGGCTTGGACAATGCAGCCTAAATGTATTTCCCCAACAGTAGAGTAAATTGTACAGGAAATTTGAACAGTTAGTGTATGACATCAGCCATTCAGGAAGTAAACAGGTGTCACCCAACTACTTACACTATGAAATGGGGTGTACTACGTAGTGTGAAAGAAATTTTGGTTACATACCTGTGCTCCAGTCTAAATGTCCGGATGACAGTGAAACGGCTCAAGTTGGGCTGCACGCTCTGTCCAGCCTCTCGCATTGTCAGCTCACATGTGGTCTTTTTATAGTGCTTACTTCCTGATTGAAGTGGTAACCAGGTGGTGCATATGTTGGCCCATTAGCTCATGTAGTGTCATTTTGAATGGCAGTGTTTTGAAATGGCAAATATGTGACTTTATGTCAGATTGTTGTGTCTAATGCAGAGAACCGTGTTCAGTGCATTAAAAAAGTGTAATTTCGAATTGCAAAATGTGTGTAAAGCAGAAAATGTGTTTAGACTTTTGGAGACTTGAGAAGAGGTTTTGCTCTCTGTGTATCAGTTTAAATAATTGCTATGCATGTCATTTTAGTGTTTAGAAAAAACTGTATCTCTTTGCCTAGCTGGATCTGGCCAGAGAATTTCATCAACATCACAGGCGATATCCTCATTGGCAAGACAACCATCTTGAATGTTGAATCCATCCTTGCACAGCTGCGGCGTCGACTTGGTCACAGGCGTCCTCCATGGCCTCAATGAGGGGTACCTGATCCTGGGGCTGGAGATTGTAAACCCTTGCGTGAATATGGGCCCCCTTCCTCCTTGTCGTTCTTGACCCTCAATCCTCAAATGTCACAGGGAGGGGTATCAAAAGTGCTGATATGGTGCATACAATGAGCAACTGATTACTGTAAATGTAGACAGATTTTCTTTCACCTGTTTCCTTGTCGAAATGTCCTTATGACTTTTTGTTATTGTATGCACTTTGTGCAAAACAAAGTCTGATTGATTTGTAATGCTGAAATAGTCATTAGATAGTTGCATGCAATATGGATGCCACTGTAAAGCTACTCAAGATGGGCTTCTCTCATGGTCAATCCATGGTTGATCACATGATGAATAAGTGTGGCCATGATCTCATCATATATGGCTCTCCTTCTTCCTCTTCTTCCCTCCTCCTCCCTCTCGTTGTTGTCCCCTATCTCTCTCTCCTCCTCCCCTTGCTTTCTGTCATATTTTTGGCATCCATTGTTCAAAACAAGTAATCTGACCTTTGACCTATGTATAGGCCTATACTAAAGCAGTGATTGGTTAGTGTTCAGTTATGACATAATGTGTTTGCAAATGTGAGGAGTGTCCGTGCGTTCATGGACATCGGAAAAACGTTTTTCCGAGTGAAAACGTCACCATTCACGCAACTTCCTGTGGGAATCAGAGGTGGGAAACTCGGGCTGGATTTTGCTAACCGAGTTTCCCAGTTGGTGACACGTTGTTGACAACTGACATTTGATATAGGCGACTTTGGTTAACTGAACATATTTCAATGATAATAAACTGTTTATTGTGGACAAGCGCCTCTGCCAAGAAACATGCACAGACATAACATGTTTAAAATTATTCATAAATAGGCCCAGGTATAAAAAAACAACACATTATCTGTGTCTTTTCCCGTTGGTTGTCCTGCAGATAACACAAACACACACCTGTCCATGTGCTGTTTGGATGCTCGCATAAGAAAACAGCAGCACATCTTTTGTTATTGTGGCCTCCATGTTTTCACACACCTGATGCTCTAGGCTACGGCCAACCGTTGGTGGCAGTCATGCAAAAAGTTGTTATGCCAAACGCCAATATAACAGAAGAAGAAGAACACGCATCCCGACCAGGTGAACGCTGCCAGTCGGAAAAACAAGTAACCACGGGGGCGGTCCTTGTTATTCCGAGGTGGCATGAACGCGCCATGTGTGTGTGCCTTGGTAAATAAGTGTAGCATTTTGATTGGTTGTGTTTAGAAAAGGAAAGCAAGTCACTTCCTGTTAGATTGTTGTGTCTTGGGTAGAGAATTGTGTGTAATGTTTTGAAAAAAGTGTTTTATGCAATTGAAAACTGAGTGAAAGGCTGAGAAATAGCTTATGGTTTTGGAGATTTGCTGTGTAGTTTTGCACTTTGAGTGAGAGGTTTCAAAAATTGTGTTACATGAAAAGATTTTGTGTGTAAGCAGTTGGCTCATGGGTGTGTTCATTTGAAAGCCTTTGCTTTGAAATTGGAAGGAAATGACATCATGATAAATTTTTGTTTAGTGTTTTGCAAATAACTGAGTGTAATGTTTTGCAAAAAGTGTGAAGCTGACAATGTGCTTACAGTTGTGCAAATCTAGGCCAGTGTTTTGCTCCTTGAGTGTAAGATTTTGCTAATTGTGGGAAAGTTTTAATTTTAGTGTGTAAGCAATTGAAAAAAACTGTAAAATAATACAATGGGCTTTTAGTTTAAATTGACAGTCTCACCCCATATAATAAACTGAAATTAAAATATGCTAAGTTAAATTTACTTGCTATTTGGATGTAAAAACTGTAATTATTTCTTTAATTGATGTTCCTTCTCTTTTGCTGGTATTTTGTTGTACATATGTTTTAAAAATGTGACATCAAACCAAAACGCTGCCATTATTATAGACCAGTGGCTGAGGTAATGTTTCTGGTAATATAAAGTGACTTCATGACAACTTATTTCATTCTGAAATAATTAGTGTGTTGTGTGTCATGTGAATGTCTACTGATGACAGCATACTAGGGATGAAGTATATGACCTAAAGTCTGACAAGATCTGAGTCACACAAACACTATGTGTGTACTGTTTCTGAATATATTCAAGCATATATAATGTATAAAGCAGTTTTATTTCTTTTGGAAGAAAGCAACATAACCATCATGTTAGAAAACTCTTATGTAATTCACAATGATTTTCATATAATGGATTCGTTTTTTTGAGAGAAACATTCCACAACGTCCGTCTTCCTCTGATTTTTAAGACGTGCTCTGTCAAGTTATTTAGAGGGAATATCGCTCCATTGTTCCACAGCTTTAAGGCGGGAGTGCCAGGCAAGGCTGCAGTTACGACAATGTCAAACTAATTTATTTTTAGAGACAAAACTGAAACAACCATTAAGGAAATGTGCAGACTCGTAGACTGTTCGTGACTGTATAAAAATGACTGCACTGTCAGTTACAACATGGTTTGCCTCAAGGGTTTTCAAATACAGAAGAAAAGGGACTTTCTAAGAATATAGTCTACAGGTTAATGTTTCCTCGAGAACACACAGAGAATTATTTAATATTTGCCTAAAGCATATCCTTCTCCAACTTTTCTCTAAGTGTGGTTACACAGTCTAAAACACAGTTCTTATTGTCAAAGTTTAGTGACAGTGTTGCTTAACATTCATGTACTTGTGTGTGTTAGTGTGTGTATAAAGGATATATAATGTAGGTGTATGTTGTATTTGAAATGTACTGAGGAACATTCCCAAAGGCAATAAGGTTATAAAAGCCTCATATGTGCTTTGTAGTTAGTTGGCCACAATTGTTAAAGGAGAGCAGTTGAGATCATTTTGTTTATGTCATAAATAAGTAAATAAGATTAAAGGCTAGATTTATTGTTTAACTAGATAACCCCTGCCTGTTAGTGTGCTTATGTTGGTCTCTCACATAATTTATTTGCGAGTACAAACAATTTGGTTTACTATAACAGATATTTCTAAAGAAACTCATTAGATTGCATTGCATTCTCTCTGCACTCTGCCTCACTACTAGAGGGCAGTGCAGTGTGTGCCTTCCACCTTTATTGTGAGCTTTTTGGAGCTTTTTTGGCTGCATCTGACCAGACTGCGGAAAGTTGAACATAATAGGACAATATCCAGAGATCCAAACACGTCAATGATTGAACCACGCCCATGGTTACGTGCGTCAAGCAGCCTCACAATTCCCAGTTTAAATATTAACAGACTAATTTAAAAATTACACAACCAAATACTGTTTGGAACCCTTTGGCTTGTATACACAAAAATAATTGTAATCCTGCCATCAGAGCACATGGTGCACAAGTATTTCTTTAGCTTAAAGTACAATCATGTAAAACACTTTAATTAGATTCTGATTTCTTTTATGTGAATTCAGAAGTAATGGTACACTTTGATGGTTCATGTACTTATTTTTGGTCTGTGCATTCAAGCAATTTAGGTAAACAGCAAACTTACTTTCTTAAGTTAGTAAATAATGAAGTTGTGGCAATTCTGTAAGTGGTAATTCATTTGGAGTTCAAAGGCCGTACTGTGCTATTCCTGCTGCAGCAAGGAAACATGCATTCTTTGTAATGTTTTCTACTCAATGAAAGAATGAAGACAAAACACTTGAATTTCCAGCTGACATCCTTGTTTTCATTTAGTTTTTGTTCCTGAACATGTGGCAGTGCGCTGTGATATGAACAACAATTCAGTAAGTGACAAACAAAATCAAGTGAATTATGCAAAAAAACATAAGCACCCACTTGTTTATTTGCATAAAGGTCCGCGTCTTTTGATATCTGATACCCTTTTACCTGCATGGTGTGGTAACAAGTTTGCAGCATGGAGAAACACACCTGCTTAAGCCTTCTCACCCAGAATGTTATCACAGAGAGTACAATTTATCATACCACAGTTTAGCCCACAGTGCACTATACCAAGATTTCTAAACTTAACATGTTATATATTGTGTAATCTAATAAATGCATGCATGACAATACTCTTATAGTGTTAGTATTGTGTGACAGATTTGTTTGTTGAAACTTCTTTTTATCATCTGGCTAAAAGAAAAAGAAGAATGGTGTGTTGCTTGGCCTGTATTGAGGAAAAGGAACTGCTGACCTTATCCAAGACTCTGTGGATGTTATCTTTTCAGCATTTTTTTGGTCTCACACACAGGCATATATACTGTAAAATACAACAAAACACAAAAAGACCTACAGCTGAAATGGCCAGATGCTCTTGGTCTACTGGTGGCTTGAATTCTTTGATCGAACTGTCTTGACTTTAAAAGTGACCCACTTTTCATAAAGTTCAGTTTAGGTAGGTTTAAGACTGCAGTGAAAAGTTGAATCACTTTTTCCTAGAACTCAAAATTCCATTGATCTTCTGTTTAGTTTTTTTACGGTTTGAACATGTTTTGCTTCTCTGCTCTTTTGTTCACCAAACATAATAAGACAGGAAATTAATAAGGAAGTGATACGCTCACCTCTTGGGACTGTTGGTATGTTACTTTTACACATCCTTGTTCCTGGTTCAGGTGGGCCTAGAGTGAAGGTTGCAACAGGCAACACATGTTTAAACACATATGTAAGATACTGATGTGTATTACAACAATACCACTGCTACCATGAGAGAAATAACAAGGACTCAACCAATATCTAAAGTAACTTTTACAGAAAGTCAGGGTAAACATAAAAATGTATGTCCTCTCTACCAACGACGACCCCTATTATACTCTTAATAATAACAATAACAAATACTAGGTTATTTTGACAAATAGAGAAATAAGAGGGAAACAAAACAAATAAAATTAGCTTTCCCTTTCAGTATTATCAATGTTTTGCCCTGATCTGTAACATGTCCTTGTGCAGTACGTGTCTCTAACCAGGGACAGGGGGACATGAAGGGAGAGGAATGTCCAGCTGGTGAGTCTGGACATCGGCCAGTCTGTGAGCGTGCAGCAAGGCCAGTGTGATCCAATACTTTAAACTCCTCATGCACTACTTTCAATATTCAGATCCACTGGGTTACATACATGAACCTGTCAAAGTACTGTAATTGGAAATGCTTTATTTAACAGGTCTATGATTGCTGAATAATTCCTCCCATCATTTCCAAGAAGTCTCCTGGTAAGAACTATTGTTACTAATTTATAGGAGTCTTTAGTTAGTGTACAGCAGGTCAGAACATGAGGACAATTAAAATGGGTTGACATGCAAGCATAACATTCAGCATATTTACTTTGGTTTAAATTAAATTAAGCTATTTTTATGAATACATTGGTAATGTCTCTGTAATTAGTACCAAATTACATAGTTCTATCCACGATACCTCCTAGAGAATTTGATAAGTAATTGTGGACCTGTTAAATAAAGCATTAAAATGAATGACCCCAAAGACAACAGTATTTTATGTATACTTCTTCATAATGCCGATGGCTCTCAAAACAGAGCACATATTTTAACTGCTATTGTTTGCAGGCTTTGCGCTCTGAAAAAGGTGTACACATATTGGCAGCCATTACTCAACACATCAATCTGGGGGGAGAGAGAATGTGTGTGCGACAGATAATTGTCTCACATTCCTCCAACAATCCGTACAGGGTGGAGAGTTTTGCAGCCTATCAGCTCCCATAGTTAAATTCCTGTCTGATTTCATGGTCCAGTATGCCAAAGGGGAAACTTCTACAGTCAAATTCTCAGTAAATAAACCAAACTTGTGAATGTAGTTCCTTTTACGCTGCAAGCAATAAAGACTTTAGGTGGTTTGGGTAGACAGCATCAGTTGTGTAATAGCAAACAAAGATTAAACAAAGAATACGAGAACCGGTATTTGTCGTCACTTTTTAGTAGTACTTAAAAAGTCAGTACACTGTCTATTTGAAGACAAGAAGTCTTAATTATGGCTCCATGGTTGCTGTTTTTTGTAGCAACGGTGCAAGAACAGACGTTTCTTTTGTGAACAGAAGTAATTGTGCAATACCAGTGCAACAACCGTCTGTCCTTGGTGGTTAATGTTAATAAGTTTACACAAGGAGTCATTGAGTGTTTCAGTGTTCACCCAAAGTTGCCTATGTTAAACTGTATAACCCAAAGGAGTCAGTATAAATTTAATAAAGTTACCAACTTTTATACATTTATTTTATTGAGTATTTGGTTAGCCAATTGTGGTTTTTATTCCACATGCAACAAAACAAAGCTAAAACCGTTTTCTATTTACCGATTACCGATATGTACCGAATCCCAGTCGTCCTGGGCCTTTCTATGTGGAGTTTGAATATTCTCCGGTTTTCTGCGTGGGTTTCCTCCATATGCTTCAGTTTCCCCACCATCAAAAACATATAGATTAGGTTCTCCAGTCAGTGGCCTTGATCAAGGCACTAGCTCAGATCTGGAGTTGATCCCTGGGCGCTGTAAGTGGCTGCCCACTACTCCCTCAAGGGATGGGTTAAAGTGCAGAAAATGAATTTGTGTATGTGACAATAAAGTACCTTTCTTTCGTCCTTAATGTATTGGCTATATTACAGATGCAATGGAAGTGAATGAAGCTTTAAAGCACTTCAGGATCAGGCTTTAATGCATTATTGTATATTACGAATGATGAACGGTACAGATCTGTTTTATAGGCTTATTCACACATTATTCACATTGATATGACTGCAATACTGAGCAAGTTTAAATGGAATTTGTAAATACTTTATACAGTTGCTGTATTATAAATACAATGGGACTGAATGGACATCCATAGACTTTACTGCATTTTATTACTCATAATAACTCTTAAACTGTACATGTCTAATGAGCAAATGTAAAATGAGTCAGTGTGCAATACTAAGTATTTGGAAGTGTAAATGGAGTTTGGGTTGTAAATAAATGTAATGTGACAAACATATGCAATATACAGTATAACTGCCCCACAGCAATTACATTAATTTAACCATTTTCATCACAGCAATGACAAACCGCAGACCTCACATATCCTTAAGGCACCTTTCTATATGCATAAGGATTGCACGCAATTCATGCAGACACATGCATTATGCACTCTTCACTTTTTAGATGAGAAAAGATGAAACAATGAAACAGTCACATGGTCACATTCCTGAAAGCCCAGAGGACCCGCAGTTTTAGACCCTGATAGAAGCTAATGAGCTAAGTGTCATAGGCAACCAAAACATGATACTTTTTACGTAAAAAGACCATTCCTATTTAATTAACTATTTACATCAAGCCTTAAGCTAGGATTACATTGAGACAGCAGCCATAGCATTTTGACAATGTCACAGAAGTATTTATTTGAATCACGCAAAGCAGAAATGAAACCAAGTCTCAGCTTGTGCATTGTGCATGACATTGCTTGGGACTTTCTGCCTCTCTGAAAAACATTCAGCATTTTTGAACAAAATAAAAATCTTTAAATCTTTAAACTAGCAAAGGACACTGACCCCAATAAAGTAACACCTCTATTTATTCTAATTCCTTGAAAGGCAGTAGAACACAGAGGGAAGAAATGATTATGTCTTATTTCAAAGAAAATGAATGTTGGATGACACTGCGATCCTAATAAGGGAAGAATTGTTTTCAAAACCCAGCTGCAACAAGGGGGGCTCCCTGAAAACACAGAGGAATGTTTAAAACTTTGAAATCTAATGCTGTTTTAATCAGCCACACAGACACATGATGACAAGGTTACATACAGAGATTTCATGAATACAAAACATTGTCTGTGTGTGTGTGTGTGTGTGTGTGTGTGTGTGTGTGTGTGTGTGTGTGTGTGTGTGTGTGTGTGTGTGTGTGTGTGTGTGTGGGTGTGTCTACCTGGTGTCCGTGCGGGCTGTTAAACCAGTCCATTGTTGTATGTTCATCACACACCTTGGTGCTCTCTTATGAGGAAATTAAATACCTTTCTGAAAAAGAGATAAAGCTCTAACAGACATTGGCCTTCAATCAGTCGAGCTGTCTCGTTGATTTCTGACTTCAATATCTTTGCGGCAACCAGAGGAAAAACTTTTCAGGGTTGGTCTTTACCGACTATTTCAAAGTTTCCTTAGAGCTAGCTATCAAACTGGTAGTTAACAGCTAAAGCTAACTAAAACTAAACACCTTAATAATGTGTAAATCAGTAGCAAGGAAATATTTTAAGTGCTAATGCAATCAACAATGTAGTAACTAGTAATACTAATCAACAGGTAGTCGTAGCATGACTAGCTAATATACAGTTTTAGGAGGCCAAATTATATATTAAACTTAACCCTTTGTGAATGTAAGTATGACTTTGTCTATTTATATCTCCATAGCCTACCTAAAGGAACATGTGTTTCAGAGTTAAGACACATAGTATTTATTCAGTTTAGACTGAGACAAAATAAGCTAACCTAACCAATGTTTTTTGGTCATTTAGTATGTTATTGAGGTGTATTGCATTACTTGAGGAAATGGGATTTCAAATACTCAGTTTAGATTTTTACTAATCTGCATTTTGATCAAGTGTCCGGTCAGACATCTTTTACATTTCCTCTTTTGCTCTTCAATCTAAATGAGTCATTCTATATTAGCAAGCTAACGTTAGCTTTGTCACTCGGTTGGGTTCACCCATGTTCCCAGGGTCCTTGTTGTAAAAGATTGGTATGGTCTATCTTGGCAGAAGAACAGAAGGACTATGATGTTTCAAATGCAGCATGAATGGTAAAAATACATTCTGCCATTGTGGGTATATCCATAGTCTGGTGTGGAAGTCAAAGAAACGGTCTGTTTACACATTTGAGGGCGTAGGCTTCAAGGAGTATAAAATCAGTAGTCTAACTGTAGTTGATTTCAGTATAACTGACTCATGCATTAAACATTTTACCTCATTAAAAAATGACTGCTGAGAACATAAACCCCTTTGAAAGGTCTCTTTAATGTGTCATATTACCAGTTTGTGTAACTTAGTGTAATTTAGTGATAGCTAAGTAAACAATTATAGCTAGGCTGTTTAAACTTAGCTTAGCTTCTTAGCTTCTCTGCCATTTATACAATCAAACAGAGTCACTGAAACCTCGGGTGAACTCTTATTCTTTCTCAAAAAAGGTTGACTGAATTGATTTAACAGATCTTTAATATTGCCAATACCCATGTTTATGTTGTTTTGGGGTAAGTGGATGTGTGTTTCTGTTTGTGGGGTTTCCTAAGTGCGATTCAGCATCTGTTACCAAGCAGATAAGCTGAATCATTTTATGTGAGAAGTATTTGACTCCATTGTAGGTTTCATTGGTGCTTGCTTTCTTTTGTCTGGACCATGAGAGTTTGGAAGCCAAGCAGTAACCAGTAGTCATGGAAATGGTGAATAAGGTTAGAGCACATGCAGCTAGCTAGTGAGGTCAGAGAGATCACACACGAAGCAAACAACTGTCTTTCTCACGCACAAAGAGCACAAAAATGTTCATTTATTGAATCATCTGACCAAAACACATGTAACAGTTACAAAGGCACTGTGACATTATAGACCAATTACACAAATAACCAACACCAAATAGGTACTGACTGTACAAATTGCACAGTGTGCTTTGTTACAAACATTCAAGAGCAATGTCCAGAAAATAACAGATGTGCAGTCTGCCGTTTGGCTGGAAACAGCTGATGATCGTCTCCTATACCATACATGTGTGACGATTTTAGAGGACAAACCTGAATAAGTGAATGGAGAAACTTACCGCATATTGTGTGTTAAGCCGAACAAACGACTCTTTGCATGGTCTTGTGGTCCTGTTCATGCTGTTTCTGTAGATATTGCTCATATTGATACCCGGATTTTCCTCAGGCGTCTGAAGAAATTAAGCACATACTGACATATCAGTCCAGTCTAGTTCACCTGATCAATAAACTGGAATGGACTGAACACACAACAGCCAGAGCAGACTGTATCTGCTTAGGAGACTCAGGTCCGTTGTGGTGCAGGGGCCTCTACTGAGGACCTTTTATCACACGGTGGTGGCATCAGATATTTTCTATGGAGTGGTCTGCTGGGGCAGTGGCATTGCGGTGGCAGATAGGAAAAGACATGACAGGCTGATTGAAAATGCCAGCTCTGTTCTCAGATTCCCCCTTGACATCGTGGAGGTGGTTGGAGACAGGGGGAGAATGGACAAGTTATCCACCATGATGGAGAACTCATCCCACCCCATGCAGGATCCCCTGAAGGCACTGAGCAGCTCCTTCAGTGACAGGCTGCTGCACCTGCGCTCCGTCAAGGAGAGATACCGCAGGTCTTTCCTTCCTGCTGTTGTCAGACCTACATTCAGCACTGTTCCCAATAGACCACATGGGCAAATCACACACACACACACACACACACACACACACACACACACACACACACACACACACACGCACACACAGAGGGAGACTGTGTTATATGTGACTGAGCTATCTACTCTACCCTACAAACTCCAAATAGTTCTCGCACTACTCAAATTTAAAATTATTTTACTTTCATGACCGAATCTAGTATAATATTGACTAGTTACAAAGTACAGCATTTTGATTTGTAAAACAATACATGGACAGTAAGCTCTTTCTTTAGGTTTGTGGTTTAGGTAGTTTGTGTTCATAAAAGAGATAATGTAGTTGTGTGGCAATGGTCTTTCTTTGATTTTATTGCAGACTGGTCCTGAGGACCATTCCTCTGAGAACATCACTCTTTGAGCCCTATTTTAATGATTTAATGAAGCGCGTGGCGCAGGTGCGTTTAGGGCGTGTCCAAATCCACTTTTGTTAGTTTGACGGCAGAAAAAAGGGTTTGTGCGCCAGGCGATTGGTTCAAAAGGGTTGTACTTAGTGTCTTCATTAATTCATAGATGTGTTTTGGGCGTAACATGCAATAAACCAATCAGTGTCATCTCCCATTCCCTTTAAAAGCCAGGTGCGTTTGTACCTTGGCGCATTGCTATTATGATGGCGGATTTGCCCCATAATATTTTTATTTGTAATCTTTTCCATGTTTGTGTGCTGCTGCGCTTCCCTGTGTGTGTGTGTAACAAGCACAGTGTGCGCGCTGTGCATGTTATAGGTTTACAAAGTGAAAAAGCCCAAAGTCCACCCAAAAGGGACTTACCATCTCCAACAGAAAACACTGTTCACAAACTGCTCCAAACGGATCCATTGTAGTCCAGCCTTTACTTCCGTGACGAATGTGCGTCACTTTGTAACACACGTTATAATGCTTGCCTAGCTGCTAGCATGGCACTCCCTCATGCTCTGCAACGGACTAGCTAGCAGTGCTTACCTAGCTACTGCACATGTTCGACTCCCAACAAAGATGGGATAGAAGTGCGATGCCTCACTCTGTAGCTAAAACAAAGAGTTCAACAAACAGGGTGAAAAGAGGAGCTGCAGCAATGTGCAGTACAACAAATATATGGTGTTTTCTGAAAATTAAACCACATAAACCTATTCTGGTACAACCTCTAAATACAATTATGAACCTGAAAATGAGCATAATATGAACACTTTAAACGACGCGGGCGCTGGACGGGAAATGCGTCGGTCTTAAACTAGAAAAGACACTTGTGTCGGGCTTTGCGCAGCACTGCACCGTGTGCAAGATAGCACCCTTTTTCAATCTTAGGACAAGCCTTAAAAGGAGACAATGTAATTAGCTATTGATGGCAGAGATTTGGCAGATATGTTAAAAACTGGAGTCACTTTTTTAAGCCACATGTAAGACATTGTTGGGTTTCTGTTTTTGTTTTTGTTTTTGTATGGAGATAGACCAGTGACTGTAAGCGTTGGCATCAATCATAAAATGTATCATTGAAAAACAAAACATTGGCACTGAAAATAGTTCCATTAAAAAACAACAAGGCAAATATCAAAATTATTTTATTTTTTTGCATTCTAAAGAAAGTTTTTCTCATGTCACTCTTTTTTCAGTGTCAGTTTTCTTTTCAGTAACAAATATGTAGTTAATATAGAAATAAATTTTTCACAATATTATGCAGTGATAAATCCCTAAGCTGCTCCCCTCCCCCATCTAGGACACTCAGATCACCTCTCTTTGTTTCTACTGCCCAAGTATTCAGCACTCATCAAACGTGTGAAACCAACAGTAAGGACAGTCAAAGTGTGGCTAGAGGGAGCTGACTCGGTACTTCAGCAGTGTTTTGGAAACACTGACTGGAGAGTGCCACCCACGACTCCCAAACGGACATTGATTCATATGCCTCCTCCATTCTGGACTGTATCAAATTAAACTCAAAATCAACAGTGTCACAACCATAAAAAGGATTACCACTTTCCCTTATCAGAAGCCATGGATGAACAATGAGGTCAGACTCCTGCTGAAAGCACGAGACGTTGCATTCAGATCAGGTGATGCTCAAGCCTATAGCTCATCCAGGGCTGAATAGGGGCATCAAAAAGGCTAAGCACAACCACAAGCTAAGGATTGAGGATCACTTCAAGAACAACTCTGACCCCCGACGCACGCATGTGGCAAGGCATCCAGGCCATCACAGACTACAAAGCTACTAACTCCACCCCCCCCTCCTTGTCACCAACACCTCCTTGCCTGATGAGCTGAACCACTTCTATGGCCGCTTTGATAGGGAAAACAAGGAGGTGGCCATCAAGGCTGTGGTCTCTGCAGATCACCAGCCCCTCACCCTCTCCACCACTGATGACTTCCGTCCAGTTGCACTCACCCCCATTATTATGAAGTGCTTCGAGAGGCTGGTCCTGGCCCATCTCAAGACCTGCTTACCACCCTCACTGGACCCCTTCCAATTTGCCTACCGTCAGAACAGGAGCACAGAGGATGCCATTTCTACGGCACTTCACTCTGCCCTGTCCCACCTTGACAATAGCAACACCTAATTCTGTTCATCGACTTAAATTCAGCATTCAACACCATCATCCCCTCCAAACTGATCACCAAACTCAATGAGCTGGGCATCAATCCCTCCCTCTGTAACTGGATTCTGGACTTCTTAACCAACAGACCTCAGTCTGTTAGGTTACATAATCACACCTCCTCAACCATCACCATGAACACCGGCATATCACAAGGATGTGTGCTGAGCCCTTTCCTTTGATCCCTCTCCGCCTATGACTGCACACCTGTACATGACTCCAACACCATTGTCAAGTTTGCAGACAACACTACGCTGATTGGTCTTATCAGCAACAACAATGGCACGGCCTACAGGGAGGAGGTTCAGCACATATCATTGTGGTGCACTGACAACAACCTGGCTCTCAACACCAAGAAGACCAAAGAGCTCATTGTGGACTTTAGGAAGTCTAATGATGCGTTCTTTTTGTCCACCGAAGTCGATTTACGAGTCGTTTTGCGGCGTTACGAACGCCCCCGAGGTCGTATATACGACTCGTCAAGTCGTCTGAACTCAAAGGACCCCGAGTTCACTTTCAAAGATGGCTACGTCGTGCATCACACGTAGTAAACATTGTGGTTTTCTACAATTTTAAGCACTTTTGTCTTTGTTGTAACCAAATGAAGACGTCGTACACATAGCACTGTATACTGCTACCTATAGGCATGTCGCTACAGTCTTATTATGAGTTAAATACCGCCTAATTAGTTATTTTGTAGCTTGTGCAGCTGAAATTGGCTAGAGACGCTCGGTTGCTATATGACAACAATGGCTTTAAGCCGAGTCTTGAGCAGAAAGCAGAGCAGTAGCCTAACGTTAACGTTAATCAAAACGTAATTTTCATGTATCAAACTGTGAAATATATTTGTGTAATATGTCAATAACTGGGTGAATAGAATCCTAAATGTTACTAAAAATCTTACAAAAATCCATCTTTTCTCCGACTCGTAGTATTGTGTGACAAAAAGAACGCAACAACCCGCGGTTATTCGTTTTTCGACATGGATGTGACGTCACACTCGAGCTACTACTCGCAATTACAAGACAAAAAGAACGCACCATAAAGCTAGCACACACACCCCCATTCTCATCAACGGGACTGAGATGGAGCATGTCACCAGCTTCAAGTTTCTGGGTGTCCACATCTCTGAGGACTTATCTTGGACCCTCAACAACACCTCTACTCTGATCAAAAAGGCTCACCACACTGTTAATTTTAACAAGTTGACTTTACTTAAAAAATGTATGAAAACTCATTGCCTTGAAAAAGGTAAGTTCAATGAACTTAGTAATGGTAAATTAGTGCAGCTTAATTGTTCTGAGTAAACAATACTTAATAAATTTAATTTTTTTTAAGTGAACACAGCTTGTTTATTCTGAGTAAGTAACACTCAATAAGCTTATACTTGTTAAGTGAAGACAACTTGTTTATTTTAAGTAAATGACACTTAATTAGCTCATGGTTTTTAAGTTAATCAAGCTTGCTTTTTTTAAGTAAATACTTAATTAGCTCACATTTTTTAAGTGAGCACTACTTAATGCTACTGACTTGTTTTCTGGTTCAGTTTACACACTGTAAATCCGAACGTTCAAAGTACTTAAATATATTAAGTAGTGTATACTCAAAGTTTTAGAAAAGTTTCTACTAACTTAATTTTTTCTAGTTGGTATAACATGTTCTTCATTAACTTAAAAACATAACTTAAGACAACTTAATAGAATTGAGTAATAACATACTAATAATGATAAAGTCCTGCACTGTTAATTTTAACAAGTTGACTTTACTTAAAAAAATTATGGAAACTCATTGCCTTGAAAAAAGTAAGTTCAATGAACTTAGTAATAGTAAATTAGTGCAACTTTATTGTTCTTAGTAAACAATACTTAATAAACTTATATTTTCTAAGTGAACACAGCTTGTTTATTCTGATACTGTATTCTTATTAAGTGAAGACAACTTGTTTATTTTAAGTAAATGACACTTAATTAGCTCATGGTTTTTAAGTAAATGCAGCTTGCTTTTTCTGAGTAAATAATTAATTAGCTCACATTTTTTAAGTGAGCACTACTTAATACTACTAGAAAACAAGTCAGTAACATTAAGTAGTGCTCACTTAAAAAATGTGAGCTAATTAAGTATTTACTTAAAAAAAGCAAGCTTGATTAACTTAAAAACCATGAGCTAATTAAGTGTCATTTACTTAAAATAAACAAGTTGTCTTCACTTAATAAGTTTAAGCTTATTGAGTGTTACTTACCCAGAATAAACAAGCTGTGTTCACTTAGAAAATATAAGTTTATTAAGTATTGTTTACTCAGAACAATAAAGTTGCACTAATTTACTATTACTAAGTTCATTGAACTTACTTTTTTCAAGGCAATGAGTTTCCATAAATCTTTTAAGTAAAGTCAACTTGTTAAAATTAACAGTGCAGGACTTTATCATTATTAGTATGTTATTACTCAATTCTATTAAGTTGTACTTAAGTGATGTTTTTAAGTTAAGGAAGAACATGTTACACCAACTAGAAAAAATTAAGTTAGTAGAAATTTTTCTAAAACTTTGAGTATACACTACTTAATCTATTTAAGTACTTTGAACGTTCGGATTTACAGTGCAGCATCTCTTCTTTCTGAGGAGACTCAAGAAGGTCCACCTGTCTCCTCAGATCCTGGTGAACTTCTACCGCTGCACCATCAAGAGCATCCTCACCAACTGTGTCACAGTTTGGAATGGCAACTGCTCTGCCCATGACCGGAAAGCACTGCAGAGGGTGGTGAAAACTGCCCAACGCATCACCGGTTCCTCACTCCCCTCCATCGAGGCCATCCAGGGCAAGCGATGCTTGCGTAAGGCGTGCAGCATCATCAAAGACTGTTCTCACCCAACCACAGCCTGTTCACCCCACTCCCCTCCGGGAGGCGTTTCATGTCTCTCCGCACACAAACCAGTAGGTTCAGAAGAAGCTTCTTTCCTGCGGCTGTTACCCTACTGAACTCTAACTCTGCGTCCCGGTGACAATTAACCTACTAAGTGTTCCCCCAGACAATTTGCACTTCCCTATCCCTTCCATACTGTTCTATTTATGTATTTACAAATGTACATACTGTAATTACACCTATACATAGCCATATTCTACTGCTCTTCATACTATTCATCCTGCACATACACTTATTCTTACTACTCTTATAATGTTACCACACTGCACATAGCTGTACATACTGTACATATCTGTCTATATGATTCATACAGAATATCCATATATATTTTATTCTTATTATATATTCTGCTAATACACTGCATATATCTACATTATTCTTACTACTATTATAATGTCACTGCTACTACATTGCACATATCTGTACATGTTGTTCATACATTGTTCATATTACATAGCCATATTTATTCTGCTCTTATAACACTGCAATATATTTCTTGTCCTGTCTATACTTGAATATCACATTGCACTTTTCTGCACTTCTGGTTGGACGCAAACTGCATTTCGTTGTCTTTGTAGTTGTACTCTGCACAATGACAATAAAGTTGAATCTAATCTAATCTTTAACATGTTTGTGTGTGATGATCTTATGTATCAAGTTTATTGAAGAGTCAAAAGAGGAAGTATCTTTATTTACACAAAGCAGTGGAAACATCCATTCTTAGTAAGCTAAACATATTTCTCACTTCCATTTTCAGTGTAGTCCTGCCTCTTATGAAGCAACAGTGGCTTATACAACACGTAAGCACTTGGGAAACAGTTAAATGAATTAACTGTCTATGGAAGATTTTGATAAGAGCCTGTGTACGTTCACATGTATCCATCAGGTTTAAATTAAAGTAATGTTATATAAGATAGTAGTGCTACAAGACTTATCCAAATCATTTTATCAGACCTGTCTGTGTTGTGATTTCAAAAATGCAAAAACAGTGAACTTGAGCTATCTATGATGAGACATATGTAGATCCTGAGGATGTGTGCAAGTATGATTGTGAACTAGTGACCTCTTTTTAATTTTGTGAATCAGAGTCACTTTGAGTTTTATGACAACATCTTTGCAATCTCCATCTGAATTTACAGGTTAGAATTCCCCCCTCAGACACCCACAGCACAAGATTTCCCATGATAAAATGGCGCGATGTGCAAACTGTATTATTCTCTTTGTGTCTAAGTAATTGTAAATCGTCTGTCCTCAGTTAATGTGTTACTTTTTCATCATCGCTTTTTGTTTTCCTGTGTGTGTTCTGTTAGGCACTTTGGATCAACTGTGTTGAATGTAAAGAGCTACATAAATAAAGTTGATTTGAAATAAGGGCCACTTGCATTCAAACTTAACTAGTCTGAAGCAACAATACACACAACTAACAAACAGAGTTCATTATGCAATAATACATAGTTTGTTAGCCAACCATGTGAAGGTTTTATTGCTTATTTGCTACAAATTGCAGTGATAGTATTGTTTTTCCAGGTGTAAATCAGTACTAAGCAGGAAAACAATCAATGTCCTACATTTGTCACAAGCACAAGCAGGCCAGTGGATTAAAAATAAGGTCACTATCACCGCCATCAGTACAACAAAGATTTGGCTTTCTCATCTATTGAGCCAGAAAGGTTGTTGTGACCCAGTTATTCATACCTTTACGAAAGTGTTTTGTAAGCGTTTACCTTTGAGCCTCAGAACCATGCAAGTAAATGTTAACCTGTCCATTCAATTCACAATACATTCCATACAATTTGCTGACTTATAGCATTATTAGCTTATTTTAGAATATGTAATTATATCAGCAGGACAATCTGAACACTTATAATTAGTTGTATTTATGTTTTCTTGTAGGGACTACTATAGGACAACGCAAAGAATCAAAAATGGTTATGGCAATGCTTTTTCTTATTCATGGTTCCTTATAAGATCAGCATCTGTATAAATATGAAGAAGAAACAAACAAACACATTTTCTTTCATTTAATTTTATTCGGTGGATATATATATATATATATATATAATCATCTGAACAAAGAATAGTTAAAATAATGTGTAGGAGGACTTATCAAAGATAATGAATACATTCTATGACAGTGATAGAGGAATGGGTGTTGAGTGTGTATGTGCCGTCTCTAGCCCACAGTAGTGAGTAGTGTTATGCGCAGGCTGAGATAGGGTGGCTGAGGCCGTTGAAGTAAGACTTTTCACGATCACTCATCACCTCAAAGTGCAGCGGCTGCTGGCAGAACGTGCACTCTGCTGATGAGTGGGGCTTCAGCTCTAGGCCCACTTCCTTCCATGTTTGCACCAGCTTCTCTGTGGAGGGAAAACAGAAGAGAGTGGATGTCAAGTTAAATTTTACTACTGAGAGAAAGTTACAGTCAGTTACCACATGCATAGTGATTCAATTCAGTCAATTTAAGCTATTTGACTAAAACAAATTATACATTTAAGATGATCTGGGAAAACACGAATCTCCAATGCAAATGAGAGAAAGTTCCATTTCCAACAGGGTAAATTTTAATTTTAACTAAATGTATTTTAACTGAAATACATTAACAAGACTACTAGATGTTCTTACCGACAAAATATTTCATCATCTCAGGGTTGTGGTGAGGTGTTGGCGCGATACGCAGAAGCTCTTCTCCTTTGGCAACGGTAGGATAGTTGATGGCCTGAACGTAGATGTTGTGGCGACTCAGCATGAGGTCACACACCTCTGTGTTTTTCTCTGCGTCTGATACCTAAAAATAATAAAGAGACACACATGATGATTAGAATGGAGCCATTGGGGAGACGGACTAAGGACTACTTTGTGTGTTTTTAATTATAACGTGTCATATTTAATGTCATTAGGCGACAAATTAAATAATAAATTACCCGGACGGGGATGATGTGGCTGGGGCAGTGCACCACTGGCAGCCCCGAGTCCATCAGCATTTGTCTGAGCAGCTTGACGTTGCGCTGGTGTTTGCGTCTCAGTGCGCGGCCCTCTTCCCCTTTAAGAACCTGGATTGAGTTTCTGGCTCCTTGTAACAGCATTGGTGGCAGCGAGGTGGTGAAGATGAAACCAGCGGCGTAGGAACGCACCGTGTCCACCAGAGCAGCAGTGCTCGCGATGTAGCCGCCCACACAGCCGAAGGCCTTGCCTGGAAGAGGACATGACACATGGCTGGTTATTTTTCGTTTCTGGTTTGTTGCTACAGCTCCAGCGACATCATTTTGTATCATTTCAGGACAGTCACTACATTATGCTCAGTGGTCTATGCAAAATCTCAGAAACTAGATCTGTCCCCACGGCTTAACAGTGACACACAGACACAGAGAGTCATTCAATAAGAGCGCAACAAGAGCCCACAGTCTCCTAGCAACAGAGCTGCTCCGGCTTCTTTAAGCCCCCTGGCATAATGGTTGACACAGATGAGGCTTGATCCTGAGTACAACAACAAAACAGAGATTCCCACTTGCTTCGAGTAGTTACTCGTTTTGATTCATAAACATATATAAATAAAGAATATAGGATAACGATAAGCAGAGTAACACAACTAGCCATTCATGCCCATTATAAATGGTTCATTTAATGACTGAAGAACATTTTGGCACGGCTTCAAAGTCAAAATGCTTAGTAGAACATCATCAGTATTTAGTTTTAATAGAGACTACATGCTGACCTAGTGTCCCTGAGATGATATCCATCTTGTGCATGATGCCATCCCTGTCTCCGATGCCCCCTCCTCTGGCGCCATACAGGCCCACGGCGTGAACCTCGTCTACAAAGGTGATGGCACCAAACTCATGGGCCAAGTCGCACATCTCCTCCAGCGGACACACAGCACCTGTGTTACAGAGAGAAAAATTTAGCCATTGGCCGAAGTACAAGCACAAAATAGGTCATTTTAGTTTGACCCCACATCTATCAACTACATTTCCTTTGCTAGACAACTATCAAATGATGGTTTTGTGCAATCGACATTCCTGCCATCTCAGTGATTCCTAATGTTTCCAGAAAATAATGAGCAACCAGGTAATAAGTTAAAAAAAAAAAGAAAAAAAGTAATGGGGATCTTCCCAAACTAACCATCCATGGAATGGACAGTCTCAAAGGCCACGATCTTGGGTTTTGTGGGGTCTCCCTTCTGTAGAAGCTCTCGGAGATGGGTGACATCATTGTGGCGGAAAATGAATTTCTTAGCACCACTGTTCCTGATACCCTGGATCATTGAGGCGTGGTTGCCTGCATCAGAGTAGATTTCACAACCTAAAATAGTTCAGAAGAAAGAGGAAGTGAAACAGAGTTTGCATCAAAGAGACTCTATTTAATGCATTAATTAATGACGTACATAAATGGTGGATTTATTGCAAACATAGACATTTTTGTATACCAGGTAGCATTTTGGCGAGGGTGAATAGGGTGGAGTCATTGGCAACAAAGCAGGAGGTGAAGAGCAGTGCAGCATCCTTCTTGTGAAGGTCAGCTAGTTCTTTTTCCAGTTCCACGTGGAATTTACTGGTCCCGGAGATGTTCCTGGTGCCGCCTGCCCCTGAGCCATACTTTTGTAAAGTATCCCTAGAAACGGAGAAAGACAAAACAAAAAATTAGTTTTATCGTGTTGGTTTTTTGAAGCTGATCAGCAAATGTGTGCCAGATGGAAGCTTAAGGAGGAGGTAAAGACTACAATAAATAAAATAAGTAAATAATTAAGCAGGAGAGTTGCTTGGCAGTAAGTGACACCTTGGTTCAAGGTGTTTCTGCTATACGGGGTAAGAGAGCTGGGCAAGCTCTAACAAGCTGAAAGGAAAAGAAGAAAAACATCCCCACCTCAGAGGTTCAGGTGTAACCTTTGGCCAACTAACACACAAACAATGGGCTGAATCACCCATCGGTGTCAGGTTGTATTCAATTATGGGCAGTGTCTCATCTTTTTCCTGTTTTTTTGTCTCTCTCTCTCCTTACTCACTAAAGCGTCAACAAGGGATGTGGACAGCCAAGAAAAACATTTGTCTCATTACTTGTAAACACATCTAGACCCAAGGGACTGAATCAAGTGTCTCTCTCACACACACACACACACACACACACACACACACACACACACACACACACACACACACACACACACACACACACACACACACACACACACACACACACACACACACCTCCATTACTCACACAATGGATTGCACAACCCGTGGGTGTCGACTCATGCCCAGGTAGTCGTTGCTGCACCAAACGGACACTTCCCTCTTGCCCCCCAAAGAGTCCGTGAAGTCTTCGGCCATGGGGAACTCGTTGGCCAGACGATTCACAGTCTTGAACACACGATATGTGTGGTCACTCTTCTTATCTTCTATCTTCTTCTCAAAGAAGTAATCGTATTGGTAGCGGGACACTGTAACAGAACAGGAAGGCAAAGCTTGCTTAATGTGGCTTGCATGGTGAGGGATGTAGCAATGCCTAACATGGTGAAAGTCTCAACTTGCCTTACTCAAAACATACTGACTTCAAAATAACTAATTGGTAAGTAAACTTCATTAGGAGAGTGAAATTGTTGCTATTATGATCACAGTCTCTCAAGCATTTTTGTGTCTATACTTTTTCATGTACACAAGTTGTTAGAGCACCCAAATAAAACTTACTACTGCCTGGCAGGTTGTCCTGCAGCAAATGGGAGACACCTTTAGGTCTCTGTTTAAGGAGGGTCTTCATTAGATTAGTTTGCTCCCCTCCACTTCCCTGAATGGTACTGGCCAGGGACGGCTTCTTTAATTGGGCAGTGGATACTTCTGCAAAAAGGTCAAGAAAGGACAAAAAGAAAATTAAATCAAATGATGTACAAAAAGTTGGGCCCAAACTGGGAAGTCTAATTAATGTCTAAACAACTCTTACCTTTCTGAACAGTGCGGACTTCCTGGACATCCTCTTGGAACTCCACGCCGACCTGGCGGACCACATTGCTGTTCTTCTGGCCCATCTCAGCTGCCAGGAAAGGGCATTTGGAAGCCACCTGGCCTGAGGATGGCATAGGGTGGCCACCTGGCAGCTTAGGATCCCCTTCCTGTTTGCGGCCTGCAGGTGGACAAAAGAAGTTTTAGACTTTGATTGATTCTAACAACCTTTAAACAATATTAAATACAGCAATAATTCAGCTATCACATTTACTGGGATATTTCACTTGATATAATTTACCTACCTCATTTATTAGGCAAAAAAACAGTATTAGGCAAACAACAGTATCTCTATTCCTTTGTCACCCTCACCTTCACTGGCAGACATGATGTCCTCCATCTTCTGGTGGGAGGAGGAGGAGGAGCAGAGGGCGCGTGCCATTGATGGAGCCATAGGTTTAGCGGCAAGCTCCATCATAATGGGGCATTTCTGGGCGTATACCACCATAGACTTTTTGGACTGCTGGAAAAAGGCCTGGGGCATACGAGCCAGGAATGGGCAGCGACGCATGATCACATCCATTGCAGCAGTGGTGATGATGATTGTCCAGAGGTCTAAAGGAGACAGGTGAAACTTAATTGAAACTTGTGCGGAGTGTGGTCAGTTCAGTTACATCTTTTAATGTGCTGGGCCCCTGTTTTATGCAAGCAATCCATTCAAACTGTTTCAGTGTAATTTAATAATAATAATAAATGTATACTTCGTTGTTATTACACACAGGCCTGATTTACACACACATGCACTAATGGAGAGATGTCAGAGTGAGGGTGCTGCCCATGGAGGAGGTGAACTGGCACCTCTCCAGCTACCAGTCCACCACTTTGGTCCGTATGAGGACTCAAACCAGCAACCCTCTGGTTCCCAACCCAAATCCAAATGTCATTGGGCTCTAATGTGCTTAGACCAAAACTATTTTAAAGGGATACTAGATTATAGGAAAGGGGACATAAAAAATACTGTGGTTTATGGTGAAGCATTCTTTAAACTATAAAACTTCATGGAAGTTTTCAGATGTAGTTTGCTCAGTTTTTCCCCCCACAGATGAAGGTCTCAATATGGTGTCTGAAAGCTAAACAAAAAGTGTTTTATTCGTTTGAAAAAACTTTTTTCAAACTAATATTTTCAAGATAAATGATGGACCTTCAGGCACAAACTTTAGGCTGTTTTATCACAATACCCCGCCCTCATTGGGGTTACACGCTGTGCTATTACTTCCCCTAAAGCATCTTTACAACTTATTTACAACAATCTTTGAGAATATTAGTTTTCCAAGATTCTGTCACGTATCTTTTAATTAACAGTCATATTTATTTGACTGGATGAAATCCTGGGGTCACTGCAACAGGTGTCTCTTTGCTTTAAAAGGAAAATCACATATCTTACGTCTATCCCTGTGTCATAACCACTCTCCAGTTGAAGTCAGGTATACACATTCCTCGACAGAGTAACCACTCCCATACTTGTCCTCACTTTAAGTTTGAGTAAAAAACTTGAAGTGAAAAAAGAGAAAGATTCAAGAGCTACTTAAATAGCTCGTCTGGATGATAATGTTGATCACATTGCTGTATTCCGTCAGCCTTTGTAACCCGATTCCCGATGTGCTTAAATGCACCGTATAATATTACCTGCAGAATCGAAACATTGGCATTGACAGACTCGTTTGTGGTTCATAAGGACCTTGACCCTATTCCGTGTTGACTCGTAAAGCATTTCGTGGTTAACGTTATAACACATTAAGAGAGCAAGAGTCACGACGTGTGTGTCTTTAACCTTGACTATCGTAATAGGTTACCTTAGATAGACTAAACGTTCGTGATCCATGCTATAACGTTAACATGCCGGTTGACCGAGCGTTAACGTTAGCTAGGCTTCTGACATTAGCTAAGAAGCTACAACCAGAAGTAGAGATGATTACAACCAAAATAGAAACTTACCTCTTAAAAACCTGACGCTTCAAAAATGGTATAGTGGGCCGAATAATAGCAGCGAAGCTGATCTAATGCTGCACTCTGACTAAACCGACCCGTTTTCGAAGACGGTGAAAGAAGTGATTGCTTCGTTATCCTGCACTGAGGACGAACGAAAAGGACGAGGACGTGCAAGTGCTTATGAAGAGCTTCCAGTACTGATACCGCTTGGAAGTATCGCGAGATGTTATTCGTTTACGTCAAAGGTCCTCTTGTGTGTGACTTCATGCATGTGATCAAACACTTGTCATAGTCATCTCAAGTAGGGACTTTTCTCCGTATGGTTGAATGTATAACTACTAGCCTATACTTGATATGTTTGGTTTTTAATTACATACATTGCATATAAGTCATTGCATCACATGGTCAGTCCATACCAGACCTTTGTAATCAGGCTACTTCACAAATTGTTAACTCTTTATGTATGTGAGATATGTGTGTGTGTGTGTGTGTGTGTGTGTGTGTGTGTGTGTGTGTGTGTGTGTGTGTGTGTGTGTGTGTGTGTTGTGTTATGTTGTCTAAGCTACTGGATGACTAAAATTTCCCTCGGGATGAATAAAGTATCAAATCTATCTATCTATCTATCTATCTATCTATCTATCTATCTCTCTCTCTCTCTCTCTCTCTCTCTCTATATATATATATATATATATATATATATATATATATATATATATATATATATATATATATATATATATATAAGTCAATGTACTTTTTTTAAAATCACTGACACTTAAAGAACTTCAAATTCACAAGGATGCATGTCTGTCAACTTGCCAAAAGTGTAATCTTGAAATGCTCGTTTGAATGTTGTATGGCTAACTTTGATACAGTAGTGTTTCTAGTAGTAGTAGTGTGCATTCCAATTTAGTAAAAGACTTAATAGATTAGTTGATGTGGTGGAGTAGAGAGATTTCCTGTGCACATGTGACCTCTGGTGTTGAAAAAAAGACATTGAGCCAGAGTTGTCCTTTGTACATAAAGGCTATGTTCTTGAAGTTGTGAGAAAACTTAATAAGTGCACGTGTTTGCTTGTGTGATTTTTGCAGACAAATTAAATGTCAGTTTTACAGTGTTTTTTTTAATATTTGAACAATAGGATAAAAACTAAAGTTAAAGTCGATAAACATATGCACTATGCTCCCAGTTGCAAGCTTATCAGGTACAACCCATCAACCAACAACCTTGTAATAGTTCCTACCTTTATAAATAATGCTCAGTTTTTGTGGTAGTGATTGTTATATTTATTTTCATACTGGCCTATGATCTGCCCTCATCTATATAAATGATGGTGACAAAAAAAACATAAACATGAACAAAGACAACACTAATCCCTTACATGTAGATGTACTAAAGGTTACAACAACACACATTTCTTTGTGTAATAAATCACATTGCCATTGTTTCTGGATAGTGTCACAATTGTGGCATTTTACCAGTGCTCCATGAAAGTGCAAACAAACATAAAGAGTGGATTAACAATTTTGATATTTGCTTAGCAACTGCAAGCCTAATGATTTTAAATACATATAAAATCTGCAAAACAAAAATTAGAATATCACTTCTTAAAATTGTGTTCTGAATTAATGAAGCAAATAACTTGCTGCAAATGTCATGTATACAATTCATTTCTGTGATGAATGTGGTATTAATGTCCTCAGCATCATCAATGCTCAGCATATATATAAGAATAAACAAAATGTGTTAGATTTGAGTGTGTGTGTGTGTGTGTGTGTGTGTGTGTGTGTCTAGTGGTACATACATTAAACATGCATAAATGGACAACGGCGCATGGGGGAAAGCATTTACAAAACAGCAGTTAAATTGTGTTTCAGATTTTTTTTTTTTTATTTTATAATAGATCCATCACTGCCCTCTAGAGTCCAGACAAATGATCATTAAGAGAATATGTGCATACTTGTGGGTTTCACACTTTCACATGCACTATGTAGCACTTACAGTGTGGTATTATCAGTACAGCAAAAGATCTGAGAAGGCTACTTCTTCCACCCCAGTACTTAGCTAAATGTACAGGTACAGTTGCACTAGAGACAGGGAGGACTGGGGGGCTGATGGGCCCAGCAGCTCATTTTCCAGCTAAGTCTCGGAGAAAGGACACCACAGCTCCCGACATAATGCATTTCTTCACTAAGGGTTACGTTATGGAAAACATGCTTAGCATAGTAATTCAACTTTTATAAAAAGACACAATGTTAAAGTAAAAAAACAAATAAATATAATGGTATTGTAAAAATATTATATCGGTACCCGGAACATGGGCGGGTCTTCGACTGAGTGACGCAAAGGTGTATAGACGATCTTTGCGGCGGCAGCTCGGTTCATATCTATGGGTCAGATCAGACGGTCGGAGGAGAATCGTTTCTAGGAGTCTTGAAGTAGCCATGGCGTCAGGCCTGCCCAGTGTTGTTGTGTTTGCTGTATGTGCGGTCCTGGCCACTTGTGTATTTGGTGAGTTTTCATTTTTAATCTCTAAACGGTCGTTGTTTTGTTCTTTGTCTCTCACATTTCCTTTACTGCAGTAACGTATGCTCAGTTAGCTAGAAACCGGTGCTCAAACAGACCAAAATCCGGGGCGATGTCAGTGACGTTAGCCTCGCAACTTAGAGCTGGAGAGTCTATTAGAGTGGCCGTTTGCTGTCCAAACATAGTTTTAATATTGTAACGTTAGCTTGTTTCAACTTGCAAATTGGGAGTCAACCGGATCCACGTCCATTTTTTTTTTTTTATGATTCGGTCAACACACCGAGATATTTAACGTGGCTATGGTCGTTGTAAATGTTTTGATATTTTCTATATCCTAGCTATAGCTATTGTCCAATATCTGATAATTTTAAATACAAATTACGTTTTGTCTTTTCATAAAACATCCATAATATATTGCAGTACTGTTACCGTTACTTGTGAAGATGACAATAACCCTTATTGATAAAGAAAATAAAGGTGGACAAAATATTAAAAATACACGTCAGAATAACGAAATACACCAGAGTTGAATCAAAACCTAGCTATACAGTTGTAAGAAAAACAACCGTTTAACTTTCATGAATATAGGATTCGTTGCAAAATTATTGCATTACAAATATTAGCCTAATTAGACTGTACATCTGCAACGAAGTATTGTTCTGATTACCAATTAGTTATTCTGTCTATAGGCTATGTCAGAAATCAGTGTAAAAAGTTCATTACAATTTTCAAGGTCTTACCACAAATTCACATTCGTTCTTTTTTGTTCCACCAACAGTCCAAAACCAAAATATATTAGTTAATTAACATATAAAGAAAAGCAGCAGCAACACACACACACACACACACACACACACACACACACACACATTGGAGAAGATGGAAGTATAGAATGTTTGCTTGAAAAACCCCCCCCCCCCAAAAAAAAACAATTAGTCAAAAATAGCTCCCTGTAACATTCTGTCCATTGCTTAATAGATTAATGGACTATTTTTTTCAGTTTAATTGGATTGCTCAAGACCTAGACCATCAACCTAAAATATGAACTCTTAAAGTTAGCAGTGATGCCTTTGTGAGTTGAGGCATGCATACATTTTCTTTCATGCTTTAGTTCCTATTTTACCCACTCTGGCAGTTCGTCACCACTACATCATTGTATTGAGTGGTAGCGAGGCTAACCTTTGCTGCCCCTCTCTGCTCTGTTACAGCAGATGACAAGGACTGTCAGGCCTTCAATAATCAACCATCCAAAAGATGCGATAAAAACTCTTTTTGCTGCGGTAGCTGTTCCAACCGGTACTGCTGTAAAGAATCTTTCTGGCGGTTTCCTGAGGATCAACAAGATGACTGGTATTCTATTTTTATTCTGTAATAGATGGTAAATTGCCTCTAAGTACAGTTCCTCGTTGTCCCTGTGTAACCTCAGTAGAGATGTGTCGTTGCAGCCTGTTATGCAAAGATCATGCAGTCAAGCAACAGGAAACTAGTACAACAAGTAGTGTCTTCCGGTGCACGACCACCGACATGAAGCTAATGTGTGAATCAACTGCAGCTTGCAGCTGAAGTCTCCTTTAACATAACAGATTAATAAAATGTTCACCTTACATGCCTGATGTCCTTTTGCAGATCACAATTTCTCAGTTGTGATAATTGCAGAATGGATAGTTGTCATGACAAATATTGTGTATTAATAACATTTACTATCATTAGTGGTATGAGTGCTAAATAAATTAATATTGTTGTCTATTATTCTGTACCAGGGAGGTAATGGCAACAAAAATATTGTTGTGCATGATTTTTTCTTTGTTTCTTTTTTAAGTGTTACCTTTGGAAGTTATTCCTCACCAATGCCCATGATCTTTGGTATTGGTGGCACCATCACTATTTTGCTCATCTTCATCTGCTGCTGTGTCTGTCCCTGCTGCTGCCTGTACAAGATGTGCCGCAAGCCAAGACGTAAGTATCCCTCCACTAGCAATGCAATCCGTCTGTTGTTATTGATTATGCTTTTTAGCATGATTATGATTTTATTTCTTTTGGCCAGGATTTTGACCGCCTTGATATTCACAACGGCTAATGTTTCAGGAGCTCGAAACAGGCTGGGGTGTGATTTATTAATTTGGTAGACTTAAAGTAGTAGGCACCAAGATGTGGATGCAAACATTATTGTATCTGTGTGTGACACTTAGGCCTGTCACCATAACAAAGTTTGCTGGACGATAAATTGTCACAGAAATTATTGCAATAAACAATAATATTGTCGTTGAGAGACCATTTTCATCTAATATAATGATAATGGCATAATAATGCAGGTATACCTTTTCAAGACTCAATAAACTTTTATTTCTAAAGAATATTTAACACTGGAACTGGAAGACATTTTTAATATCCACAATAAATGAACAAAACAACCAAAACCAATAAATAAAATGGACTCTCAGTCTCTGTTAACAAAAAAATGCACTGGAATAAAAACCAAACACAATCAAAACGTTAACGTTACCTGAAAACAGCGTGTAGTTTCTTTTTAGCATCTCACATCACACTTTCAGTCACTATGACCACTACTACTACGGTCAGAAACATTGTACCAAAATATGAACAATAACGTCGCTGTCAACAGGCTTATCTGCTAATGTTAGCTACCGACCGTTAGCTTGAAATCATCCAGCAAATAGACGGTACCGTAGTCCGTAGGGTGCCGTTATCTGAAACCGGTGATTTGACGTCACCGCTCATTTTACACACAGTTTAACAACAAAGCAAAACGCTGAGTGAACATTACTAGCTACGTTTTTCATATTGGTTTTGAGCGGTATGCACCCCCACTAACCTGGAAATCGGTTTTGAAACAGTAACGTTAATACAACGTGTCGGAAGGAATACAGCGTCTCCTGCAGTGGGGAGTCAAAGGCAGAGGGACCGTCACCGCAGTGTTCGCTGACTGATACCGTGGAAAATTATTGAGCTCATTTTTATTTATCATGCGATTAATTGCGATTAAAACACAGCCTAGTGGCACTGATGCCTCATTTTGTTTGGAATTTTCTGAATGGTCTCCATAATTAGTAGCCAAATCTTAAGCAACAGAAAACCCCTCAAAGTGACCACTTGGGAAGAAACTTTTATTTTTTTTTTTTATCGGCAAAGCCTCATCTTCCTCTTCTGTGGAAGGACGAAAGAAAGACATAATTTTGCTGCCACCTCACAGTTGGTGGACAGCCCAACGTTGCTGCTACAGTACCTGCTAGGTAACAAAAAAGATAAGGGGTAATTCAGCTTTCTTAATGACAAGGTGGCATGAGGAACTACTTGAACAGGTTAACACAGAAGATGTTGAACAGGTGTAGGATGAACAGAAACTTAAATAGGTGCCAAAGGGAATTAAAAAATATTTAAGGTATTTAATTATCTGGATGCTAATCCAGATAATTAAGATGCTCCAATCTTGTTATTTTAATGAGTAGTTTCTCAATTGATTGAAGAAAATGTACAATATTATTGAATCACAATATGAAATTACAGATAATGTAATAGAGGAGTCCAGGATATCCTATTATCCATTCATTGATGCCACTGCCAATAACTCATACCATCTTTTATGTAAAAAAAAATAAAATAAAAATAACATCAGTGTTTATGGTACTATCATGTCATTGCTGCATTCTCTCTGCAGACTTAACCTAACCCTGAAAACAAATGTACTCCTACTTTCAACCCTACCGGACTCTTTTCCTTAAATGAACGATTTAAGATGCTAAATAACAGTTTAATCCTTTCAACTGTATTGTGAGAATCAACTTAAAATCACTTGCAAAAAAGGGTGTATTAAGAATTAGTAATTAGTGACCTTTTCCTCAAAGATACTTAAGACAGATTCTTTATGAAGATTACGGATATACATTCACTGGTTCCATCTTTTTAAATGGGAATATTTACTGGTTTTCTTAATCTGTTATTAAGTAAACTAAACATTTTTGGGGTTTTGAATTTTGGGCAGGACAAAGCAAAAATACAGTACAGGCCAAAAGTTTGGACACACCTTCTCATTCAATGTGTTTCTTTATTTTCATGACTATTTACATTGTAGATTTTCACTGAAGGCATCACAACTATGAATGAACACATATGGAATTATGTACTTAACAAAAAAGTGTGAAATAACATGTCTTATATTTTAGATTCTTCAAAGTAGCCACCCTTTGCTTTTTTTGATAACTCTGCAAACCCTTGGTGTTCTCTCAATGAGCTTCATGAGGTAGTCACCTGAAATGGTTTTCACTTCACAGGTGTGTTTTGTCAGGCTTAATTAGTGGATTTTTTTCTCCTTATTAATAAAAAAGCAAAGGGTGGCTAGTTTGAAGAATCTAAAATATAAGACATGGTTTCAGTTATTTCACACTTTTTTGTTAAGTACATAATTCCATATGTGTTCATTCATAGTTTTGATGCCTTCAGTGAGAATCTACAATGTAAATAGTCATGAAAATAAAAAGGAAACGCATTGAATGAGAAGGTGTGTCCAAACTTTTGGCCTGTACTGTATGTCAACTTAGGCTCTAGAAAATTGTGATGGGCATCTGTCAACATTTTATGGACCAAACAAATGAATCAGTTAGTCAAGAAAACAATAAGTATATTAGTTGCTAATTAAAATAAATTTAAAATTTGTTCCTGGGGACATTTAATGTGCTCACGCAACATGTCACTACATATTCCTAACACACAAACCATGAACAGTGACCAGGTGTTAGTATCAGTTAGGTATTATTATATAAATTAACATTTAGTCAAACCAGTAAGTATTGTGTTGACAGCATGTGTCGCTGCTTCTGCAACATGTAGCTACACATACGTGCGTAGGTTTCCTGCACACAATCAACAAGTAGCACATTTATGAGTCGCTGACTGTCTGTTGGCAACTTCTCAACCTACGTAAAATGCAGTGTTGGATTTTTTTGGGGGTTGTTTTAATGAAGAAGCCAGACTCTTGGTTTCCAGTGTGTTGGAGTATTTGTCCGTCTGGTTTTGAAAACTGAACATCAGTGGACTCATTTCAGGTCTGTTGGCCCACCCACCACATGACTTTCATTACTGCAGTGATTTAGTCTTACCAATAGCACAGACATTGAGACACAGAACATTCCCAAAATCACTGGGATATGTGACACAAAGAAGTACTTTATTCAGTGAAGTAAACTCTGTCCAGAGCTGTGAAGTTCCTGACATTTGTGTTTGTTATCATTATGCATGCAGTGCAGTGTTTTACTTAGCTTTTTAGTGATCTTCTGTGGTGAGCAGTGTTGATGACCCAGTATGGTCATCAGTGATATTTGCTATTTGGAGTTTGTGCCAAACTTGAACACTACTGTAGTTCCATCACCGGAAAGATCACGCCCTTACTAAATTTATCCTGCTGTTAAACAAGTAGGGGCCTGTTCATTTTCAATGATATGAATTAAGTCATAGATGTGATAAAAACCAGCCGTGTATGTTTAAAACAGTTCTATGGAAATCTATGGTTTTTATGTATATTGTTATTGTCAACAAATCCCTTAAAAAAAGAGTAAGACCAAAACCATTAATCAATTGATCATATTAACGTGTATTGTCTGTGTAGCCAGAGTCTTATATGGCTCATTCCTGTGTGGTAAACACGTGCATGTATCACAGCATTGCACGGAGGGACATGTTTCTTATTTACCAAGAACAAGGGCAATGTAGTTTATTTAAGCCGTAGCTCACGACAGGCCGTGGTATGTTGTGCTTATATCACAGCTAAGGGAAAGTGAGCTATTCTTTTATAAAACAGTCATCAAGTATGGCAATATGAAAATAAAAGCCACATTCTAATGTATTTAGATGTTTATTAATAAATAATCATGTTCACAATAAAATAGGCCCTCCTGGGCTGGTTTTCTGCCTACACGTACCGAGGCGGTTGCCATGGAACGCAGTGCAGGTAATGTTAGCCTACACTAGCAGCTAGCATGGGCTATTTGTTTTGTTTAATGCTAAATAAATTCATACAATAACATCAACAAACTAACTAACTGATGCAGCGGTAGAGCAACTCCCATCTTATGCAAGGTAAAATTGCTGTTTTTGTCAATGAGTTCTGGTGGATTTGAGAGAATGCATAACGGACACATTATAGGTTTACAAAGTGAAAAAGCCCAAAGTCCACCCCAAAGGGACTTACCATCTTCCAGAGAAAACACTGTTCACAAACTGCTCCAAACAGCTCTGTTGTAGTCCAGCTTTTACTTCCGTGATGAACGTGCGTCACTTTGTAATGCATGTTACAGTTTTTTTACAATCACTTTGCTACTAATTTCAGAACCTTGACGTCATTTTTCAAAACTCTAGACACAAAACTCACAATCAATGATCAAAATACACATTTTTCAAAACTCTAACACTTTTTTCAATTGCTTGGATACAATACACATAAACAAAAGATAATTTGTTCATTTAACAAAGATCACTTTTTCAATATGACACAACTTAACATCAAAGTACTACTATTTCAAAAAGCAATTCACACATTACATTTCAGATAATTGTCTATTCATTTCATTACAATCATCTACCTATCAATCCATACAACTACTCAAAATGATAAATAACTGTTGCATTACTCTTAATGCATAGTCGTATGGAAACAGACAAACAATATTCCATGTTTAGATCATGAAAGTTTCAAGATAACGAGATTCATTGTCACCAGTTAGCATGGAGCATGAACCAATTAGAATACAGTATCTATGGATGTAATATTTCATCATCATTCTTTACTGTAATGTACTACTATGGTCCCATGTACTACCTTCACTGTACTGTACTACTGTTTACCAGACACTGTTTCTATGGTCCCATGTACTACCTTTACTGTACTGTACTACTGTTTACCAGATACTGTTTCTATAGTACCATGTACCAACTTTTCAGACTATTTACAGTATTTACAGTATTGCACTGTATGGATTCAGGCCCTTGGAATTTCTTGTCCAATTCTTCCAACTCGCTACTGATGATTGAGATATATAATTTACAGTCGTGAAAAAATTAGGACACCCATGCTAAAGTTGACTAAAAAGAGGAATAAAAAAATCATCTTTTGCAAATTGATCTTAATGCCTTAATTAAAAAAATGAGGAAAAATCCAATCTTTAAGGACACCAATTTTCTTTGTGAATGAGTAATGTATCGTAAATAAATAAATGTTCTTCCTTAAAATACAGGGGGCATAAATAAGTAGACACCTATGTTAAATTCCCATAAAGGCCGGCAGATTTTTATTTTTAAAGGCCAATTATTTCATGGATCCAGGATACTATGCATCCTGATGAAGTTCACTTGGCCTTTGGCATTAAAATACCCCCACATCATCACATACCCTTCACCATAACCCCCCCATCATCACATAACCTTCACCATACCCCCCCACATCATCCCATACCCCCACATCATCACATACCCTTCACCATACCTAGAGATTGGCATGGGGTACTTTCCATAAAATCATCTCTATATGCAAATTAAACCATCTAGACTAACTGAAATCAAACTATGTATGTATGTATGTATCTATGTATCACATCACATTGGTCTGTAGTATTCTCTCTACTACTGCAGTACTTTTACAGGGATGTATTTACTTGTAGTACCATAATGAAACATGTATCACCTATTTTGTACTACAATATTTAATGATTGTACGAACGATGACCCAGTGAAATTATGGGTAGCTTGTGTGTGGGTGATCTAAAGTAATGTTTCAATGGTATTTCACAATATATTTGTTTTTTGAACCAGTGATTGTGCAAGTGCAAGACTTCTTTAGAGATATGAATGCACAATCCAATGTTTTGAACATTGGATAGCCTGTGTTACAAGTGATGACTGTTGTGAGTTTTGTGTCTAGAGTTTTGAAAAAATCACATCGAGGTTATGAAATTAGTAGCAAAGTGATTGTAAAAAAACTGTATAATGCTCGCCTAGCTGCTAGAATTGCACTCCCTCATACTCTGCAACTGACAAGCTAGCAGTACTTACTGCGCATGTGCAACTCCCAACAAAGATGGTACAGAAGTGTTATGCCTCACTCTGTAGCTAAAACAGAGAGATCAACACACAGGGTGAAAAGAGGAGCTGCAGCAATGTGCAGTACAACAAATATATGATGTTTTCTGAAAATTAAACCACATAAACCTATTCTGGTACAACCTCTAAATACAATTGTGAACCTGAAAATGAGCTTAGTATGAGCTCTTTAAAGATTTACATTTCAGTAGGAACCAATGGGCTTCCAGCTGAGCACCACGGACTGGATTAGTTCACAGTAACAGAAATACAGAAAATCGCCGGCCTCATTCCTAATAATATAATTTTAAATGATCTTGTATTCTTTAATCTTCATACTATTAACATTAACACGTACTTTATTTTCATGTTTCTGCTACAGAGTTGTGATTTGCATCCTTGTTGCCTTATATGCAGGTCTTGTATGCCTCTGAGCAGCAGACACTTAAGTTAAAGAATTCAAGGGTTTTTGAAATAAGACGTAAGAATCAAACTCAACCGGTCTTAATGTGCGAAAGCCCCCCTATCATAAAGTCTTACTACACAAAGTAAGCTTACAGTAGCTTTATGACCTTGCTTCATCCAAGCTTCTGTCTTTCATAGTTCCATCTACATCTCAGATCTAGATCAAAACAATATGGGATGAATTCTTTCTTTGCCTCTGTCAACCAAATGTCGTTCATTACTAAAAGTTTGAGTAATCTTGCAGAGAGACACAAAGACAATGAACCTCATGCATATGATGAACAGAATATTATTTTTGCAAGTATAGTATGTTTTGGTTATATGGTTTTGATATTTTTAGTTTGGCGACAGACACCTTTACAAAGTGTTTACAGTATTAATGCACATTACCAGGGAAAAATCTTTCCACGCCTTGTTTTTTATGAGCTTTGTGCAATCACAGAAAGACAGCCTACATCCTGTTTTCTCCATTACATAAGGGTGGATTTAGCTCAAGTTTATGTCTCTATAATACTCCAACTCAGTGCTTCTGCTGCTAGATTTCTACTTTTGCTCATTTCTCATCCCAGTGCTTAGACTTGATATCACTTATCTGTTTTGTATTGGCACTTGAGCGGTTACACCATAGTCAATACTACCCTGGCCATTCCTGTCAGTTTGCTTTTTAAAGCCAGCTGGTTCAGGTTTTGCCATGCAGCGACTCAGCTCTGGCAGAGAGAGCACTAGGCTAAAAAAAAAAAAGTGGATTCCCCGACTTTGGCTGTTGCAGGCTGGGATCACATCCAGGAATGTGAGAGCTCCACCTCTTGTGACTCATTGTTTCCACAACAACCACAATGGGGGGAAAACTCAAGACCATGCCACGTCATTTAGAGGAAGTGGTCATGATGACTCCCGCTCCCATATGGTGGGGGAGTGACTGACTGACACACACACACACACACACACACACACACACACACACACACACACACACACACACACACCCACACACACACACACACACCTTTCCTCAGAATTTACACTTATATTGGAAACATTAGAATCCCTGCAAGGGTGGTATTTACATTTTATATCAATTTAGCAAGTCCAAAAAGCACACACTGCTGCTCATGAAGCTTAATTTGTGTAAAGCTGAAATTATACCGTCCTCCAAGCAGATAGTATAAACAGTCCTACTATGCACCCGTGGTGGTGGCAGCTGTCCGTGTACGTTCCCGTTCTGGAGCATAATCGTGCCCTAACAAGAAATTAGCTGAAGTTGACTTACTGAACATTTTTCTTCTCTTGTCTGGATTTTGGCAGCTGGGCAGTCAGAGGAAACTGTTAAGAGAGATTTTAGTGTGTAAACTAGTTTAGTGCTAACATTGGCTAACATTGTTTGGCTTGTGGAACAACAAATTTATTATCTGTATGATATATGGACTTCTCTTTTGTTGTAATGGTGTAATACTTACCATTTTGTAATTCTCTGTGTAATTGGTGGTGGAGGTCACGCTTTGGAAATTAATGCTGGTTAACCTTGTGACTTACGCTGCATGTTATTTTGGGCAGTTTTATATTGCGGTTAGTCGGTATGTCAACCCTTACTGGTCTCATTTACCATGTTAACCAGCATTAAATCATGATTTCCCAGTTTACCAAACAATCAGCTGAGACCATTTGCTTTTGTTAGTCAAAGCTGTTTTAATTTAGTCCTTCATTTATTCATTGCTCTGCATAACCTCCCATCACTTCAACTGAGACTGTGATTGGACCTCCTACCTATCTTATATCGTCCGTATTTTAAATGTGTTTCTGTGTTGATTTTGCTTACAGCTGTGTTAACTACCACCACCCACACAACAGTGGTCACCAGCGCTCCTCAGCAGTACCCCCAGCAGCCAACTGCAACACCTGGGCAGCCTCAGTCCTACCAGGGGGCCCAGTATCAACCCTACCACCCCGCACCAGTGCAGCCAGGTTACGGAGCCCAGCCCATGCCCCAGGGCTACGGAGCCCAGCCAATGCCCCAGGGCTACGGAGCGCAGCCCATGCCAACACCACCCTACCATGGGCAACCGTTCATAGCTGCACCACCACCAACATATCAGGAAGCCAGTGAGTGTGGATTTTTTATAACCTAGGCAAAGCTGCAAGTGTGATTGTGACTACAGCCGGGGACAACTTCCCTTTTTATAACACCCTACCAGTATTTATGTTGTTAACAGAAACCTTTGTGAGCTATGAGGAAATGTTCAGGCATCGATGAACTGGAAATGACAAACTGGATTAGACTAAAACTAACAAAACTCAAATGACTAAAATGTAACAAAAACTAATGAACATGTTTGTCAAACAACTACAACTAAAAATCAATCAGAATCAGCTCGCAAAATAAACACTGCACCTTTGAAGACCAGCTGAACTTTAACAGTAACCACTACAACTTTCTGAAAGTGGTAGACAACAAGTTTGAATTTGTTCTGACAGCCTTCCCTCTCAGAGATTCATCTTAATGCTTAAAATGAACATGTAGATGAACCCAAGTTCTTCATATCCCAACTAAAGTTAATACACTCTTTTTTTTTTTTTTTTTCTTCTTTTTTTTAATAATAGTTGTCTGTGTACTTTTTAAAATGTATCTGCAGGGAATGGACAGAAATTAAGTTGATGATTACATAGTGTTTTCTTTTAAAAACGCACAGCATACTAAAAAAGAAAAGAAAAACGTATAAAAGCGCCCTTTACGACACTGTAGCTTTAAAAAAAAATATTATGCAAGTTTGGTGCTTCAGAATACCATCAGTCGGAAGTGGAGGTAGAATTATCGCTGCTGATATAAAGTTTGGTATTGTCTGGATTTTGTAAAAAAAGGGGAATGAAACATTTATGGTTACTTTGTTTGACAGAACTGAACTTGTGGTTACTGTTGAAGCATTTTCAACCCTTTCATCCTCTCATCCTGCCATGTTTTCTTTTTGTGTACAGTCGGTCCTGGCTTCCATCCCAACCCGATGCCTTACAGCCAGGCTGCATTCACCCCCGGCCAGCCAGCGTACCCTCTGCAGCCTCCTGTCCAGCCGCAGCCCAACGCTCCACTCCCACCCACAGGCTACCAAGCCCAGCCAGCGTACAACCCTGATTATGTTGCTCCGCCACCCTAGACTGGATAATGAACCGTACTGCCACACTCTTAGCCACTTTAAAAGTGCTGCAACATTTTCAATCTTGGCAGAACTGGAAATGTGTAATCTGAATCAAAATGCGTCTTGTGTTTGGGTGGTTAAATATGGGAATGTTATGACACATTTGTAGTTGTTGTGCAAGTTGCCAAGTGAAAATGTTGATACCTCTCAGCTTGTATTGCATGGACTTACAATATAGAAGTGGTGAGATTATTATTTTTTTTTAAATATTTCTTAGAGGCTCCATATTATCATCTTGGTAAATGACACATAAAACTACTGAGTCTGTTTTTAAAAGAGTAGACATTTTCCAGCCTTCTGAACATGCCTCAACACCTCCCTTCTGGTCCCCATCGATACTATGCCCCGGCCAAACCTGCCTGACCTCTTCATTCACCATCTACAGGGATTGCAATTAAACTCAGGGGTCAAACTTTGGAAGGTTTTTGGTAGTCACGGGCATAATTGCATTGCTTTTCTGCCAGTATTTCAAACTGATAAAAGTGCTTTAAACCTTTTTTTATGTACTTTATAAGGCTGTATATGTGTTACTTGGGAACAAATCAAGTCCAAAGTGTGTAATACTTCTCACTAGAAGATGTAACATGGAAAGGATCCATTAGTCAGGTTTCCATCACATATTTTTATGTTCATTTTGTAGTACTCCATTAGAAAAGCTGAATTAACTTTAACCTCAATTGCGCTCACTTGAGGTGGTTTTGCCTTTTGTTGAGAAAAAGTTAATGCACTAAATGGGATATGGAAACGCCTTTGCAGAATATTCCCATAACGTGTCTTCCTTTCCGGACATCATGAAACATGGCCAATACAATACAAAGAACAAATGTTCAAAACAGGAGCACACCTCGTACAGCGTTCTTGTTTTTCTTCAGTTAGATGGTGTTACTTTAACTGCAGCAGTACTTTCTGTTGCAGTTTCCACAGCAGCATGGAGAGCCACATAGCTGAGTATCATGGTAGTAACCATCCGTCTCCCAGTAGCTGCTACAGTAATCAGCTGTAACATGTAAAACATAAGGTTACGGTGAAGAGTAGCGAGGGTGAGAGGTTAACTACCTACCTAAGCACCTACACCATTTAGAACTGTCCAATTAAACCAAATTCCTGATCGCTCTGTTCCCTCTGATTCTGTCATAAATGGGTTAGATGGCCAAGGTGACTTGCTTTGTTTCCAGTTAGCAATCTTAACTTCTGCTACTATTTTCACTGGTGGTGATTACAACTAGGCATAGCCTATAGTGTCGACATCTGACAAAACTATGCTGTAGCCGCTGTTTGTTCCATCACCAAAAACCAGTTTATGGAAACCTGCCTAATTCACATTTCAAATTTGCTTGACAATTGAATAGAAACTTGGCTATTGTCAGTTGACTAACTTTTAAGATAAAGGGTCTTCTTTTAACCCTCCAGCAAAAGGGAACGTTCATCATGTTAATTCAACAAAATAAGCCTCGCACATAATGCATGTAAATGGGAGATTTCATTTGAAGTGATGTCTCCTTTTTTTCTCAGGTTGTTTTCATTCATTGTTTTCATCTTACAACATAATCGCGTATCTGAACTGAAATGCATCGGCAGCTTTGAATGAAATAACCAAAGGAGTATTTTTTTTCTTTTTAATTAACCAAACATCCACAAAACAATACAAATGTTATACTTACAAAATGCAAGAAACAATTGGGCCTTTTAAGCCACATTACGTTTATCAAACTTAAGTGTGCATGTCATTATTAACAACAGTTTCAAGGCACAATGCGTAGGATTTTCCTAAAAAAACAAAACAATGTATTGACTAATACAAAAATCCCAATCATCACCCAATAGACGTGTGTGGTGGTTTCTGTATCTGCATCTTCCTTTTTCGCTGTGTTTGGGATGTTTCTGGGCGTCAACATTTCTAAAAACGTAGCGACCAGGTTCCAGATCGTAAGCACGCAAACGGCGCAGAGAAAACTCTGAAAATTTAGCGAGTCGAAACGCCAAAGCAGTCAAAGCTTGTTCCAAAACGAGAGGGGTTTCTGGAGTTGTCCTTACCCGCTGCCAGGCAGCGTAACCCTCGTTGAGCGGGGGAGGAGGTTCAAACTTTGAAAGTTGCTTTTACAAACCGCAACCGACAAATTCTACTCATTCTACCATTCTACTCATGCATTTTTGCTTTGTCTTTTTCACATTGTGTCGTGTTACTTTTACTTGACTGTCATCATAAAGGCTTACATTCACTTCAACCTGCCATATTCTGCAGCCTTTCAACTTTAGTTACAACCCAAACTGTGCATGTTATGAATCTTTAAAGGTCATCATTTTGTATTTAGTGTTGTGTTTTTATTCTGGAAATGATCACCTTTGCCTATATTTGACTGCACCGGCATAGCAGTCAAGTTTGAATAAGTAGTCTGTTCTTGTTTTACTAACTAAACTAATAGGCCTTCCTTGCCCTGCTTTGCCACTTTTGCTTTCTGACAACTGAAATGACTTGAAAACTGTTTAGCTAAATTGACTGGAGAAGTGCAGTCACAGCTCATATGACGAGACATTGATCTTTTGAGACACCCTGAGTTTTCAACTTCTTCTATTTGGACTTTGGTTGTGGTCATAGTATCACTAGTAAATCCTTCAGAATGACCTTCAGTCACATCTAAGCTTTTACCAGCTGACATATAGGACATGCCAGCTAATGAAAAGGGCCTACATGTCCTCACATCTGTAATTTGCAAAACCGTTCATTTGTGAGGAATATGCATATGTTTCTTACAGCGGCCATGCGATTTGTCTGTGTACTTCCTCGTAACCTTGCCTTTTGTGTAAAATCTGTCTTTATAAATGTGCTCTGCCTGTGATTTCAGTCTTTTGGTCGGTGTTGCTTCTTCAACGTGACTTTAGTTAGTGTTTTATTTGTGTGTGTATGTGTGTGTGGATTATAGCCATTGTTGTTCTTTATAAAAGACATGCCAGCAGAGATGTATTCTTGTTCCATCTGTTTCTTGTCCAAGAGTAATTGTCACTGATGCTACTTTGACAATATATGTAGATTACTTATTTTGTTAAAGCCCCACCACTTCTGCAGAGTTCAATAAAATGTATATTTTCTTTTCCCCCCAACTTTGGTTATTGAACTTTCAGAATAGATGGTGATAACTCAAAGTGCACTTATGTCTACACAAGACAACTAAAAAAGAATATTAGATTACTAAAAAAAATGAATACAAAACACGACTAAGGTACAGAAAATATATACATTTCATGTGTGTAGCCCCAAATCACATTTATCCCCGAGTGTCTTTACAATCTGTACAATGTATGGCATCTTCTATCTTTAGACCCTCAGATAAAACAGAAGAGAATAGGTTTTGGACATCGAGAACCGGTTCAAAAATTCCGTCATTTTTTTATTGGTATCATTTAAAAAAAAGAAAATTAAAATCTGATCATGTGCAAGTTTTGGTTTCTGTACCGGCCACTGTACTTCCAGGCAGTTCACAGTAAGCGGCGCTCTAGTGTGGCTTGATTTTATTTTTGAAAAAAAACTGTAAATCACCATTGAATCAAAATATAATTTTCCTCTGTGAAATAAGAATGCAACCCGTTTCAACTCCACCTCTCAAAGAATTAGAATTGAGAATCAATAAGAACCGTAATCGAAAGGAAGGATCAGAATTGGATTCAAAATCATTAAAATGAAAACAATGCCCAACCCTAGTGAAGAGGGTAAATTAAATTACTCTGTCGATCAATGTAGTATAAGACATGTACATTAAGAATTGACTTATCTTAGCCTAGAATAAAAACAGAACACCAACACCCAATATCATTTTAGTTTTTTTTTTATATATATATTAATGAGCTAACTTCTGTGTGTAAAAGGGAAAATTGGACTTTGCCTTAATATGACTAAAAATATAATCAAAATGATATTTTGATGTACATTAATTGAGGGTGGGGAGGGGGAAGTTGTGAAATGTGGATGGAAAGTGCCAAAATAGAAAGTTGTCATCTAGTCTTGCATTTCCTGACCTTACGCCACAGTGCTGTGTAGTAAAGTTGTCATCTGTCTCTGGGTGGGGACAGATGACAGGAAAAGAAACTGATCTGTAGCAGTGCTACAGTAGATCTACCTGTGGCCTGATATTCTACACAAGTTGGTTTCAATTTCATGGGTTTCATTTATTACCATAAAGGCAAATCCATGAAAACCTTGCAAAAAAAATGTACATTTGAACTGAACGTGTGCACATAAAGAGAGGGGAAGCACAGCTAGTGTGCTATTTGTTGTATTTTGGCTATACATGTAAATGCAACATTTCTTGTCTTGTTTGTTTTGATGTTGCCGTCTTGGCCTGCTCACATAAGAAAAACGTAGCAGTACTAGGATTTACAACAAAACATTTCTTTAAATGCTGCACTCCCTTTTGCAAAAATATTTCATTAATCGGTCAGTGGCAAGTCTTTGTCATTAAATGAGGAATGCTGTTGGGCTACTTGCTATAGGGTGGGACAGATAGACAGGGTAAAACAATAGTCTCACTGCAGAGGTTGAGTAATTTCCTTACACTACATTATAGCACTTACGGTTTCAAGTGTCTTGTCCAGTCTTGTGTGTGTTCTATGTGTGATCCTGCTCCCGGCTGTATGGGCTGAGTTTTAATTTGCTGTTTTTTCAACAGGTTTAGGCTGGTTGGGACTTCCTCGGTTACACACAATCAGTCACAAAATGAAACCAATATGACCCAATCAAGTTAGATCAGTTCCTTATCAGGTGCCACCGTTTCACAACTTCTCTTGCAGTGACACATGCTTTAAAGTCTGTTTATGTATCTTCAACTAGTTTAGCTGTTTATCTTATCAATGATGTGTAGGTGCTTAACCTCTCACCCTCGCTACTCTTCACCGTAACCTTATGTTTTACATGTTACAGCTGATTACTGTAGCAGCTACTGGGAGACGGATGGTTACTACCATGATACTCAGCTATGTGGCTCTCCATGCTGCTGTGGAAACTGCGACAGAAAGTACTGCTGCAGTTAAAGTAACACCATCTAACTGAAGAAAAACAAGAACGCTGTACGAGGTGTGCTCCTGTTTTGAACATTTGTTTTTACAGGATTAGAAACAATATGAGCATTTTTAAGAAATTAAAATAGCTTTTTTCAGTGTTGTTTTCACCCAGGCCTAGCTATTACAAATATAAGCCATATTGCTATTCTTCTGGGAAGCATCTTAGGGTCTATTCTTCCTATTATCCTGTGTGTGGGTCTCATCATCTGCTGTGTGGCTCCTTGCTGTTCTACAAGTGTCAAAAAGGACACAACCGGAGGCCCCAAAGGAGGACACATTTTTGGTTACAGTTTAGTTTGTGAAGGCAACTAAGTCTCAAACCTTTTTTATGTACTACTGTGTGTGCAAACGACCACAGTTAAAGGGTTAGTTGGTCATTTTGGGAAATCAATTATTAGCTTTCTGGCTGAGCGTTAGATGAGAAGAATGATACCACTCTCATATGTGTTTGGATGCTAAGCTAAATTTAAAGTTACGGCCAGCAATATAGCTTAGCATAAATACTGGAACCAGGTGGAAACAGCTAGCCTGGCTATGTTTAAAGGTAATCAAATCTACCTAACACCACCTCTAAATTTCACTGACTAACCGTTGTATCTTCACAGTTTTATAGGCAGTTATATGCCAGATATTTGCTGGTCGCCACCAGTTGCCAGGCAGCCAGCAGGACCAGTAACTTTTTAAAATCTCTACTGGTTGCCTGGCAACTGGTCCCAACCAACAGTTATCTGTCACATAACCTCCCATAAAACTGTGATTTCACGTTTTTACACGTTAGTGTTTGTACGGATAAAAAAGAAAAAAAGAAAAACGATGCAAAGTGTTAATTAGTGAGCTTTTAAGGGGCCAACCAACTCTCAGCAGGGAAGGTGAATAGCAAATAGCATATTTCCCAAAATGTCAAACCTTTCTTTTAATAAAAAACCTGATCTTTTGTTTCACTATATAGTGGCACACTTTCTCAGTCAACAAATCACAGAATATTGGTACCTTATTTTCAAGCCAAACTCAGTCTACGACTTACCTCTAGCTGCGAGAAACACCCTCACCGTAGTCAACGTGCTACAGCAGCCACTCGCTCCCTCCGGACATCAGCTGTCCTACCCAGGTTACCAGCCTGTACCTGCCCAGACTGGATATGGAGGCCTGCCCTTCCCTACAGCACCTACACTGCCATCATACATGGAAGCTAGTGAGTTATTTCATGGCATTTATAAACTTAGAGGTGGCTGGTACATTTTAGACTGAATCAACCTGGGAGGAACATACAGTACAGGTGTAGCAGGTTTGGTTGATATCACCCAGTTGTCTAAGCCAGTCCACCTGGATGTTATGTATCAGTTTGTACTGTGATTTACTATGGGTTAGCATCTGATTCCCATTAACAAATCCGTGTTGTTTCTCAGTTTTTGTTGAAGCAATAACAATCTTTTGAGAATATGTCTTTTGATATAATTTGTGATATATACATATTTTTTTACAACAAATCAGATGATAAGACCAAAACCAACAATAAATTGATTTTACTAGTGTGTATAAAGCCTAATATATCTTATGCCTCTGTGCTATGGAGCTCCATATTTGTCCAAAACCAGTAGAGTTGCAAAGTTGGATAATTTTTAACAACTGCATATGAAAATAACTGGTTCTTTGATAAAACCTCAAAGGTGCAAGTTTGTGTAAACACTTTGCGGTAGAAGTTAACTACGACAAGAAACATCTAATTACAGAGGTTAAAATTCTGTCACATGCAGACAATGCATGGAAAGATAATAATACAAAATGTGGGAAAACATTTTGTAACTAGCAGCCTCTCTCTTAAAAACAATCAAGGAGCCACACCTTTGTACTGGGTTCCTCCAATACACTATTTGTCACTAGAGCTAAAATTGTGTATTAATCCACATCTGAAAACAATCGTTATTTTTAAGTCAAAAGATCTTTTTTATTTTCACGTTTTCAAAGATTCTTTAAAAGCTTTCTTCAGAAGATGGGCTGAGAGCAAACCACAGACGAGGGGGAGTCTTTGGTCATTGGATATGTTGACAATAACAAAAATAAACAATAGTACCAACATGATCCTTTCATTTGTGTTACAGGCCAACATCTTAAAAAAAACAATAATTGTGAAAGCAACACTCTAGTATGTTTCAGTAACAGCAAACCAAATATGTGTTTTTGTCTCTTTTTGTTAGCCGATCCAGCTCACTCTCCAGTTACATTCAATGGGCTGCCGATGTTACCCTTCCCCGGTCTGCCTTATGCACTGCCAATATTCAGATGAACTTGCACCGCTGCCCTACAACCCTTCTTATTGCCCAAATCCTTAAACTGGATAGCTTTTAGACCAAATCACTGAATGTTTGAAAACCCTGGTTGTACCACTAATCTCACGGACATGTGAAATGTGTGGATGACATTGTGTTGCTACAGAGGAAACCCCTTTGCAGGAAGTCAAATTCAAATATTGGGAAATCTTGTTTTAGTAATGTTTCCACAATGTATTGCTATATCTTGTTGCTGCTGCTTTTTGTGGGTAAACCTTTATTAATAATAGCTTTAGTAATGGCCATTTGTTTAGCAGTATCCACTTTTATATATGGCCACTTTTAATTGAAAGTTGAATGTTGAAAAATGCAGCATTTTAGGAGAGAAAAACAAGTTACAGAAGATACATTTCAAGTCAGGAGAGAGAGAATATTTATAAGAGGCACTTTCAAGTAGAGATGTTCCGATACCAATACCAGTATCGGTATCGGCTCCGATACTGCCTAAAACGCTGGTATCGGTATCGGGAAGTACTGGAGTTTATGCACCGATCCGATACCATGTAATAAAGCCCTAAAGAAAATCTACATTAAAGTAGTTTATTTATGTTCTTTTTCCGTTATAACTGACTGTCAAACTGGAGAATAAAAGAAAGTTCTGGGGCATTCATTGTTTGTGTTTGTTCATGTTTCACAAAGATTTTAACCTGAGCCAGACCGACAACAAAGATAGAAATCATATCACATCCATACAGGGATAGTAGTATACAGCTGTTAAAACATAATGAAATATATGACACTCTGGTATCGGATCGGTACTCGGTATCGGTCGAAACGCAATTTCAGGTATCGGAATCGGTATCGGGAAGCAAAAAAGTGGTATCGGGCCATCTCTACTTTCAAGTAAACTGTGGTGCCATTAGAACAGTTGAAATTATGATGAAACAGTACTGAAAATGCTTCTATTTTTAATAAACTCCAATTTCCTCTAGAGGTCGCCTCTGCCCCGCTTTTATTTTGTACAGAAAAGGGAAACAGTGTACATGCTGGAGCTACTAAGTCTTGTTATCAAGCATATTGTTTTACATGACAGACAAATGCAAAAGACAAAAAAAGCTATGACTCTGTTTTCTCTCATTATGATTAAACATACTTATTGCAGAGATCAAGGATTAAAATTACAGGAGCTGTATTTTAATTGCTAGTTGTAATACATGGTTGGTTGTCAATCAATTAAACAGCCAACTAATTGGCAATTATTTTGAAAATCGTTTAAGTCATTATTCATGCAAATATATTTCATGGTACCAGCTTTTAAAACATTGCATAATTTAATAATTTATTTATTTTCAATAATTTTGAATTTTACAAGCATTGCTTGCCCGTTTGGGCTTTGAAAACTTGTCATTGGTCACTTGGTCACTGCATTTATATCAAAACCTAAAGACTTTCAAACATCAACATGTCATTTATTAAATGTATTCGTGTCTAAATGACGTATAAACATCTTTTCCTATTCTATTTTGCCTGGAAACTCTTCCAACACGCTTGCGTGTCACGTGAAAAATAGGCGTTGGTTCTATTTCTAACATGCACACGTTTTCGGCACGGCTCGAGCGGCGCCTGAGATGTGCGTGTCACGCAGGCAGTGTTTAAGCTCTAACCTGTTAACATGGCAGCTGAAATAAAAATGGACACGCCGACGCAGCCAGTGTGAAAGAGGCCTTAGGCCGGCTACACACTGGATGCATGGAAATATTCTGTAGCCTATTTTGCCGTCAATACTGCAGACTTTGTCTTTGCTGTAACCAAATCAGTATATATTTATGTTTAACATGAAGTTTACTACTGCTTGAGTGCAGTTTATCAATGGGAAACATACATGTGTACAGACACGTTTCTGGTATTTAAAGACAGAAAATTTAACAGAAACGCCACGCTCACGCCACACAACCAGTGTGTAGCCGGTGTTACTAGTTTACAAGTACATTTTCTTGATTATACATATATACTTTTACTTAAGTAACATTTTTAATGCAGTACTTTTACACTGTGGTATAAGTAAAGGATCTACTGTAAATACTTTCTCCTCCACTGGTGGGTTTGAAATAATGGTTTGATGCACTATGTTAAAAAAGATGGTTGTTTATCTTTTTGCTGTCTCGAGTTAGGAGTTATTTGCTGCAGCAGTGTGTGCGTATATGTGATGATTGCATAGCATGAGGACACAACACCTTTTGGAGCTTTGCACTTTTGTTGTTTGTGTCACCTATTCTCAAAACTGAGATTTTGTTTCTAACAGTGCATCAAAGCAATTGAGACATTTACTAGCTTGCTTCTTAAACGCTTATACAATGATATCAGTGTTTGTTCGAGAAATCCATTATGTTGTAGCTAAATATTATTACCTACAGTCTGACAAAACCACTGTGCTCAGTTTAGCCACTTCCTTTGGGATGATGCAGTTGAATAGCCAGAGTGGGAGTGCTTGCATTTAATCCCATAATAACCAGCACCACTCCCTTTTATAGCATCCCACACTATCCATTAATCAATACAGTAATAGTGCTGACTGCGGCTGTCCCAGTCATCGAAGTGACTGGGGGCTATAACCGGAAAAATGACCCTGCCTGTGAGTGCTAGTCCCTGCTTGCCGTCTAAAATAAGATCTCTCCTTGAAGTGTGGCTCAGACAGCTAATGAGCACTTTGCCAGTGTCATGGGCGATGTGTCAGATAATCTTCACAGCCAGCCATCACTTCTGTTCTCCTCCTCTCCATCCCTTTCTTCTTCACTCTTTCCCATTCTTCCATCTGTCCCTCTGACAATGCTTTGTTCTGTTTGAAGGCTTTCTTGTCTGTCTTCTCGCCCGAGCTGCCATAAAGATGTTTTCAGCAATTTCTCGACATCTCACACCATTCTTTTCTTCTTTCTCCTTTTCTTCTGCTCAGTGGAATCCCTCTGGTATTTTTTATCTCAAGTCGGAGCTGCCCAGCAAATGGTGAACGAACAGGAAACACTCTATGTTATTGGATATCAGAAATCAACCCTTTTGATGAGGTTTTAGATATTGAGGATGCTGAGTCAGTGAGCTGTGTGTGGGAGTGACCGCTGACAAACTCCCCATTGCGTGCTCTGTGATGCTCCACAGAGATACAGGCATGCTGAACTTTCCCACATGCTTGGAAACACAAACAGAGTTGACAGCATTATTTATGTTTCAATATTTCTAAATCTGTTTCATTACTAAATATAAGTGATAACAAGTTTCCAACATTAATTATTTTTTTGCTGTTTTTCATACTAAATATGAGTGTTAACAAATTTCCAGTTAAGGTACAAAAGACTGAACTACTAGCTGCATGGCTCGAGGGATGGCAATGTCGGTTGGTTAGTTTGGTCAACTACTGTGGTCCAGACTGAAATGTCACATCCAACCATCTAATATCATCAACTAGTGGATAGATTGCCATGAAATTTTGTACAGACATTTGCTGTCCCCAGAGGATGAATCCTAAATTCTTTGGTGACTTTTCTTATAGCACCACCAGCAGATTAACATTTGTCGTTTTTTGTAAAATGCCTCGACAACTATTGAATGGATTTTCATTAAATTTGAATAATTCTGGTGATCCCATGACTTAAACTTTACTTTGTCCGTTTATGACTAAATACCTACCAAATTAATAAAAAACAATTTCATCAGGTTTGGCTTAGTCTATATCCACGACGTTCCACTTCCGGGATTGCTCCATTGCAGACGGAAATTCCGCCAGATTTCACTCATTTAGGCTGGATATCCGTTGCCTTGGGCTTTCTTTGTGTTGGCAATTTAAACTCTGGTCAATTTATGGGGAATATGGTTAACCTTTTCTCAGATCTCTGCAGGGTAAATCCAAACAGGTAGCTAGACTATCTGTCCAATCTGAGTTTTCTGTTGCACGACTAAAACAAACTTTGAACGTACACGTTCCACCAAAACAAGTTCCTTCCCGAGGCTATTTTGCAGAGGCACAGTTGCTCCATACGGCGCTTAGCCAGACCCGCCTCCGCTGCGCTGTGGAGGTAGCTCTGGCAATGCGAGACTCAGCTGTACTTTGTGTTTAGTGCATATGTTCGCATGCTAACACGCTAAACCATCCAGCTAAATGTTAGCATTGTCATTTTAGCATGCTGACATTAACATTTAGCTCAAAGCCGCTAGCATGATTGTAGACTGTTAGTCTTGTTATAAAAATATGTTCTGTTTCAAGCACACTGACGTTCACCCTCAGAGCCAACAAATAAAGAGGCTTATAGTAAAAAATCTAAAATATCTTATTTTGAACTTGTAGATACACTCATGAGTTGCAACATAATAATAATTAAAACTAATGCAGTCTAACACAACAGTCCTGCAGTAAGGCTGTAGCTTGTGGTGCTGTTGAACTGTATTTTATTATGCAGAGGTGAGTATCTGATTTAGCCCATTATCAGTGATGTAAATGGGTTGGACAAAATAATAAAAACATCTGTCAGTATAACACAATAAAATTCACCAGTGCCACAAACTTGCAGCTCCAAAAAAAAATCACGTATTGCAGGATTTATTGCAAGACTGTTGTATTAGACTACATTAGTTGTTGGTGTACCTGGAGGCAGATGAGTGTATAGTGAAAGCTCATCAGCTCTTTTTTAAATACCAGATAAGTGCAGCAGGGGGCAGTGAGTGTTCAACACCAGAAGCTGGTTTATGATGCCAGCTAGATCACATGAGAGGAACTTAGCCTCATCCTTCCAGTGACCTGGTGTGTCAGACACTGATGATAGTGCTTAAAGACACTAATCTTAGGTGAGTTTTAATCCCCCTTAATTAATGTGCAAGTTTTCTTAAGAAGTTTTGCTGCCTCTTTGTCAACGCTCAAAGATATCTTCTGCATTAGATTGTACAGGTGTACCTTATGAAGTGGCAACTGAGTGTTTATTACGAACCAGAAAAGCTCCACAGAATGAACTCTTGTTCTCAATGTCTTTTTTTGTGTTGGCACCGTCAAAGTAGAAGTGCATTTTCATGTGCTGTGGTCCTACATTGTGTTCCAACCTCTGTAATCTATATAATAATCTTTGTGTCTTCATTTTGATATTCCAATATCACCTCCGTCCCCTGTAGGATCTACTCTGCACAAGCAAGTCAAACCTGTGGGATAAGTTAAAAAAAAAAAAAAAAAAAGAATATATATATATATATATATATATATATATATAGAATACCAGCTGAGATCAGTTGTATTGTTTTTTTAACCAGGGCAGCAGTTTTCGGATTACATTATGTGCTTACATAATTGCAAAAGGGTTCTCCAATGTTTTCTCAGTTAGCCTTTTAAAATGATATCAGATTAGTAAACAGAATGTGCCTTTGGAACATTGGATGAATGATTGCTGATAATGGAAAATGTAGATATTGCATTAAAGATCAGCCATTTCTTTCTACAACAGTCGAGAACCCTTTTGCAATTATGTAAGCACATAATGTAATCTGAAAACTGCTGCCCTGATTTAAAAAACGATGCAACTGATCTCAGCTGGTATTCTGTCTGGAATGGAGTGGAATGGAAATTTCTAAGTGACCCCAAACTTTTGACCGGTAGTGTATATTCATCTAGCATGTTTAGTTGCAAGAAAAACATTCAACACTATTCATTCTGTAATAGCTCACTGGCTAAATGAAAATCTAAAGTCACTCACATACCTTTTAACAAATGCTTTTATCCAAATCACATCGTCCAACCAAACTGGGTAGGTGACACACACACACACACACACACACACACACACACACACACACACACACAAACACAGGTATTTCATTTTCTCATGTCGTTGGTGTGCAACTGTTGTGTGTGTGAGGTTTATTGTGTGGAACAGTTGAGGTGACACACTGACAGCTGCACACAGATTGACTCGAGACAAACCAGAAAAATCAGCTGGTTAAAATAGCAGCTGTGGATGAGAGGGCATGACTGAGGAAGACTGCTGTTATGTTGTTTGTTTTAGGTACTTGTATAGAAAAATCATTGGGGTAAAACACTTTACATATTACATATCAGTGAATAAATAAAATCACTTGATGTGTTTTGTTGGAGTCCTGCAATTTTCCTGATGTCAGTACAGCACATAAAGGTCTGTAATAAAGTTTCCCGGGTCACTGTGCACATGTAGGCCTCTTTTGTCTCCCATTCATTGCAGATCAAGTCAGACATTAGGGCTTTCAAGCTCAGAGTAAGAAAAAACTCATCTGTCTTGCTTTTTAACTAAGACTGTACCTCAGGTTTTTCCCTCTTTTATGCTCCTCAGATCCACAAGCACCTGCAGCAAAGAGTGGCCACAGAAAGAGGCACTTTGGACTGTGTGAACTCGAACAGATAAAACAGTCTGCTGTCTTTTCAACCTCTCCCTCTCTCTCTCTCTCTCTCTCTCTCTCTCTCTCTCTCTCTCTCTCTCTATTCAATAGCCTCCAAGTATCTTGACAACCTTGCCTGGTATTTTGGCAGCAGTCCCTTGAGTGTTGATGTCAGCTGAGAGAGGGGAGGCAGGGAGGGACTGAAAGAGAGAGGGGAGGGGGAGGAGTGAGCGGGCTATTCAAGGCACTTGTCCTCTGTCTCCCTCTGAGCATAGAGGAGGGGGAGGCGCACATGCATTGAGAGAAACTCACACACACACACACACACACACACACACACACACACACACACACACACACATATACGATTGGCGGCCACATTTTCACAGCCTGCTCTTCAGACTGACAGCAGCAAACGGAGTTGAGAGGCAGCACGAAGAGAAAGAGGATTAGAAACAAGGGAGGCATCAACAGAGGAGAGGAGACAACACAGGATTTTGGCCTCTTTTATCTCTCTGGGAGCCATAAAAGGATTCCACCCTGTACTCTTCTTGAACTGAACTTGCTCTGCTGCTAAGAGGACGTGCACCCTGATATGGCAGCTCTGGTGGGACATGGGAACACTGTCTCCCTCTCATCTTGTTCCTCTCATCGTTGGACTACCCTCATCTGGGCTCTGTTGTTCCTTTTAGGCAAAGTGTGGGGCTTTAACCTGGATACTACTCACACACTGCATAAGTTGGGAGACCATGGCACCTTTTTTGGTTTTTCTCTAGCACTTCACCAGCAGCTTACCCCAGAGCCTCAGAGCTGGTGAGTGGGTGAATGCAGCACTGAGCATGTGCCCTGTGTGTCCTTATTTTTGTTTAACCTCATATACTATGTAAATGTGGTATATTCGCTGCACCTGCTTATCATGCAAAATGTTCACTATACCATGAATTAAAATTTTTAGGGCAGTTGAAAGCTGAAATTTGAGTTGTGTGGCTGCTACAGTCAGCGTTTCTGTGCTGCACCAGTCCGCAGATTTGCTAAATCATTGTTACACATAACTCTCATGAACTGGGTGCAGGAGTTTCAGCATGTTTATGTGCGGCATACAGCAAAGCAGCCTGAGCTCTGAGTTAATAGACGATGATTTACAGTAAGTGGAGAGTGGATGAGAGTAGGCTTGTGCTGAATCAGCTGGCAGACTGTGATTCCTGAAGAAAAAAAGGGTGATTTTTCCTGAGCAGTTCAGGTTAGATGCTGACTTCACACACGAGAAGTAGAGAATGTGTCCTATAGTGTGTCGTGTGTATGTGTTCATGGATGAGATGTGTGTTTGCTTCTCTTGTGTTTATTCTGTGATGTGTTTGCCAACAGCTGTTTTGCTGTGACTTTTAGTATGACTGAACACTGCCGTCCTCTTGTAATTATGCATAAAGTATACCTATATACATTTACATATAATGTAAATCTTTGGAAATGTTCACTGCATGACGGCTAATAAGAGACAGCCTTAAATCTCTCCTGAAGCTGTGCGATTAATATTTCATCTGATGAGGTGCCAGAGAGAACAGTTTTGTAAATATCAATATATATATATATATATATATATATATATATATATATATATATACACATATACTGTACATATATATTGATATTATTGAACGTCCGTTGCCTTCAAGCCATTGCCAAATGAGTTGCTACAAAGCTAATTACGTAAGACTTTCAGCTCCACACAACTCTCTCTGTATTTCTCAGTATGGCTATGTTCAGAATATTATGTCGTCAGGCGACTTTCACGCACAGAAACTTGAGTGAAGATAATTACCTCTTCTGAAGAGTCCATCATCCATTTTTTAATCCTACGTGTCGTCCTTGGCTACTAGCAACTGCGTGGAGGAGGGGTGGAGGTGGTGCGCGATCACGGAAGGCTTGTATCATGTGGATGCGGCGGAATTTTTTTTGTCATTACTTAGAATTCGTGACAGAAACTATGCACTATAGCTTTAAAGAACTGATACAATATAAACAAAAAGTTCTAAAAGTATCAGTATTTGTTAAAAATGAGTGTTAAACTGTACATTATGATGATTGAGTTTGAGTTTATTGAATTCATGCTCACAGTTAAAACAACTGAATTAAAAGCCGAATAAAATAAAAAATAAAATAAATAAATATACATATCAATTACACATGTGCACCCATACATTTTTACTCACATACTCACTTAAACAAAACAGGCACCTACGTAAGTGCCTTAAACACAGTAAAATACAAAAATACTACTTTATTTTTTTATAGTTTTAGTTACTTTCAATATACATGACAACGCATCATATTTCATAAAATTAAGCAGTAGGAGTAGGGATAAAAAGTACAGTATTCAACTATGAAATGAAGTTGGATAGAAGTATGAAATTGTAAAAAAAAAAAGAAAAAAAGAGGAAAAAGAGGTAGCTCAAACACTGCACTTTATTACTTTCCACGTGTGAATATAACATTTGCAACACTGATGTAATGTACACCATTTAAAAAGTAATTAAAACACCTTTTGAATAAGGGTGTAATTTACTACATGTCCCTGTTTTGAAGCTCCATATATAACCGTTGGCTCCTCAGTTTACTCGGGCTGGAGTCACCCTGTCGCCTGGTAAAACCAGGGGAGTGACATCAGCATTCACACAGACACATAGACAGTTGGAAAGTGGAGCGATGTCACCCCTCTGAAACCTGCTCACTGTACAGCAGCATTCCTGGAACTTGTTTTAAAAACTAACTCTGAGCTAAAAGTATTGTATCGCGCGCTGCTGTGGGCCATTTCAAAGTGCAACAGAGGGAAGACTCCTGAGAAAATGCCCATGCTGCACCAGTGGAGTTAGTGCCAGGAGGAGACACTCAATAGACAATAATTGATGTGCTGATGTGATGCACCAACTGGAAAAGAGTTGGATGAATACTGCTGTTGCTATTATGCTGTGACATCACACCCACTGTTTGCAAAAATGACTTTATAATGATTTCATCCTGTCCCAAATCTGTATATGACTTGCAGGGCTGTAACCACAATTTCAGAAATTCTGAGATTATTATTATTTGATTTCCCAACATGAAGATCTTTGTTGAGTGAAAACCATGTATCTTCAAACACGCCAACTTTTCATGAGCTAATGAAAGTAGCCCTGGTTTCATCTTTTTTTCAAATAACCCAATGTATTTTTAAGTGGTTAGAGTAATAAGTTGGACAATTTTCTTAATCCCTAAACCTGCAATAACAGATTTTTTGGCAATTTAGCTGCAGCAGAACCCTTTTAAGTTGATATGGCGAATTTGTAAATGGTGGCTTGTTTACACATCTAGCTGTTATGGAGTAACACTATCATTTATTTGGAGTTGTGTTTCTGGCCATCTGATGAATGTAAATCCAATATATATTTTCAATCTTTTAGCTCTGTTTTTGGTCTCCACCAACTCTTGAGGGAAATATCTGACCCTTTAGCTGATAAATGACCACCAGCTAGTCGCTAACTTTGTCTGTCTGCTGTTTGATGCTGAGCAGGTGTACTGTGGGTTTTTTTGGTTAAGGGAAGCTGCAGATTTGTGTGATAATTCTCTGTACTGTAGGTTTGTCACTTCAAGCAGCTCCTTTCATATTGTCACATTGTTTCACATTGTCATACAATAGTATGTAAATTTACTGGTTCTTAAACCCGCAAATTCCCAGAAAAAATACAAAAATCATGACCTCAGAGTCCTCACTGGTACATCCCCAATGACTTGATGATTTCATCAGCAGTGTGGACTGTAGGAGTTCAAAACATTTTGACTAGATAATTGCACTCTCAGTTAGAGAAATATATTATTCAGATAGCAACAGAGCCATTATCTTTCCTGTCGGAATAGTACATTAGCTTATGATAGTGCCCTCTCTAGGAGTTTAGTTTCCAAGGTGCTCCCATTATCATCTCTGCTCTTCTGATATACTGACATGAAGCAGTTTGCCTCAAACGTATTGTAATTAGATGCTATTGACTCATTTTCTCTTTATATCATGAAGGTTTGGGTTACTGTCGCCAGTGGCCACACTGTGTTATCCTCATTGTGTGTTTTGCCACCGGAGTCAATGGTGAAAATAATATTACTGCTTTGATGCTATGTTCTGTGCTTACTCATGGCAGTATGACACAACCCATAACGTTAAAGTGCTAATAGAAATCAGCTTAGTCATACTGTCGCATTTTTAGAGTATCACCTTCTCTGGTTTTGGAGTTGCACTGTTAATTGGAATTTGTTTCCCTAAAGCAGTGATACTAAACTTAGGGCACGCAGGCCAGATAAGGTGCTGCGTTGCCCGCTGACCATTTTCTAATTCACAATCTAAAATAAATGAATTCACACTGGGATTTGTTTTTGTACTTTGAATGTAAATAAAGTGCCAGATAGCATAAAAAAGTATCAAAATAGAGCATGTTCACCAAGTGCCAGGGGAGGGTTAATCCTCTGCACACCTGACCACAGTTAATTTGAAAGTAAAGGATTTTAAAGAAAATTAGTTATAAGCCTTTTAATGTTTATTTGATTTTTCTAATAAACATTATTATTGTGTGTTTATTAACTGGCCCCTGGCCTCCTGTTATTTTGCAAAAGTGCCCCCGGTCAAAGCAAGTTGAGTATCCCTGCCCTAAAGCATCAGAGGAGTTATGTGTATTTCTTCAAAGGAAGGACCATACAATGTTGGGGACAGACATTCAGCTTCAGATACAGCTGGGAGGTTAATGGAATGAATGTTTTTTTGTTCAGTTTTACAGTTTCTCTTCAATGCAGGCTTATGTCTACCCCAAACCCTATAGCTCCTTTTCAGTATGGCAGCAAAGGTCAACCCCATGTGACACAATGATCTCATATTGACCGATCTGCTGTAATGAGATCCTGTTCACATGTTGGGAGGAAGTTGACGTATGCCATACATAAGAGCCTCAGTCTGGCTTCCCGGACTTCTGTAAACTTTATATTATCTCTCTTGGTTGTTGCTGTTGTCCTGAAGGCCCCAAACTGAACTTAGTGGGCTTCTCCTGCTGCTGCTGCCAGACAGAAGATGAGATGAGAGGGTATTTCAGTCTGAGTTATGTGTGTGTCTGCTATTTATACTGCTATGAGAAGTGCTTCCGCTAATAGTTCACTGCCTGGTGAAGACAGGAAGCCCCCTTATCCCTGGTTGTTATCCCACAACTGCCAATCTAATCTCCCCGAAATCAGCTCACTGCTCATACTGCTCATTGCCGTACCTATAGCGCCATGCAGCATGGCTAATAAAAAAAAAACATTCTGCACTGCTGATATTGAGGATTCAGGATTCAGCTGACTCTACATACTGCAAACTTTTAATGTCATACATCAATATCCTTAAAACAAACCCATGACAGGATGATTCTGCATATATAAATGTTTAGCTCACTGCCAAAGGCTTGTAAATCATTCTGTACCCAACATGTATGCTGGAAAGCCTGGAGACTTACCGTTTCTGTTCATTTAGTTATATTGATCTCTGCCTCTTGATTTAATGTAAATGTCTTTTCTGTTTGAGAGTGCTTTGACAAAGGTGGGGGAAGGCAGTTCTGCTTTGGTGCAAATCATCTGTGATGGATCTCTATCTGGCCTTGAAAGACATCTATTGTGCTTACTCTCTATTGACCCAATTGTTGGCCTTCCTTTTGTGTTATTATTTAATCGTAGCAGTAATCTTCTTTCTGAACTTTTATTGGCAGTTTTTTTTCAGGTGCAGCAAAGCCACAACATTATTAGAGTGTGATTTATCAGAATGTCAGGCTGTTGATGTCAGTAGACGTGCTGTTGGCTGTGTTGCATTGCGATCAGAGGGAAAGTAGAAAGTCTCAGGTTGCAGCGAGGTTCATTTTTACCATGGACCTGTTTTGGTGCCTTTCTGAGGAGATTCTCAGCGCCAGTGGGGCCACAGGTAGCCAATATAATCCCAATAATCCTAGTCTGGAGTTCAGTTTCACTGGCTGTGTAAGGATCTAAAACAGAGCTTTCTGAAGCTGAACAAATCCTCTTATTGAACTGGAGGCTTGATTAACACAGCTTAAAAAACAAGAGTGGCGCGTGGAAGTGATTTTTGGATGGCCTCCAAAAAGGTTACGGAGATTGCAAGAGAAGACAAGCACAAGTGCAGGTTTAAGACATAGCAGGTATTTGTTTTAAAGCGATAGTTTCACATTTTGGGAAATACATGGCTTATTTGTTTTCTTGTGGAGACTGAGAGTTAGATAAGGAGATTGATATCGCTCTCATGTCTGTGCACTAAGTACTGTATCAAGCTAAAGACAGCATCTGATTAGCTTAACAGTTAGCCTGGCTTACAGATGAATACTGCGACCGGTCAACAAATAGTTGTGCACATCGTGCGCTTTAGAGGTGCTGGCAGGTGGTTTTTGTTACATTTGGCTAAGCTAATTGTCTTTATATTTGAGCTTTATATTTACCATACAGATATGAGAGTGTAATCTAGGCCTATCTTCTCATCTAACTCCCATCAAAAAAGAAATTAATCATATTTCCCCAAATGTAAAGAAACTAAACTTCTTTAAATCTTTAACTTTAAAATCCACACTGTGTTTGCTGTTTGCCCCATGAGACAAACAGAATACCCTCTGTGCCTACCAGTACCATTTATTTTGTATCATACACATATAAATGTGTCTAAATGGGGCCCAGCATAACTGCCTCACACATTCAAAACACAATGAAGAATTTCTGGGGGTTCATTTGCATTAAAATAGCCAAATAAAAGCTGCTTTTTTGGCCTCAGCTTAAGAGTTGAGAATGAACCTTCCCCCTTTTCCCTCCCTAATTCAATTCATGATTTTTCTCCTGCTCCCTTTCTCTTGTGCTAGACCTTCTAGAGGCCATTCATGTGAAAGCCTCATAAATGTAGGAGCTCACGCTGCTGCAGTGCTTATTTATATGAGAGATCAGAAGAGCAAAGGGTATATAGCATTGGGCTTTACAGTCTGGCATGCACACATTCAGACACACACACAAATGCATGCACGCACGCACGCGTGCACACAAACACACACACACACACACACACACACACACACACACACACACACACACACACACACACACACGATTAATGCTCTTTACTAGCTCCCACTTACTCTCCGTCTATTTAACATTCTCCCATTCCTCCACGCTGGGCTGCCTGGACAAAAGCTCGGTGGGAAGCAGCGCTGCTTGGCTGAGAGCTTTCAGGAATATTACTCTGCGGACCACGTGCTAACTGGAGGGAGAGGGACAATCTGCAGATTGAGTCAAAAAGGAAACACACAATTTAGATCTGATGAGGTGCAATTACTTCACTGGTGATGCAGGAGCTGATTCTGCATCTTCACTATAGAGATACACAGCAGATAAAGTCCTAAGAAGATTTCTGGCATTTTGTTGTATTATTAGTACACATAATTATCAACTTTGGGGCAATGACTCATGTTTGACTGTGCTATTAGGTTTGCTTTCAATGTTATTTGATAAAACATCTCAGCGGTTAAAGCGTGGTAGGTGTAGTATGAGTTGACTACCAATATGGTATGATATGTGGGGGGAGGGGTTGAGGATCTGATGGGGACGGGAGCTGCAGGGATGAATAAATCATGGAAGGCCACCCCTTTGATTAAATATGTGTGTGTGTGTGTGTGTGTGTGTGTGTGTGTGTGTGTGTGTGTGTGTCCACACTTTTGTGTGTGTGACAATTTGTGTTGTCTCTGGTAAAGACCCAGTTTAATCAATCAGCTGATTGTGGTCCTAAAGGAACCTGATACAGAATCAGTAAAAAACTGTGAAAAGCTGACAGGAACAGGAAATGACAAGGGATGTGGAGGCTTTCTGTTTGTATTTATTAAATGAGATTTGCTGATTGCTTAGGCAGGAAAGTCTTTGGATAAAAATGGTCTAATTACTTTAACATAAAAAAAAGATTTATATAGATGCCCTTTGCGTTATCACTGTCACATGCTTATCTTTTTTTTATTTCCTCAAACAGTTGTGGGTTAAAGAGGTCCACTAATGTTTGCATGTGTCATCATTGTTGGTATTGTTTGTATGGTTTAAGTGAATTGCTAAATGACTAATCTGTGGACTTTGTTTAAGATGCAGAAACATTTTGTAAATTCAGACTCAAATGCTGAATGCTACTCACACTCAATTATTGTATTATTATCAAATTAGATCAGCATATTTTTTATTTTACACAATACTAAATCTGAAACACATAGCCTATTTCTTCATGTATGCATATACAGTATAAAATAAAACAAAATAATACCTACTGTACATTTGTAAAGGAGAAGTTTTAGATTGGCCCTACATCATGTTTTTATCTTACTAATATAGAAAGAAAGCCAAGCAGGAGCTGATATGACTAGAATGGCAAAGCAACAATTATTAGCAACTCACTTCAATCTCTGTTTTGTAATTATGTGGAAAATGAATCTCTCTCTCTCTCTCTCTCTCTCTCTCTCTCTCTCTCTCTCTCTCTCTCTCTCTCTCTCTCTCTCTCTCTCTCTCTCTTTATGCTCCTCTCTTTGTTCTCTTTGCTTTTCAGATTTTTTTCAGTCGCCTGTTTCCTTCCTTAACTGTCACCTCCATGTATCTCTCTCTTTGCATCTGAGTCTTGCCACACACACACACACACACACACACACACACACACACACACACACACACACACACACACACACACACACACACACACACACACACACACACACACACAAACACACACACACATGATTAGTTTCCTTCAGGACAAGACATGCAGGGCAGACCTGGAAACTCTAGATTGATCACAGGTGTGGCTTATTGAACGGGTTTTTCTCTGTCTGTGTGACATACCTGTCCAGAGTGTTTCTCTGCTTTTCACCCATTGCATGTTGCTTGTCTCTGCCCTCCCCAAAAAGATGAATGGATGGATGGACAGAAAGGAAAGAAAGAACAATTAAAATACAGGCAAATTATGTGAATCAGACAGAGTGTATCTAGATAGATGGATCAATAGATGGATGAGTGGATAAGGGAGGGGAAGAAAAGGAGGAGATAAAAAGGGAAAGGGGAGGGCTGGTGTAGAGGTTGTGTCCTCTTTACACTTTGGACCTGAGGGCCAATCATTACCCCATCTATGCTTGGAAATGACTGTTCACTTATTGATCAGTAATGGGGCAGGTGGTGAGCTTAGGGGTTGTTAAAGATACATGTGAAGTGAGGATGGGGTTACCATTGTCCTTTGAAAGCATAGTGTTTGTACCCTTCTCCGTCCTGAAATATACTTTCAGGGTTGGATAGAAGTTGTAAGGCTTTTTGCTATTTCTTATTTATTTATTTTTCTTTTATTGATTTAAACTGTAATGTCCAAAAAAATCGTTTAAGCAGGAAGTTAAGTCACGTCCGTGGGCAGTGAACCACAATATCCCAAAGGGGTTTTTGCATGGCCTGGCAGCTGTTTCTGTCTCTCTTTTTGCCCTTTATTGTGCATTACCCACCCCTTTTCCTCCTCTGCCCACGGTGGGAGAGAGTTGAGATGTTAAAAACATGATGATTCAGTGCTCGGTCACCTCATTCTCAGCTGCCATTTTCTCGTCAGCTAAACTGAAAGGAGAAACTGGAGTCAGGTGTGAAAGCGTGCATTTTTTTTGAAAGAGCTCTGTTTTATTAGACATTGTCACAGCCGACATTGTTGGACAGGCTGCAGTCACTGTGCTGATTCATAGTTTACACAGTTGTTGCACAGCCTTCTGTTGCCTGGTGTGTATCACATGTACGTGTGTGTGTGTGTGTGTGTGTGTGTGTGTGTGTGTGTGTGTGTGCGCGCGTGCTTGTGTGCTTGTGTGTGTGTTTGTATGTATGTATTGTTCAGATCCATTTGTACACTCATTCCTCTATTAACGTCTGCATGCTTGCACGTTTTCCTTTGCATATATGTATGTATGTATGTATGTGTGTGTCGGTGTGGGTTTCTGTGTGTGTGTGTTTGTGTGTCCAGGTCAAAGGTTACAGTCTTGCCTCAGGATAACAGAAGGCCTAAAGAGCCCCTGGCCCCCATGCTGATCCTGTAGAGCCACTGTCTATAGAGCAACAGCCTCGTGCTGCGCTCCGACGGACAGATGTCAAAGGATGTGAGCAGACAGATTAGGAGGGATCAACTGAAATGGTCCTGAAACTAAATATTGGAAATGTTCAGGGTTTATTTGATTCAACATTTTACAAACGTTATTAGCTTTCAAAAGGCCCACGCCTGTAAAATTCCAGGAAAGGGTTGGGTTTAAAAAAAACAACCTTTGTATCGGCTGTTAAAAGTTTCAGTTGCTCTTTTAAATGGAAGTGTGAAAAAGCTTCTGCCCCCTTAAGCACATTGTTTGAATGATGTGAAGTCACATTGAGGCCCTTTACTAACTTAGCTTGTATGGCGGTCATGTTAACGCCTGAACTGCTTTCCAGTCTTTTGTCTCTCGCTCTCACATCTCTTCTTTTTCAGTGATAGTCCTCACTTTCCACAAACAAACATTACGGGAATTTTCTTGAGATTACAAGTCTTGTTTGAATGTGTATTGGTGTGTTTACATTCAGACATGCTAGTATTGCCAATTGTTTTCAGTAACAAAGAAAAGGCAGCCTTGTCTTTAGCCAAATATCAGTGGAATTTGGAGTATATCAAATTGATTTTAGTTTTTGACACAAGAGTTGGGGAATTTTGTCAACCTCAAAAAAAAACATGACAATTGACTTCACTGGATTTTACAATCTGCAAGTGCAATGATATTATACATTGCTGGGCTTGCTGGATCATTTTTTTAAGGTTTTGAGTCATCATTAAGATGAGATGGACCAACCCTTTTTGGGTGTAGCTGTTTTTCTTATTGCACTGCTTTCTTGTATTTACAGATGCTGGTCTGGATAATGGTTACATGTGTGATGTATTGTTGTCTGTCTCTCACACTTAATCTGCCTGTATGGGAAGCTAGCTGAACGCAGGGATGTGACTCCTGAAAGTGGGGGAGGAGTGAAGGAGGATGGGATCGTGTGTGCGGATGGGGTTTGTATGGGGGAGGGTTGGACAGGATCGTGGATAGTGTTGGGGTCACTACACATGCTTCCCTCAATGGACACATGGGTGTGAGTGTAGTGTAATGAGGGCCCTGTGTGTGATTGTCATGCGTCTGTGATAATTAGCTGGAAAAACCAGCATGGTTTTCAATTACAATGGAGGGATTTTGACAATGTTGTGTAATAAACTGTTATTGTTTTGGTGACAGCAGCTGATAAATTAATCATTGTACTATATACCATATTCATAAATCCTAGATGCAATTAAAACCACATACATGCAAAATACAGTATACCATGCCTCAAAAATCTTCCGCATGCTTTGTTGGTCCAAAATCAACACTACACAAAGTCACTAAACTATTGTTTTTGACCATCAAGACATAATAATGATATTAAATATTAGATATTACTTATTTAACCAGGAAAGAGCTTCGCTGAGATTGAAAATCTCCTTGCCAAGTGTCCTTGCCAAGAAAGCAGCACCACATACCAATATAAACCATAGAGGTTTTTGTGTGGAATATCAAAAGTAGGACTATTAATATAAATAGTAAAAACTCTAAGCCTTGTTTGTCAGGGGGAGTTGCTGATGCAGACAGGGCCCAGGTGCATTATCTTATCTGTATATACAACCTGGCAAAGCAAATTACACATTAAACAATCACAATCACACACACACACACACACACATATACTGGCTCTGGCGTCCCAGTTCATATGGGTATTTCACTAGACACCATCACTGTTGCGTTCAAGACCCTGATATCTCCCATCCAGGCCCAGTCTACAGCAGTGACAACATACCCACAGCCACTCATGTTACACACACACACACACACACACACACACACACACACACACACACACACACACACACACTCCATGTCAAATATGGGTTTACTGAAAGATGAGCTTGGCAGTGGAGATCATAGTCATGCTCTGACTCAATCCTAAACAATGAAGTGAGCTAAGAAGTGAGTAAAGGGCAAAACAAATGAAAGCATTCAGTCATGACAATCTGTGTTAAATGTGTGCCTGTCAGTATGTTTTACATTATTCAACTCTGATTAACTCAATCACTTAAATTGGTACAAACAGATTCACAAATAAAATATTCAGGGCTGTGACGATGGTTGAAGACACACGGACACCATAACCTTGTTTTCTTAAATCTTTAGATTTTACAAACCAAGTTGCTTTTCATTTTAGGTAAAGATGAAGGGGAATGAGTAAATACATGTTCTTAAAAAGGGCCAACACTAATGATTTTTTCACATGTTGTTTATTTATTGATCTATTGTTTGGAATTAAATGTTAGCAAATAATAAAAAATGTCCATTACAATTTCCGAAAGCTTGAGGAGACATTTTCAAATGTCTTGTTTCGGCCAACCGATAACCCAAAGATATTCAATAACTATTGCATAAGAGTAAGAAAAGCAGCCCATTCTTATAATGAGAAGCTGGACGTTGTGAATGTTTAGCATCTTTGCTCAAACAATTGATTGAAATGATCAATGAACTTTCAAAATAGTTGCCAATTATGTATCTGTTGACTAATTTCATAATCGACTAATCATTTCAGTTTCATTAAAAATATTTTTTCATATTTGAGAAAATAGAGGCATAGAGGTTAATATAAGTAGTAATTCATACTAAATTAAATGAAAAAAATATATAAAGCCAAAATAACAATCTCAATCCTCACTCTCTTCCCCTGTAAATTTAAGCTGGTTGGACCCATTATCTTAAATGACAATAAAGTATGTGCTATCTACATTATGTAAGTTAGATAAAGTACCA